>NC_135501.1:158565309-158870309 GCF_052857255.1 Amblyomma americanum
CCTCTTTTCTCGCGCCCATTCTCGCCTCTTCCACTTCTTCTCCGCTACGTTGTTCTCTTCGCATGCTTGCATTCCTTATACGTGAGCGTCTTTTCCTGCGCCGTAAGCTGGACTGGCGCGGTTCTTGGTGGTCTGCCTGGGGTCGGGGATGACCAGGTTGGCCCCGGGTTTGTTTGCCCTCTGTCTGCGGGACAGAAGACGTCTGGCCCGCCGGTGAAGGGCAGGAATCGGACGTGACGTGATGTCTCGACGAAGTTTGTCGGTCTGTGTTTGCGTCTGTCCGTCCGTCCGCATCCCGCAAATTCATTAATCGATTCTTGTCTATGCTGACAACCACTCCATAGTTTTTTTTTCTTTTTTTAAAGCATTGAGGCAAATGAAGTTGAGAAATGTGCACCCTTCAATACAAATGTGCAGGTCATATAAGGACTTACTGCTGATGCCTGTCAGTGGGGCTCCTGAAGCGCATTCCGGAGCTGCTAAGCTCAGACGCGGTGTATAGGACGACAGGTCCCCCAAACCTTGAAAGGTTTGAGAGTCCTGACTATTCAGAACGTCGCATCACGCTGCTACATCGGAGCCTCGTGGCCTGTATATTTCTGACAAAAACTTTATCCTATGCGGAACAGCACTTTCCCAGTATTTCCCGTGTGATGTCACGTGGCTTCTGTCGGAGGTCAGGGTGTGAATGTGAGGGGTATAGCTTTGTGTTCAGAAAAGAAAGAAGCATACAGATAAGTATCGTCCACACACAGAAAAGCAGCAGTGATTATGATCGTCTGAGTTTATCTAGGGTTAAATCAGCTGTTCATGTCTTCCCTGCATCGATTTGCCGGGAGTGCTGCCGTCGAACTCCCAGCACACGCGAAAGATGCCTCGCGTGTCGCCGTGGCTGTTCTAAACCCCCGTACTCTATTAAGTACACTCCTCGCCCTTCGTTTCCCACGCAAGCTCGCAAGGCCTCGCAGAACTTCGCTGCCTCGCTTTGCTCGCTGGAGCGGAGGTTTGCAAAATTGCTCCAAATCATGAGAACCAACTCCACAAAGGCATTGCGAACGGAGAGCACCGTCCGCTTGTGTGCGTGGTTGCCCCGCCTAAAGTTCACCGCCTTGCGCCGTTGGCGCGGGGCGTAGAAAAGAGTATAGCCCGAGGAGCTTTCTTTTCCCACGGTACCGGAAAGAAGGAATCGAAACACAAATGTATACGCGCGCACATTCGCATAGTGTCCGCGGCGTTGAGCCTTTGGAGGGAGCTTCTCTCTTCTGCTCGTCGTTCGAGGAGGGGGTTCTTCATCACGCTTCCAACCGTGTTTCCTGCGGCGTCGGCAAATTGGTCTTACCCTCTTTCCTATAGGCGAAGAAGTGGAGGGCGTCCCCCTTACCCGCTGGCCCGCAGCCTCCCAATTTCTCGGGTCCTGTCTCCTTTTGTCTTGGCCTTTAGAGTATACGGCCCGGGCAGCGTTCTTCTGTCTACAAGTCGGTTCTGGTGGTGCTTGCTTCGAGAGCGGGGTCTTATGAGAAGCCCCGAAGACATGTCTGGTTCGTCTCGCCCCTCCTCAAACCTACCCTCGAGACGGGAGGCCCGGGGAAATGTGGACAGCTGCTGGTGGTAACCTCAGTTCTGCTGCTCGTACGCAGTTGGCGGCAGTGGTGGTCTGTTGTGTGTGCGACGGCCCGCCACGGTGGCTGTGTTGCCTGTGGTAAATCGGGGGCTCGGGCCATGTCCATTGGTGCATGCATCTGGGGTGTTTTGAAAGGTTGGTTTCGTGTCGTGAACATAGCGTTGTAGTTCTAAAGCAGGAGCAGTTGGCTTTGGGTTCGTAAACTGCCTGCGCGCGGAATACACGGTGACACTTATGCCGACGCATGCAGTGCAAGCCGTCGTGACGTTGCGGAGTTCTGTTGAGCACAGATTCGCGCATGTTCATTCAGGGCCGCTGGGACTGCATTCCGATGGAGGCGTTATGGAGCAACGCTGTTGTGCTGTATTTTGTCGGTACACTCTAAGCAGAAAGGAGTAAAAAGGGCAGTAAGTTTTCATCTAGCGCACTTCCTTTTATAAAAGGAAATTCGCTAGAGGCAGCTTACTCCCTTTTTGCTGCCATATAGGCGTATTTGTGTTTAAAGTATATGTGGTGAAATTATGACCGAGACCTCCACCACAGCCTATCTTTCTTTCCCCAAAAACCGAAAACCGGGGTTATTATTATTAGAAACGTGGAGATTTGCACACGCCACGAACAACACGCACCTCCGCGGCTTCCCCAAATGACATATAGGGTTCATGTACAGGGAGCAGGCCATTTCTTGTGCAACGATATATCATTTGTGTACTTCTATCGGCGAAGTGCACACAGTTTTCCCCCGAAATTGAGCAAGGGTGTATATAGAGCTTCCTAAAGAGCACTACGAGCGTCCCTATTGGCTCAAAGGGTCATCATCATAGGTCCACCTGTGTCGACTACTGGACAGAGTTTCTTCATGGATCTCCAGTTAACCCAAGGGACGAGACATTTCGATGAAAAGTATACGATGGATGATATCCGCGACAATATTCTTGATCACCGCTATTATTTCGCTAGATCGCAACACGCTTGTTTTTACGTAAGTCTAAAATTTAGACTTACGTTCTGGCTAAGCTGTACATCGTTAAGCATTGCGATGTTCTAATAAGAGTACACCACCGTATTTGTGCGTAACCGTCATTGACAAAACAGTTTGCTTAGTTTGTAGAAAGCTTATTATATGGGTGCCGTGATGTAATAACGCCGAGCACGATCGAGCGCTTTCGTCTCGAACGACTGGTTCAGACGTACGCATCTGCGGCTTCCTCAGCGTTGCACGCTTTTGTCGAGGCGCAGTGCGAGGGGAAAAGACCGTGAAGAAGAACCTAAAGGGGATACGAGGTGTGGAGGGCCCCTAATCCGCCTTCATGGGGTTGGGCAGGGCGCGGGGAAGATGTTGGGAGTCGAAAAGACGAGCCCGCCTTCTGAGAGGGTAGAGGCCCCGTCTTCGGGGCTTCCAGTGCTCTGGGTCTTGCGGATTGCGAGCCGCCGTTTGCTTTCTGTCCCTGCCCCGTGTGCACAACGACAGACAGCTTCCAAGGGGATTGTCCGAAAATAAAAGAAGGGGCGGAATTCATATTCTTGGGAAAGGGAAAAAGAGGATTACAGGAAGGCACGCAGTCTGGAACGAGGCGCCCGCGCCACAATCTTTACTGAGTACTGCGGGACAGATTTTTTTTTCTTTTTTTTCTACACTCGGTTATTTCGCGCCATTTCACAAGATTCACGGGTCTGGGGATGAACTCTTGGAGGAGGGCTGTGCATCATGCAAGCGCGAAATGATGAGGGCTTTGTCATTCGGCGATTTCGGGGAAAAGCCGCAGAACGGGTCTTCATCTGTTGGTTTTGTATGACAGCGTGCACAGAAAGAAACAAAAGACCAGCGAAACAGGTACGCGCGGACTTGTCAGTCACAGGACAGATCAAGTGCAGGTTTTACGGGGCACTGACTCCCAAAGCTGGTGTAAGTTCCAATCGGCCAAATTACTGGGTTCATGCATTTCTCTCTGCCAGTTTGCTTGCGGTGAGGTCTCTTTTTCAAGGGGTTACGACCAAAATAGAGCGCAACGACACCGCACGCAGATAGAATGGCACCCCGTCAGAATAGCGCTTGGATGGAGCAGTGGCGGAACTATAGACGACATCGGGACAGGTCTGCAGAACGCCGTAGACGATGAGTGCAACAGTCTTCCCAACACTCGCAGTGTGTGTCATAGCAGTAATCGGAGCCACGAGTACTGGGGTGACAAGTAGCTGAGCTCGCGTTGAACATGGGCATCGCATTTGTCCGTGTTGTGACAATATCGCGCGGATTTTGCTGGCACGTTTACGTAGCAGTACACGTTTCGCGTGTGTGTGTGTGTGTGGGGGGGGGGGGGGGGGGGCGGCAATGACACACACTGAGTACTATTCAAGGGCCAGTAGACTGTGGTACAAATGACCGTCGCGACGGGGTCGAATTAGAACAGAAGCAAGGAGCGAGACGCTCAGCGACACATTTAATGGGCCAGTGTCGTCTAAAATACATTCTCCCTCGGTCATTCGAACTACTGCAGCTCGCGCGTGGCTTCCATGAAGTCAGAGGAGAGCGTCTCGCGGACACTCCCCTCTTTCCCGCTTTGCTATATACAGTCGTGTAAGTTGTATCCGACTATGATTTTCTTGCCTGTTAACTTAGAAGCCCACGGCGCCTATGAGTCCCCCCCCCCCCCCCCCCCCCCCCCCCCCCCCCCCCCCCCCCGCACCTGTTCCCGGGAGCGGTCATCCCTGTGGGAAATTGAGGAATGTACGTCGAGGCGTGACGCCCGCGCTTAGGGTGCCTCGACGCCAGCTACGGCACTAAGACCCCTGTCACACGGGCACTTGTAAGGCCTTAGAAATTAAGGTCCTTTGCCCCAAAGGCGCGTGACGCGCATCTACACGGCAAAGCGTCGAGACCTTTACGATAAAGTTCCGTAGCAATAAAGGCGGCCGTCAGCGGCCTTAAAGTTGCTTTAAGGAGCAACCCAGACGGCAGCGCCAGCTAGCGAGCCCAAAGAATAAAAAATTGACGCAATTTTTAGTTTTGAAACCGTAAGAAATATCTAATTTATCTTATTTAATGGTTAATTTTGCGTTACAGTGCACTTAACCGTAGAGGAGGCTACGACTAAAGATATCCACACTGCTAAGAAAGGACTTGAACGCTTTTCAGCAGCCGCATCGACACACACGTGCTTGCGCATCTCGCTTTGCTGTTTTTTCTTCGTTTGCTCTTTGTTGTGTGCGTGTTTTGAGTTTGCTTGTGTGCACAAAGACACAAGCAACAAAGCACGCTTCTCGAACACGACGAGGAGCCGAACGGAAAAGTGCGCCTACCGTGGTCGGACCGAGAACGATGAAAAAAAAAAGAAACTTTGTTTCAAAATATCCGTTTCTCACCGTCAGAACGCTCGTTTATTATCGTGATAGCTACTTTTTCCAACATAAACGAAAGCACTCAGCTGAAGTGCTACCGTCTGCTTTAATTTCATAATGTTACTAGCGCCGCTGCACACACAGCGGTGACTTTTGGCATTCACGAAGGCCGCGTTCTAGCTCCTTTGGATTTGCCGTGTAGCAGCGTCGCTGCTCCTTTTCGGTTTTCCTCCTTTAGTGCAATAAGACAACCTTACGGTAAAGGCCGAGAAGTCCCGTGTGACAGGGGTATAATCCTTTCGGCTCTGGTGCCGAGTCAACCTTGCCCTGTGGAAGGGATTCCTTTGCTGTCAACGGAGACAGCAAATCCGATGCGTGGTAATCGATGGAATGCGGGTGCAGCGAGCTGCGTACGCGGAGTCACGCGCCCTGCACGTTCCAGGAGGTGCGGGGTCTACTGGGCTCGGACCGGTGAGCCCTGGGCTTCGCCCACTTGTGCATACAGTGCCATTGTTTTGCTATTGGTTCAAATTGGGCGAGAGCTGGTTTACTAAAGCTCCGCCCAATTATCGAAGGAATTAAAACCCGCTGGAAACAGTAACTAAGGACAAGCGCTCCGAGTCTCAAGCTCGGCCGTTTTTAACAGCCTTTCTTTAAACAGCCTTTTGCTCACCTGCCTTTTTATCAATCCCGTCTTGAATAAATCAGTTTGCTTGTCAAGAAGTTGGAATTGCTGCCCCAACCGACAACGTGCCACCAGACGAGCGGACGAAGACCACTACTCCCTTCGTACTGCTAACCGCCGTGTATCGATCACCGGCCAGCGTGCCATCACCACCCACCGCTCGCGACGAGCAACCGACCAGCCCAAACCGGCCATCCCAGCAGAAGGAGGGCAAGAAGTCTGCAAGAAGTCCTGTCTGCTTCTTTGCACCGTCTTTCGCCTTCTGGATGGCTTTCGTCACGCAGACTTTGCCAACTCGCCCACTGTGGTGCGCTATTGTTCCTTCGCCTAACCCTCTAGCCGTAGCGTTGAAGACGGGAAGAGCTGGGCGGAAGCGGCTGCCTCCGTTCCGTTCTATCCCCACAAGCCTTTCCGAGTAGTGTGTTGCGCGCTGGCGCGTTCACGCGCTCTGGCGGCGTGTCTGTGACCGGAAAGCCCAGCTTGGCGCTAACTTCCGAAAGGGTGGAAAGGGAGGGGTGGGCGAGTGAGCTGGCGGCGAGCGCAGACGAGGCGTGATGCGCAGTCTCGCTTTGGTTCCGTCTTTATTTCGCTTCTCTCTCTCCATTCGTTCGTCTTTCTGCTGAGTGCTGTGCGGTTGGGGATCGGTCTGACTTGTTCTCCGCTCTCCGCGAGTTGTACCAGGAAAGACCTCGCGAAACTGCTCGGGACCACCTGGTCTTATAGAAATAGTACATTGACTTTCTATAGACTTCTTTTGGCTCTCTTGTCTTCCTGTAAACATTTTGTTTTGTCTCTTCTCTTATCTATGGGCTGTCTATAGACGAAAATCTACTTAACGTGAATGGGCATAAATCTAGATTTATCTACCTAAAGGACTTGTCTTGTCTATACACTAGTCTATACGATTTGTTTATAGAAAGACTGTTGACTTTTCAGACAAGTCTATGTTATAGACTTTCTAAAGAAACTCTGTAAGGGTGGTCTGTCACGGGTTGTGTTTAAGAGGCGTCGAAGTAAGTCTGCATACGAAACAGAAACAAATAGGAGAGTTCACATTCAATACGACAGCGAATGTCGGCTGGTTGTGTACAGTTGGGGATAAACATAGAGTTTCTGACTGTTAACTGGAGGGAAAGCTTGCGTCGCTGCACCTGCACCTCCATGGGCGCGCAAATCATCATGGGGCGATGAGCTACTTGGTGCGGAACAGTAGGTTTTTTGTCAGGAACACAGAGTGGTGTTACTAAGATGCCCCATTCCGTATCCACGGCGCGCTCCGCGCGCAGACGACTTCGGCGTAAAAATAGTGTGCAAAAACCTTAGTAGCGAAAAAACAGCACACGACGCCAATAAAAGGTTTTTGTTTCCCGAAATGCTGTGGAAAAACCTTTTAAAATGTTGAAGCGACAACATTTTTTTCAAAAACCTATTTTTTTAAAGTGCGTCTGTTAAGCACGAAATATTGGCTTTTGTGGTCTGCAATGCTTGGCCAATAGGAGAGCAAGCCATCGCTTATTTTGGGCAAACTTTGCATTTACATACTTTTCTGCTCGTTTGTTGCGATTTATAGACAGGATATTGAATGTTAGGACATTCTTGATTATCGAACAACGTTTGTTTTTTCTTTCATTATTTTTTGGCCAAAAGTTGTAGTTCTGCAGTCGGTAGCTCTCCGCCCCATGATGCTTAGAGCGCCCATGGTGGTAGAGGTGGTCTCGAGAAAGCTCCATGCAAACTCCCATAGGCGGGGCTGGCGCCAGCTTTGCCTCTAGTTAATAGCAAGAAACTGTATGGGGATAAAAGACTTTGGAGGACATGTTCCGTAATCGAAGCCGACAGCTCCATTATTAGCCTCTGGGCGGAGACCACATTTGTGGAGGTGAAAGTCAAAATCCCGTTCTTTCACCTCCACAAGTGTGGTCTTTAACTGGCGGCTGATAGAAGGGCTGTCGGTTTCATTCAGGGAGTATGCGGTCCATAGACTTTTGTCACCGACTGTACTCGTCTATGGTCAGATTGTCCGGATATTAGGGGGAGTCTAGTGCACAGTGGAGTGGAACAGAGTTCGAGGTATGAGGCGCAATGGCGTTGCGCTGAGGCGGAAAGTACACAGTCGTGAGCGATATCAGAGGGAACAGACTTCCTGTACAAAATTGTGAATTCTATATTTATTTTTATTCTAAATTATGAATTGACATTGAATATTGTGCGCCATGTAAAAAACTAGTTAGAAGTGAGCAAAAAAAAGCTGCGCGTGTGACACGTAATTATGTAGTAATCAGTTAATGAATGCTGGCTCATACTTTTGTTCCCTCTTATACTGTTCACGACTGTACACGACAAATGAGCGCAGAACCGAGCGAGGGGGCATTCCAAACCTCAGCTGGAGAGCGATTCTGGGGAAGAAGCGCCAACAAAACGCGTCGAGAGAGAACCTGAGAAACCAGGGAAGAAGAGCTGGAAGAGTAGAAAAAAATTGCGTGAGCGAAAAGTAAGGAAAAAGAAACGTAAACGTGCAGGAAACGTTGTTCAGGGAGAAAGCGTGCACCGGGCGAGCGGGCAAAAAGTGCACACCCGGCACGCACGTTGTTTCCCTTTCCCTCTTAGCTGCTGTCTCCCATTCCTTTCCCCCTCAGTGCTGTGCCTGCGCGTGAGGCGGTGCGCGTGCTAGAGTTTATTTATGCGCGGCACGCGAAGCGGTTCCTGCGGCGCCGCCGTGCACGTAACCTTCGCCTCTGGCCCCTCTGGCTACCGCAGCCCTGCTGCCACTACGCGCCGTAAGCGGCGCCTCACGGCGTTGTATTTGTACGCACGGGCGCTTTTACTGAAGGAGACCGCGTCCGTTTGGCTGGTGTTCTGCCGAGCTCGCTGTGTGGACCGGCTTGGCTGTGCTGTGCATGTATGAGGTTGTTGTTGTTGTTGTTGTTGTTGCCAGGAAGAAAGAAAAGGGAAGTGCACTGGCCTGCTCACTGGCTCAAGCCGAGCCACAATCGCTACCACGTGCAGATAGTAGGAGTTGAAAGATGGGATAGAAAGACAGGATAGCAAAGACGCGCTGAAGACAAGGCCGATCCCGGAGGTAGTGCAATACCGGGCCAACCGGTGGCGGGAGTGAAGCATCCTTCAAACTCTCCGCCACATTTCGAAAAATAAGTCCAATTGAACCCGTAACAGATACTCTACGGACATTCGCCATGTATAGGGTATCATACAGCCAGCGATGACAAGCGGAGCTCTGTAAACGTGGCACTCACTCACTCGAGAAGGTAACAATAACAACTACAACAACACTCGAGAAACTTTTCTGTACGAAGGTCAGGTCAGGTATGGTATACACCGATCATTGCGTGACCTGCGATCTGAAATGTTAGCTGCTCAGAGGTTCTTCCGCCGATGTCTGTTGTCCGATAGCTTGCATGTCTGGCGCTCTGTGGGTCGTAGAAGCCACATCGGCGACCGCTAACTGGGTTAGAAATGGTGGCGGGAGCGGCGGCAGCCATCGCGTCCTCATAGGCAGCCTCGCCACTTTCCCAAGTGGTGGCGCCGCCGCGGTGGCTGCGTGGTTATGGCACTCGGCTGCTGGCCGAAAGACGCGGGTTCGATCCCGACCGCGGTGGTCCAATTTCGATGGAGGCGAAATTCTGGAGGCCCGTGTGCTGTGCGATGTCAGTGCACGCAAAAGAACCCCAGGTGGTCGAAATTTCCGGAGCCCTTCACTGCGGTGTCTCTCATAGCCTGAGTAGCTTTGTGACGTTAAACCCCCTTAAACCAAGCCATAAACCAAACCCAAGTGGTGGCATTTCTTCAGTTAAGGGATATCCTCGGCGATATTTGCGAACTTCTGCTAGCGCGGTCACTCGCTGTACATGCCCTTGTTTCGTTCAGCAAGATGAAATACGCTGGCTCAGGGCCATATTTACAGACACGAAAGAGCAACTGTAGGTACAGAGACTTGGAGCAGGAGTAAAGGGGTAACAGCAGCGCTCCTTAGCAGAATTCATTACTTGCGAATCCCTTTTCTCGTATCCTGCAGGCTGCAGGAAATTTCTGTCTCCCTCAGCTGTAGTCTACATGGCAAACACCTTGCTTAATCTCGGTAAATCATTCTTGCTTTTATCCACTGGAGACAGATGCTGACTGGACAGAAACGGGCCCTAAGCTCTCACTCGCGCACTGTGGCACTTCATATATACAGTTCCCCAATAGGAAAGTCTGGCGTTCTATAGAATGCTAGAACAGGGGCCGTTGAAAGCGGTTTTGCTGCCCGCACAACGAAATAGCACAGCGAACACGGAAGACCTGTCCTAACGAGCCGCTGCGAATTCTCGGGAATGCAGCGACTTTCCACTACTGTCGGCGAAAGCAAGACAGTTCTTTTCTGGTGCTGAGGGGCGGAGTAACGTGGCGGACGTCAGCCGGCCATTCGCGTCGTGGGTCAGCCACCTCGATCCCTTTCTTTCTCAGTTCTGTTTGATCCCACTGTCGTTCGGTCATTGATACAACAACTCGATGCTGTGCACCGTCTGCATCCCCAGAACTCAGCACGGAGGTCGTCGTTTTGTACAAGGACGCACCACGAGTTGACACTCTCACTCGCTTCCCTCCTGCACGCAACTTCGCCCTTGAGAGTCGCGTCTCCGCCCAGACTGAACCTGCGCTCTCTCTGTGCAACCTAAGCATAACTTCCTCAGCGCTGCTTGCAACTGAGGCAGCTCAGCCGGGGCTCGGCCGCCGCGCCTGGTTCCTCGGAAAAGCGAGCCGTCCGACATGGCTCGGCCATAATTCATCCGGGCCTGCCTGCGCTGTGCGGAGGGGGAACTCTAGACCTCGCGCGATCGCGTAGCTTTGACTGCTGCGTTCGCGAACCGTGTTGGCTGTCTGTCCCCGGTCGGACGGCTCTCTTCAGCCGCGGCGTCGAACGCCCGAGTGAAGTGGGAAGGGGGGGGGGGGGGTGTTTCTGCTGCGCGTGAGTTCAGTAGTTTTATGGCCGAGGAGCGCAGCGGCGCATACACACGCTCACACGTGCACTGCGCGCGGCAGCTGCATGGCGTCCTCTCGCTGATGCCGGCGGCGGTGTTGTATCTGTGTATCCGTCTGGGTTGCCAGTCGGCGTCTTCTTGGGAGAGACGGAGCAGCAGCTCGTCGGTGGGGATCATCCGGGCACTTGACGACGACGACGACTTCCGTTGCATGGCCCGGCCGCCGCTGAGTCTGCACGGGGGCGCCACGCGTCGCTTGAGTCTGCTCCGCTTTACGCGAAAAGAACTGCGCGCTCGCTTTGTGGGGTATAAACTTTTGAGTAATAAAGCACCGCGTGACGCGAAGGCTCGAAGTTCGTTTTTGATGTCCTTTACGGCAATTCGCGTACGTCCAGTGCGTGCTTGTAGTTGTAGCTTAACTGCAGCTGTAGCTTAATACAAGTAATTTGTGGCATGCGCTGCATTCTGTAGCGTCCAAAAACTGAAAATGTTCGTTTTCCTACTGCTAAATAAAATGCTAATGACACTCATATCGGCATTGTTGTATCGCGCTGCCTTTGCTAGGCGCAGAAAAGCATTCGATCATCTACTATCAGTCTGCAATTTAGAGAAAGCTAAACTATACGCGTATAGGTACGTATCTTGCGCTTTCCTTAGACTCACTGTGTACATTTCCAGGCGAATTGGGTACTTCGCTTCCGGAGCAGGCGTTTGTGCATCCATACCCTAAGTCTGACATAATGTCACGGCAAGCTTCTGGCCTGAGCTGCTAACGGTATACGATATCACAGCGTGTTCGTTATCGGAGAGGAGGGCTACCGCGTTGTCACGTGCCACACTGAGCGCAATAGCTTGTTCAGTACTCGGTGCTACAATGCTGAGGTGGGATGGAGGTGATATAGTACTCGTTCGAGCCAGCCCCGAGAGCGTGAGGCCTATTTAGGAGAGCTGATATATGTAGCTGTGGTGCGCGCCGCGAGCCCCGCTTGATGTCGGTGAGGCCCGATTGTAGCGCCATCTGACGCGAGTGGCCGGTCCCCCGTTTCGCGTCACGCTACGTTTGCGCGCCGAGTCCTGAGCCGGGCGTGAGCTGAACAGCTTCGGGGATGGGGAGGTGTAATCATCGGGCCGGCGGGTTCGTATGCGACCTGTCCCGAGTGTACGCGTGACGTCATATAGCCAAACGACGTGGGGTGCTTATGGGCCTGGTCGTAAAAGTACGCGGCACGGCGAGGATTATAATCCCTGAAATGCTGCAGCTCAACAGCTGGCGCGGTGTTTATGGCTATAGGCTCTGTGTACGGTAATGCGCTGTGAACCATGTGTGGCTCTTGTAAGCGCCTTCTTGCGTGCGCGCGCATGTAGTAGTAGTAGTGGCGCAAAAATGCAGCCATAGAGAACTTTGCTATTTGCTATGCACAGACAGAACAATACGTGTGCTTACTGCACTTTCAGCTTCGTTGTGCGCTCGCTGTTTTTCACAATATTTCGCAAGCCGTTCTCAGGCTATCACAGGTGTTGGGAGGAGGAGGGGGGGGGGGGGGGGGGGCTGATGTCTTGTTTGAGTCGTATGAAATGCGAACAAAATAATTGAAACCGGAATTGCAGAATGAATTATTTCAATTGCGAAAGACAACGTTGGTGCGTTAGATTTTCATTTCTTTGGCGTGGAGACCACTTCTAAAGAAAAGGCGCTTCTAACAATAGTTTAATAATAATAATAATAATAATAATAATAATAATTGGTTTTGGGGGGAAAGGAAATGGCGCAGTATCTGTCTCATATATCGTTGGACACCTGAACCGCGCCGTAAGGGAAGGGACAAAGGAGGGAGTGAAAGGAGAAAGGAAGAGAGAGGTGCCGTAGTGGAGGGCTCCGGAATAATTTCGACCACCTGGGGATCTTTAACGTGCACTGACATCGCACAGCACACGGGCGCCTTAGCGTTTTTCCTCCATAAAAACGCAGCCGCCACGGTCGGGTTCGAACCCGGGAACTCCGGATTAGTAGTCGAGTGCCCTAACCACTGAGTCACCGCGGCGGGGTTAACAATAGTTTTGCAAAATCGACTTTTCTTGAGAGATTCTGCGTTGGTAACAAAATCAGTCAAAATACAATTCGTGAATGAAGTAGCGGGGATGATTATTCCATACTTCCTGTAGCACGCGAAAATAAGGAAAAAAGCTGATGACGTCACATCTTCCAGCAAACGGCCTAATGCACATGTCGTGATTGCTTTGTCTTGGAAGTCTATCCCGAGCGCGTTCGTCGTGTTATATATCCCTCTCTATTCCATCGGCAACCTGCCTCTAATATTTGTGTAAGCAAAATGTGTGTTGTGGGAAATTAAGTACGCTAGCAGATGCCTATGTGAAAATTTAAACTAAATATAAGAAAATAACTGCCCGTGTTGTTAGGTCACATAATGATTCCTCTATTACTAGAAGCCTGTGGACGTCAGCAGACCCTTAATAGAGCTAAATATAGATTCTCAATTTTTTTATTCCGTTCACATTTTTTTTCTCGGGAACTCCACGGCTGACGGCTATGCCTTGTAAAAAACAACGCACTCGAGTTTTCAGCGTCCATCTTCTATTCAAGTAAAGGCATAGCGTGATGGGGAAGAAGTGCGTGGTGCACGTAAAGAAGAAGAACCGTTTGCGGCTCGCTGTCGAACGTGGACGAAATCATTCTGTGTCTGAACTTCTGTCACTCGGCGTGCATGCATTCGTCTTCTCAGCACGTATTATTCTTAATGACACTTCGCCTGCGCGCATACAGACGGGACTTTGAACCTGCGAAGCTCTGCGCAAAAACCTTCTTCACTGGCAGGGAAACTGCTATGGTAACAGATGCCATCGCATTTTTTTTTTAAAGCACTCATGATCACTGCAAACGCAACCGCCATTCACGTGACTATTTTCCCACAAAACATCTCGAGTGGTGCCACATGCAATAGATAGCCAAGCCGCCAGCAACAAACGTAAAAAGTGCTAAGAACATTGTAAAGAGAAAGTTATGTAGTGCACGATAAAGATCCCCAGGCGGTGGAAATTATTCCGGAGCCTTCCACTACGGCACCTCTTTCTTCCTTTCTTCTTTCACTCCCTCCGTTATCCTTTCCATTACGGCGCTGTTCAGGTGTCCGCCGATACGTGAGGCAGATACTGCGCCATTCCCTTTCCCCGAAAAACCAATTATTATTATTATTATTAATATTATTATGAATTCTGTAGGCGGTATAAGCATATAGTAGAACTATAGCTGTGTTAGTTTTACAGCGGAAGCAGTGTAGTTATCAGCAAGGTTTAGAATAGGGGAACCCTATCGGTTAAGGGGATAGGGCCAGTCGGGCATGCGCGGGACAATAATCCGAGGGGTGCTATTGTTTTACGCATGCGCACAGGCTTCTCACTATTCCTCTATGCCCCTAGCCGATAGCGTCACCCTATTATAAAAGTCTCTATTAGCGAGTTTTAAAATAGTTATCGGTTAGGTGGATAAGGTTGGCGCTCCGCTATTTCCCTATCCCCTTGATCCATGGTTTCTCGGGCTGTCCCTATTCTGTAATAGCACGTGGCTGCAACAGTACGACCAGTGAACTTGAGAGTTCGATTTAACGAATTCGGATGCTTCGAACTACCCGTTACACCGAACGAATTTTTTATTACACTCCCCAACAGCAAATTGTTACCTTTATAATTTTTTCCCCAGACTTGAGGGAGTCAATCATTTAACTGAATAATATGCGACTCCGTTCGGCTTCGATAAATCCGGTTCTCCTTGTCGTCAAGACATCGAGAGCCCCCCGCGCCCGATCCGGTGCTCTATATTGCAAAACAGTCTCCAGATATGAGCTTTGAAAAACGAGAAGCCATCGCGCCGAACGCCAGCGGGAGGATATATGATGGTGGTCGTTAGGTCGCGGGCCCCGCAAGCTCTGGGATGGCTTAGGGAAGATGGGAATAAAAGCGGCGCAGTGACCACGGCATTCGGTCTCCCATCAGTGGCACCGCGGTCGCCATGATCTATATAGGTGCATGGCTCTTCGAAATCGCTGCTCAGGCCTGATCGACAAACGCGAAGGCATTCTTTTAGTTCTTTTATGCGCTCAAAACTGTCTTCTTCGCGTTTATGTATTCCCTTTTTTCCCCATTTTCACTTGTCTCCCGCTCGGCGGCCGTTGCCCGCCTACGACTCGCGAGCCGCCGCTTTCGGTTTAGTACATGCAGCGTCGTTTCACCAGCGATCAGCAGTCCGAGGGAGCGCTTTTCCCCAAACTGGGAGGGGGCAGCGGTGTACTACAGCTTCCCGTTATGGGTTGCGTGGGGAAAGCAGTAGTCGTTCCGGGGAAAGTCGTGAAGGGGATTTAGGGAAGAGGAAAAGCCATAGCAGCAGGGGAGAGTGGCGCGGATAAGGTGCGCTTCTGCGATGTGGGTGGACGGCTTCTTCCGCTCTCTTTTTTCGGGATCGAAGTGAAGGGAGATCAGCGCGATCCCGCAGAGAGATCAGCCGAGGAAAGCCATATTTTATGCCGGAGAAGAAGCCATTTATGGCACGCCCGCGCTTATACCGTGACCATGTCTGGGTATTGGGGGAGGCGCTGATCGCTTTTCTTATGCCTGTCTCCCGTTTTTCCCTTTTCCTTAAAATTTATCCCATGGTTAACGCGCTTCACTACAGCTTTAGCTACTGTGGAAAAAATGGTTGGAAGTGTTGGTATAAGCGAACGCACTTTGTTCGTTACTCGCTTATGGAAATAAATGTCCGCGCGGGTTGTATATGCTCGATACACGGTATATGCGCGGGAACTGCCGATTTTCGGGACATTTTGCCCGCAGATCCGACCAGCCGGTCGTTTTTCACGCGAGAATGTACGTGTCCTGTAGTCCTGTGGCTGGGACGGCGTTGATACCAGTAATTCGGTTCCGGGAGTATCCTGCTCTTCAAGCTCAGCAGTACTGATGAACGAGAATACATGGCTTTCTGTCAGTGGGACTTTTTGTTCCGAAACCGTTTCACGTAGCCCATCAAACGAGAAGATTCGGACTTCAGCTGGGAAATAGCAGCTATATCTGACTCTCTCTCTTCCAGTCTCTCAGGCGACAGCTCTATATGGGACCCTATGTGAGCTCTTCACTTTATGAGGTTTACACTACGAGGGTTTATTATTAGGTTCAGGATAGACAGCCAAGCGTTGGAAATGATAAGGCAGTACATCTATTTAGTGCAGGCAGTGAATGCAGATCCGGACCACGAGTGTGAAATAATTAGGAAAATAAAAGCGGGGTGGAGGGAAGTTGGCCGATATCTCAGATCTTGAATGACAGTTTATTGATCTTCCGCGAGAGAAAAGATATAAACCGCTTTACTTACAGGTAACCTATGGGGCAGAAACGTTAAAATTGACTAAAGGGTTGACTCAGGACAACGTAGCTAGCTGGGGAAAAGAAAATGTTAGGTGTAACGTTAAGAGACATGAAGAGAGCACAGTGGGTGAGGAAACAAACACGTATTTATGACATCCTGGTCGAAATGAAGAGGAAGAAATGGGCTTGGGCAGGGCATGTGATGCGAAGGCAAGATAACCGCTGGTCCTTAAGAGTAACGGAGTGGATTCCACGAGAAGGCAAGCGTAGCAGGGGACGGCAGAAGGTTAGGTGGGCGGATGAGATTAAGAGGTTTGCGGGGATACGGTAGCCGCAGCTGGCAAAGGACAGGGTTAATTGGAGGGATATATGGCAGAGGTTTTTTTGCTACACTGGATATATAGTCAGACTGATGATGATGGGGATGCTGATGATGATGTGACGCCCTGGGGACGGCCTGTTTTTGCCTTATTTTTCTCCTGGCCTACATTTTTCTTCCCTTTTCTTACTTCTGCGCTTAATGAGCAGCCGCGCTGGCTGCTCATAAAGCTTAGATGTAGAATTCATTCAGAGCTTAAGCGCGAAGCTTGATTGAAGTCAAATCCCGAAGGAAAAACGCTAAGGCGCCCGTGTGCTGTGCGATGTCAGTGCACGTTAAAGATCCCCAGGTGGTCGAAATTATTCCGGAGCCCTCCACTACGGCACCTCCCTCTTCCTTTCTTCTTTCACTCCCTCCTTTACCCTTCCCTTACGGCGCGGTTCAGGTGTCCAACGATATATGAGACAGATACTGCGCCATTTCCTTTCCCCCCAAAACCAATTATTATTAAGTCAAACCCCGACTCTGACTGCCAACGACACCAAATCTGTCGTAAATATGTTACTATATTTCTCACCGAAAAAAACAAAAAACAAGAAAAGTCAATTTAGTGAACTAAAGCGGCCCACACTTATACGCGCAGTCTTTCCGGGAGCTTACATGACGTCACTTCGTGTCTCTCTCTAAACAAATGCGTCATCACCGCCGGGGGCTCGCTCGATGCGCGTTATCTGAGTCTATGCGACCCCGGCTCTCGTCTGCTCGCTATTATACGGCCAAGGTGACGTGGCGACGCGAACACCACCTATAGGAGGGATCAGTGGATATGGCGATCGCCCCCGGAGCATTTCATATGCGTCGAGCAGGCCGCGACTCCCAGGACGGTGCTCCTGGTGGAAGTCCTCCACCTCCGCGGCCCCAACCATGCATGCGGACTACAATGACTTCCCCCGATGATCGTCCATCACTTGTCCCCCCACCGTGTTTCTCCCCCTCCCCCACTACTCAAACTGTCGGGCACACATCCCTCCCCGTCCTCCGGCGTGACCTGGCTTCGGCTTGGCTACTTGCCACCGGGCAGCCGGACACGGGGGACGTGAACTATAGCTGGCGTTGTTGTGCCTGTTGCCAGCGGCGTTGACCGGCTCTGTGTTGGAGAGACAGGTCCGTGAATGTGTAGGTCTGTTCCGCGAGTTTTTTTTTTTTGTAACCTTAATATTTTTCCCTGTCATCCGGGTACTTGCAGCGTTGGGTGAGCCCCGTGACCTTTTCTTATCGTTCGGCACCTGAACCGCGAAAAGATATTGCTTTTCGTTTTTTTATTCTAATTTCGTAAATTTCTTTTCTTTGGTTGGGCATTCGACGCTTTTCCTGTCATTGTTTCTGTTACTAAACGGTCCTCCTCTTGACACACTATTTTCTTTCGCTGTTTAAATAAACATTCCAACCGCAGTATTACACTGACGGCGCCCCGTTTTAACGCGAGAGCGTTAAAGGTCCCGCTCACTAGAAAACCCTGTGTAGGCTTTGTGAGCGAAAAATAACACGCAGAGCAACCTAAGAGGCAGGTGGGTCACCTTGGTTACGCGACCTTGCGGACTCATCACAACCTGCCCATCGGACCGTGAGTCAACTGCTCACCGTGGCATGTGGCAGTTAAATTAACTATAAGTCGCTCGGGAACAGCCCCGTCATTCGCACAAAGCGTGGCCCACTGCTGGAAGCACCTGCGCATTGCTCAACCCCTGCATGCGCCACTGAGCCAGGTGTGGTATGGGGACTCTCGGGGATCTATGAACTTAAAGTAGACAATGACCTTCTGCATATATGAAAATTAATTCAATACGCTATGACGGGTATGCCTTTTGCCTACCCTGTTCCCTTTAGTGTCCCCTCCAATTCTTTCATGGTTTCATCTAATCACCTCTACCCTAGACGCTGCCATTTGGACGCTCGCGTTAGCTTCTTTACCTGCTTATTTTGACCTCATGAAACGCAGCTATTAGTTGCCCATCTTTTAGACTAATTAAACGTTCGTCCAGCTCTGTTTTTATTCCTCTCTAGCATCTGCGGCATAAATAACCTCGCGACAGAGAATTAGCGGCCTTCATCGGTTTCGGGTTAGGCGCTGAGCTCCACCCACCTCGGATACGCGTTCAGGTGCTGAACACGATTCGACTGGTTCAGTCCCGGCCGCGGCGACCGCGTTTCGATGCAGGCGAAAAGCAAATGATGATGATTATGGATTTTTATGGCGCAAGGGCAGCTATGGCCAAAGAGCGCCATGTCACAAGGTATTTTTCTTTTTTCTCAAGGTGGGGTCAAAGACCCATTTCCCAAGCATTTCACCCTAAATAAGCCGAGCACCAGACCAGGGGAAAGCTTGTACCCATTGTATCACCGGTGGGTACCCGGCGGCACTGGGGATCGAACCCCGCACCTCCCGCATACGAGGCGGATGCTCAACCACTTGGCCACCGCTGCGGTGGCGAAAAGCAAAATACGCACCCGTCGGCTGTGCGGTGTGTCAGTGCGCGTTGAAGAACTCTATATACTGGCGTAAATTAATGCGGAGTCATCCACTAAACGGGGGCCTCTCATAATCCACGTGTCACTGTGGGACCTTTAACTCGACATGCTATACTGCATATGCACGAGAAAACGTGTTATCGCATAATGTAAAAGAGTCCGCTTATGTCGCATCGGAATAAACTTACAACTACAGGGCCCGGCATTGAAGAGGCATGCGCCCGAGCCTTTTCTAGATGGCGATGGTCGCATCTGCGGGGCAACTAGAAACCGGCTCACGCGACATCACGCCACCATATTCTTGGGGCGGTGGCATTGTTGTGTTGGCGACGATCTTCCGGCCAGACAGTAATGCGATACAAGAAGCAGTCTACGGCGGCGGCCGCTTCCTGTCGGGTTGGTGCTGGCCGCGTAAACAAGTCTGTCTCCCACGGTGTGTGTCACCGCATGGCACGTGTGCAGCAGGATAGCATGTCCTCTGATACTGGCAAGCCTGCTCCGTGGATGCGATATGCAGCTCCCGCCCCACATGCTCACAGCGTTGGTCGAGAATAGTGCTGCTCGAGGACTTTTGCGGAACAGGTTCAATTTCGTAATTTCCGGGCACTTCGGAAAACCCTGTTTTGTATGCGCGAACATTCCCGCTGTCGCTGCGTTTGAGGTTAATTTTAGTTGCGTGAAACCTTCTTCGAAATGAAGACTTGAGTGTTAAAATTCGAAAACCGTTATGCTATAACGAAAACATACACATGCCGCGTGAGGCGGTTGGCGGTTGTGGTACGTGCTATGCTAAAGGTCTCTAGCTATTATCCCAATCAAAGCTGTCTTTCTGGTTTTGTGAGGAGAAGCAATGGCCACTCTCTTTGATGGCGTCACTGTCATCTGCAATCCTTGCGGCGTAACGAGATTGAGACACCACTGCGCATGCGCAGATCTCGCCGAGGACGCCAGATGGCGCCACGTTCCCGTCGGGACCAATTAGCACGTGCGCAGCGGCGGGGCGCGGTACAGGGTAAGCGGTAGCGGTATGCTAAGTGTAATAAATCATTCCTGAGCTTACACATATTATGCTCGAACCGCAACCACGATATACTCAGCGCGATGTCCCTTGCATTCGACGCGTGCACGTTCCATACAGTCCGAAGAGGTTGGTCCTATTGCTAAGGGCATTTCGAGTCCATCCCTGTTCTTTCATTACAGTCTGAGCCCGCCGCGGGCACTGCCGTACGGGAGATATTTACCGCGCCAAGCTTTCCTTTTTTCATAACCTCGTCATCCTTCCCGCGGCCACGCAATTGTCTGAGCTCCGTCAAACTGACTACGAAATGCACTGTACGGCGCAAACTTTGCGTCGTAAGCGTCAATCTGGCGTCAATCTGTGTGACATTCCATCAAGGGGACATTTTTGTTGTATACGTGTCTCACCGCTACCCGAAAAAAACTGCGATGATGAAATTTCGGGAAATGACCGTATTTCGCCCTGCCTACATCCACGTGCGCGCATAACTTGATGAGTTCTTGCTCCGTGAAAGAAAGGATAACCTCGCAGTGTTTCCCTAATAGGGATTCTTTGTTCATTCGTCCTGTGCTCCCGTATTTCCCCGTGCGCATATTGCCAACCCGCGTACTTTCCCGATTGCTCCTTCGGCTTTCTTTCCCGGCGTTTGTTTGGCCCTTATTTTTCATTTCTCTCGCTTTCTTCCTAGATTGCGCAGCGCCGTATAAGCCTTCAGCCCCCTGCTCCGTCGACATTTTTCATACTCGCTCCCCACCCAGCCCCTTGTTCCTGCGCTGATTGCTGCCGTCCCCGCATTTTTCTCCCTTCTCCCACCCTGGAAGCGCTATATCTGGCCTCTCTCGTTCCACACGCGTTCATTTTTATTTTCTTCAAATTCTCGTCTGTGCTCTGTCAGGGGTGCGCATGTTCAGATTTCCTCGTCCTTCGTTCTGTTTTCTTACACGCTGTCGTGCAGATTTATCTGACGTTTTCGACTCATTAACTTACAGCCTGAGCCGTCCCCGGCCCTTCCTTGTCTTCCCTTCCATCCCTAATTTTCCAGTGCCTCTCTTTCAATCCCTCTCCGCCGAATTGTCTAATGCACCGTGTGCGCTCTCTCGCTCCCTGCACATCCGCGTCGCCGTTATCGCGCCCTCTTTTCCAGAACCTCTTCGGGCATACGTCTCCCAAATCTTCCCTATTTATCTGCGCCCCCTATCCATGACATTAATCTCCTTTGTATTCATATTTATCCTTCCCTACTCTATTCCTGTTCCTCCATCTTGCTATTCCATTTCTTGCAGCAGCCTTGTGCTTATATCTCGTTGCTGCCCGAACCGCTTTCCTTCCTTATTCCTTGAATGATACCTTCTTGGCCGCTGGTCTGCATGGCTGCATGCACATAGTTGTTTAGTCGGATTCGTTTTTCTTATTCTTGTCTTTCAAAGAAACGTCGAGCGATCGTATTACTATGACAGTGGAAATAATGGCTGAACCCAGCTTTTTTCTGCTTTCCTGGAATGCCTACAAGAGAGATAGGCCTTGTAACGAACGTCTGTATCTTTCACTTATAGCCTTAATTTTAAACCTTCCCCTTGTCAGCATTTTTCCACTACCTTTGAATGTTAGTTTAACTTGTGTAATTTTCTTTCCTACATTCCGTCTGGCCGATACTGAAAGGCCTTCCCTTCCGCAAGATTAGGCCTTTACTTGTCACTTGTCCACCTTCATTTAGGCAGGTTTCTCTTTCTAGGCTTTTTCCCCATTTCCTTCGTCCTCTGTCTCGTATTCATCTGCATCTCCCGTAGCCCGCATGAGAGCTTCTCGGAACCGGTCATCTGTGCGCCCCTGACTTCCCGCAGCGTAAATTTCGTTGTTTTCTCGCTTAGTCCGTTTGCTTTTTTTTCGTTTTCTAGTCAAGAGATCCCTGCTTCCACCTTTCCTAAAGCGTTTACCGTCCTTGCCTTTGTTCTCTGCGCTCTTTCTTCGAAGGGGCACTGATGTCTGCTCCAGGCTCCTGCTGGGAACCGACCGCGATTTCCGGGAAGCAGTCTCCTGCGCTCCCGATTCCCGTAGGACCCGAAATTGATCTTCCCTAGCGTCCTTTATTCTACTTTAATTTTCGCCCCCCTCTGCTGAACGTGCTTACCTCTCCCTTCTTCCCTGTCCCATTTATCCGCGTTCTTCCCTTCTCCTCCCCATTCAAGCTCAGCTTCCTTAGTGTCCTCAGAATTTGAGTGCTCTCGAGCTAGAATACGTTGGCTTCTCCGTACCGCATGTTCTTTCCCTAAAAGAAGGTAGCTGTACACGTTTGGCCACGCGAATTCCCGAAACTGGGCGTGCGTACTGTCATCCCCTTCCCTGTATTTCCCCATCCCGTTCTGGCATGGGGATCCCTACTTCTTCCTTCTCGCCTACGTTCCCATTTTACTCCCTAAAACCTCCGGGAAAACTCCCTTTTCTAGGCTCGCTTTCAAGTATTAGGGAGGAATAAAAAAAAACAGTGTCGAAACCGGATACGATAGACAGTAAGGCGTAGAAACGATTATAGGAATTTCCTGGAAGCGAGGGAAAACCTTGGGAGCGGATTGGCTTGGGCCGTCCCCATATGGAGGGCCGCTTCCTAATGTCTTAATCCCTGCCTGTGCCGCGTCGTATCTCGTTGCAATGCTGTGATCAACCGTTCGGCTTACGCGACATTATGACTTCTGGCTTCGAAGATACTTGCTTGCTCTGTGTATCGATTGAGGTGCCTTTCGTTTGTTTGAGTGCCGTCCATAAGTGTGTTCGGACCCCGTGAATCTTCGCTGTTCCCCGAAGCATTTGTAGAGATGAGAAAGACGTGATAAGAGTAGATTCTGCGGACGGTCGTTCACATTTGTCTTCTCGTAATGGATCCCGGGCATGGAAGATGGCGATTGAAATCATTGTTTGATTTTCTCCTTTTTTTGCGCTTTAGTGCGCGAACACAAACAAAATGAACGGGCTGCAAGTGATATCATGGGTTTTGCGCGGATTTTTCCTCTAGCCTCATCTCTCTTTTCTTCTATTTGTTCGGGTTTGTTTCAAAGATATATCTTGGACGTGCTCTAGTATACGTACAGTTGCTCTTTTTATATCAAAAAGTACTGGAGCCACACAGCTCTTACTTGGGAGCACAGGGCTGTTCGTTGAAGCTGCTTGTGTGTCATCAATTGTAATTAATGGAGGGACCAACCGTCTCTCTGCCACCTGTCAAGTTGACAGCAAGCGGTGAAGTGGGGCATCAGTTTATGTACTTCGCCGCGGAGGATAAACAACCCTCGCAGCTTATTTCTTATTGATGTTCATGCGTTTCACAGTGCGCTTTAAGAATGCTTTTTTTTATCTTCTCCGGATACCGTTTGGCTGTGCTGAAGCATCCCAGCCGAATATGATTACTGTTTAGTGTCGATTCATCTGACTTCTATATTAAAGATGTTCGTAAAGGTTGCTATTAATCCATTTTTTTAATCCACATGCATTATCCAGTGTAGTCCCCTCTGTTTGCGCAGTCGCGTTTTGAACCCGCAAATTTCTAATCTAGGCCGCTGCGGTGCCTCAGTGGTTATGGCGCTCGGCTACTGACCCGAAAGACGCCGGTTCGATTCCGGCCGTGGCGGTCGAATTTCGATGGAGGCAAAATTCTAGAGGCCCGTGTACTGTGCGTTGTCAGTGCACGTTAAAAGAACTCCAGGTGGTCGAAATTTCCGGAGCCCTTCACTACGGCGTCCCACATAGCCTGGGACGCTTTGGGACGTTAAACCCAAATAAAAGAAAAAAAAGAAACAAACTTCTCATCCTTCAACGAAGATCGCAGTCGATGGTAGCAAACCAACATTGAAAACCTCAGTGGCGGGCTGTCGCCTCCATACGGCTCGGCCAACAGCTCCGTACGCGCCTTCAGATACTGCATGCATGCTGGGAATCGGCGGGCCGTCGTTCGACGGAGAGGTGCTTGCCTTCCCACCTGTGCTGCATATCGGCCCACGCGCCTGACGACCAGGCGTAGATGATCGACCCGTGCCGCGAAAAATCCCACCCTTCCTCGTCTCGGCTTGCTCGCCTCTCTCCCATACGCTCTCCTCATCCCCGACGCGATTCCCGGTAGAGTGCGGGTCGCATGCCGCCGCTTCTGTCGCCGTCGATGAGGGCCGGGCAGCGGCAGGAAAATCCCCGCCACTGGTCCGGCACCCCTTTGCCGAGGCCCGTTGATCGGGTGACCGCGGATGCGCGGTGTCGGCTTGACTCAAGCCCTGACGCCTGACTTCTTTTGTCTGCCTGTCGGGTGGTGTACCTTCACCCACGCGTCCCGTGAAAGAGACGCCGCGTTTCTCGCCGCAGGTGCATGCAAAGGGCCGTGCGCAGTGAAGACGTCTTTGGCCGCACGTGGGAGACGTCTGGCTCTTCCAGAAAGTTCGATGTCCTCTGGGACTGATGTTTGAACGACGCCGTCGTAGTGGATGTCGTTTAATCGAGCCTGAGTTTTAGCGCGGTAAGCACTGCTTCGCTAGCAAAGCTTTAAAGCCCGTGGTATGTGTGAAGCCTCAACCTTGGGTGCCTTGATGTCCGCTCGCCTGGATATCGAGGCACCCTACCTCAACCTTTGACAGAGCGCCAGCTGCGGAGGCTTTGCGCAGCTGCTCCCTTGCGAGGGGGGGGGGGGGGGGGGGGGGAGTCGCGCGCGGCATCACCCTGTCCACCTCTGCCGATAGCGACTGCTGATAAGATCTTGCATACGGTTGACTTTGAGGCGGTATAGACTCAAGTGCTTTCGTATGTTCTACTCGGTTGAACTACGTTAAAACCATACCATTTTTTTTCTAACTCCTCTGAATTTCCTGAAACTCGCAGTACCTTCTGCGCAGTTTTCTGGTCATTTGCACAAAATTTCTCAGCAGGGCGTTGTTTTGTTGCTTGATGCTCACACGAATTTAAAATTTCCCATTTCGTGGCCTCAATCGGAGAGATTTCTGCGGGCAACAATACGCGTTTGACGTCACTGGACGCACGGTCGTCGATATTCGCTCTTTCTTTGCTGGAGGATAAAATTTCGAGTTGGCTTTTGGTCATTTCAGACAAATGATCTCTCAAGCTCTTACTTTTTTTTTTGTACCCGAGAATTCTAAGGGATGTGGTGTGGTTATCAGCAAGAGAAATAAACCCGGAGGCGGACTTCAAGTGATGATCATTACGGATTTTTATGGCGCAAAGGCATCTCTGGCCAAAGAGCGCCATGGCATAAGGTATTTTTCTTCTACTCAAGGTGGGCTCGAGGACCCATTTTCCAAGCAATTCACTCTAAATAAGCCGAGCACCAGACCAGGGGAAAGCTTGTACCCATTGCATCACCGGTGGGTATACCCGGCGGCACTGGCGATCTAACCTCGAACCTCCCGCATGCGGGGCGGATGCTCAGGCCACTAGGCCACCGCTGCCGTGTTCAAGTGCCTAGTAAGTAAGTGTTACGTAAATTTGCTAAGTGGAGGGAGTTTAGCCAAAGAAAACGCTTGTTGCCTTCCGCCTGAGTCGGAGCCGTTCAGGGAGCCTCTGTAAAAAACCTGGGGCTGTACAGTCAAACGGGAATTCAAGGTTATCGCTTTCATTCTGACCAAGCGGGGCCATTAAAGTTTTGCTGATTGTGAAGGTCACTTTATCTCCAATAAAAAAAAAGGACGATTTAGGACAGATGAACCAAGCGGCTAGCTGCATTCGTGCGTTATCTTTCAACTTCTTGCAAAGCTTACCTAATAGCGCTTTAAAATGCCAGGGAATTAAGACTGAAGTGGTCGCCTTTAAATCGCGTCAGACTGTACCCCGTATAAATAAATAAACAAATAAATAAATAAATACTGCCTAACCATATAAAAAAAAAAACCAGCCCCCCGTGCATTGTGGCCTGGCCTTCATGCACATCCTTCTGTACAGGCACGTGGTATGCACGGACCGCCGAAGTTCGCTCGCCCCCTTTCTTCGTGCCGAGTTCCGCCTAGCTCCGGCGCAGTTCGTGAGAACTGGGCGTCCACCTCCGTGTAGGCGTGGGTCGGTGACGGTGACGGGAGCTTTCCCCCTTTCCCTCACTTCGATTGCGTGTTGCGTGCAGTGGAATCCATGAGGGAAAAGAAAAGGAATCCGTGTTTAGAATGGCACCGGTATGGAAATAAAGACGACAAAAAAGTAGCCTCGCCCATTCTTCCAGTTCGTACTGTCTTGCTTTTGTGGTTTTGCTTTTGTTCTTGGCACGTATAAGTACTTCCTGATGTTGCCTGTATCTGGTCTGACTCGCCGGGCACTTCGCACGGAAACGGACCTCGTTTTTGGAATACGGTAGCGGCTGCCGTGACGTCCTCTGGGACGGCGAGCTCTTTCACGTAACGACAGAACCATGAGGAAAGAGGAAGTGTGACACGGGTGGAGGGGTGACGCTTGTGCGAGTGAGATGACAAAGGTGACGTGTATAACTACCTCGCCGTGAAGGAGGCAGGCATTTGTGCGGTGGGAACTTTGGAGCACTCACACTGAATGGACCCAGATGAGATGGTTCTGTTGTCCGGGTTTGTTTCTTTTTTTTTTTTTGTAAGCGCGGTGTGTTGGGCACCTTCGAAGGACTGGGGTTTTGCTGGCTTTGCGATGTGCTCTTCAGTATTTGTAGGTGGCGTAGTAACGGAGCTAGAGGATAACGTAAGGAAACATCTTCCTGTGCGTGGTAAATTCATTATGAAGCGGGCTACTGTTGACACATTTGCGATAGATACCATATGCCACAGCTCGTTTATTAAGTTCTTGTAGGCGTCCACTTCGCCCTTTCCGCCTCTTTTCATTCACGAAGAAACTGAGTTTAACTCACTGTTAACGTAAGTTTTAGGAAAGTTCTGAAAAAAAATCGCCATTGACAAAAGCTGGAAAGTACAACTTTTTTTTTAATGGTGGAAAAGCGAATTCCCGTGTAGTCTAGCGAGAGCTCAACTCTTGTGGCGGTGGTGAACAGCTCTCTAGTTCCACGTGAAAGTAGAAAAAAAAAACCTCTCCCATATCTAGAGAGAAGCTTTTCACCTAAAGAAAGCGCATAGGAACCCATTTTTTTAGTCGAAGAAACTTCACAAGAAGTGTGTCTCGCTAAACAAACCAAATCCCCTCCTCCCCAAAGCTGGCCCTCCGTGAAAATGTGGCCATACGTTCGCCCCCGCATCTGTGCGGGCATACGTATGGTAAGCCGTCGTGAGTATACGCTTGAGCTCTTTCCTGGTAGTCCTTCTATGAATGTTTTTTTTTTTTTTCGCGTGGATAAAGAGGCACGCGGGCGTCGGGCCCAACTGCACGGAATTAGACACCACGCCGGCGCACGTCGCCTCCCATTCCGTCTTCGCGCCGAGTGGCGGCGGCCGTCATCTCGCGCCTTCTCGCCTCTGTCTTCTTTCCCGTCTCTCTCTCTCTCTCTCGTTCCTTCTCTCTCTCTTACCGTGTTCTCGGATCCCTTGTTTTTCGCGGGCGCTTCCCAAGAATGCGCCGCCGACGAAGCTCGCGCTTGACTGCCGGCTCGCCCGAGGTCAAGGTTACGCCTGTCAACGGCGTTTGCCGACGGTGCGGGTATGCGGCGGCCCGGCTTGCGCTAGAAGCGTTCAGCGTTGGGGAAGCTGTCAAGCGCGCCTCTGGCGCAGGTATACAAGGGCCACATTGTGAAAGGGAAAGGGAACACATTATATTATCTGAAGTCAGCCAATGATTACTGCACAAGTATGGTGAGCCGAGAACACACCTTTCTTGTTCTTCTAAATAGTTTTCCTGTTGACGGATAATGCTCTTAAGACATTTCCTACTTGAACGCACAAGGAATACAAAAACCCCCATTCAGAGAGTTCATCTTGCCCGTCTAGCGATGGAGATTGGGGAACTCTATTAGAAGTTGACGATTAGGATTAGAAAGTGGAGATTAGGAAGTTTGCCGGTACTTGTGGCCGTTGCTCACGCGAGGGAGATTTTTGTTTTGCAGTGGACATGGTTGGGTTCACGGTGATGATGACGATGTAGCAATTGTTTGTAATTCAATGGGTGTGGGGCCCCAGCTGGATGTTGTATGAGATATTGTGATCGCAGTGTAGGTTGTCCCGTCTCCCGTCAGTCGCAATTTGTTCTCAAGCATTGCGGATTTCGTTTTGTCTCTTGATTCGTTTTTAGCCCACCAGAACGGGGTTGTTGCCAGCAGGTCGTGACGCGAATCACGTGGGCACACAATAAAATCGAGGGCGAAATGACCACGGGCAATGCACGTGACGGCGTTCGACAATCGATATCTTTACACTGAAGTAAGACTGCGCGATCAAGTTCAGAACGATGATTGTTGCAGAGTGCACGGATTCGGTACTTTTGTCGAAAACTACAGAACTCTAGTGAGAAATTGATATTGGGGACTCCGGCGTGGCTCTGTCTGCATCGCTAGAGCCTGAAATATCTCGAGGGTGACGGGACGCATACGTGGCTCACGTTTCCAGTGCTAAGTTCCAAGACTGAACAAGATCTCCACCGCTTTACCCAGCAAAAATCCTGATGGCCTGCGTGGTTTTGGCAGATATGCGTTTTCGGCTGTTATTTACTTGTGGCATATGTCACTCTGAGCACATAACATGTATGTGTTCGTTTGTAGATGTCATGCAGTGGCGGAGGTCATGTCATCAGGTACATGGTTCACCGTACAGCAGTCATTCGGAATAAAGGTCCTCACCCGTTGCGGTGAGTGGGAAACATTTATTACATGTTCTGCCGCTGATCCCAGGGTAGCGGGTGCAAATTAATCCGGACCCCTCCACTATACGGCGTCCCTAAAAGCGGACGTTAACCCCACAGTTTACAGTCTGTTATAAACTTCATCTTAGAGTTGAGCCTCTTGTACAATCCGCTCCGAGTCGATTTTCACGTCCATGTTCACGTCTACATTCGACCGGGTTTCAGCTGACGCCGAGCCTCCGTAGCTTCCAGAGTCCTGCACGGTTTTGCTGGTCGCTGCTGCCCCACCACGAAGTCCGGAGGCGCATTCTCGCCTCGTTAGGCTTAGCTCGGGGCCCTGTCATCGAATAATGCGTGCAGGTGGTAAAGGGAGAGAGCGGGCCGGAGACCTGTTATCTCTCTGCTGTTCTCGGAAAGAGGCCGCCCTAACTAGACAGGCGCCAATGGGCAAGGAAAGACTATAACGACCCCGCCGGACGGGGTGCCGAGTTCGGTCCGAGCGACTCATTTCGTGCACCGGCCTTCAAAATGCCTCGGGAAGTGTGCTCCATCATTGCGTGCACTGTGTTAACCAAGTGCAACTATTGGTTTGCTTTGTTTTTTCTCGAGGCATTAGCTGTCTCGCCTGTGTCGGCCGCTAAAAAGGTGCCACTTATGGTTGTCAATGGTGCACAAACCAGTTTTTTCCTACCCATGCATGGCCTCTTTCCTGAGTGCTCCCCCGCCCTCACAAACACACACATTTCTTTTTAACTTGTTTGCTTTAGCACTGTATCGCCCACTTGGTGGACATTGCGGCGCCTTTTTGTTTGTTTCAGTTTTCGTGTAATTCAGAACCTTTCAATAGATGTTATGTAATGCATGTTTGAGTTTTAGCATAGCGTCCTGATTTGCCATTGCGCTTCGCAATGAGTGGCAGTGAGATGACCCCCATAATGCGCAGGTCCACACGGGACGGAGAGGCAAAGAGACACCGTATGGCTCAGTTTAAACAAACAGGTATATTCAATAATTACACATGATTAAGATTATACATCAGAGGCTGGGGCGTCCGAGCTTACGTGCCGACGACTTCATGGGGGCGATGGAGTGGCTCCGGAGTTGGGCTCGAGCGGTTGCTGGCAGAAGCTGCACGCCGTCGGGCTTCGGCGCTGAAGGCACTCTTGGCGAACGATGTCGTCCTCAGCTCAGACTGGACTGCATCCGTTTACATGCGCTTTTAAGCACTTGATTAACAAAGGACTAAGGGCGGTCATTTCCAGTGGCCCGCCCAAAGCATCAATTCCCCAATCCAAAATAACATGCGAGATGGGGACCACCCCTTGGGTTGGGCTTAGCCTCGAACCCAGAGTCTGTTAACAATACAAACTAAATAAACAACAAAAACGCCACCACTCTCTCTCAAGTGAGAGTATACACAGGCTCTCTCTTCGGAGCTAATTCACTAGCGCCTGTCTTTCCACATTCTTGGCGAGTACTGCCTGTCCGCCATGACAGGTGTCCGTCACGGCCCTTCTGGGAAGCTGTGGGTGCCTTCCCGGCGATAGCCCACAAAGAAAGGGGAAGGAGGGAAAGAATGTTGTCTTCGCGGTAGCGCATAGCGTCGGCTGTGGTACGGCGCGCTCTGGCCCGCTGACAGCTCCCTTGTCCTGGAATGTGCCCGGAAATTGGGGAGGATAAAGCCTGTTTCCCCGGGGCGGCGGCGGGTCCGGTTGTTCTGGTCGTCACTCAAAGACCATGGCTGGGTAATTGATGATGCCGCTGTCACGGGTCTCCGTCTACGCCGCGCCGTCGAACGTGGATCCTCGTAGCGCACACGGAATGTCACAGCAGTATGGGCCCTTTTTTTAATATTTGAGCACCTATATAATAATGCGTGTTTGAGTCTAACGTCGTGATGTAAAACCCCATGTAAGATAGCCGGCGTAACGTGTGTGTAAGGTAGATGTAGCAGAAGCCGTGACCTCATGGTGCTATTCTGGGCACAAGTTCTCGCTGCCATTTTGTTTCTCCTACTGCCATTTTGATGTTCGTAAGTGCCACTTCATTGTTTCGAAGTTTTTGCCAGCACCGTTGTTTGTCCGGGCCTGAAAGTTTAGGTATTTGCAAAAAAAACAAAAATGCCTATAAACGCCTGCATGCGGCATTAAGATTTTGCCTGCCATTTTGCTGGTTTTTCGCAAAGGTCATTTTTTTCCCCAGATTTCTAAGAAAAATGCCCAAGACCCCTTCCAGCCTCTCCCGGAGAGAAACCGCTATTAATAAATGATAAAGTATAAGAGGATCACTTTATTTAAACTGCTGTTAACTCTTGGGACCACCCGGAAACAAAATATATGGTTGGTGCGCTATAGGGGCACTGAGGGAGAGTTCATGGTGAGCCATTTATCCTATAGTTTTTTTGTTCTTGTTTTTTTTTTTTTTTTTTGGGGGGGGGGGGTTCCAAACAGGGTGTTCATGTTTAGAGAAGTACTTCTTGTGCTAATGATACATAGCTGTGTGATGCGTGAATGCTGTGGGAGAAAGTGTGGAGCCTCAAGTTCAATGGAACCTAATACGATCATTTATTACTGCGTGAATCCAGGAGTGTCGTGCTTGTCTGATGTGACCAGTCGCGCGCAGTTCGTTGTAGTAGCATCATAAATAGGTCGACGTAATATTTAGATATTTTTAGCTATTCGATTTCGCTGCTGAACAGTGAGATGCATTACTCATAGCCATCATTTTAGGTTCTTAAGCACCTTATTTTGCAACTTTATAGCGCTTAAATTGCCTACCTATTTCAAAGTTTTTAGGCGACTTTACTTGCAGGCCCTACTTATGACCTTTCACAATATTCGTATGCGTAACGACTGCATTTATATTGACTATCCACACTATGACCTATGGATAGATAGCCTATGGATAGACAGACTGTAGCCGTACTGTTGGCTTTTTATAACTCCTCTAGTGTAGACTTTTTGAACCACAGTCAGTGCCAAAGAAATGGTGGCGATATCCGTACAACGCAATCCCCTATTTGTCCCCTTCCCGTTTATATAATCCATGAGTACAAACTTTATAAGGCCCACGTTACTGTCATAGACCATTGGGCAACAGACTAACCCAAGGCTAAGTCAGTTTGCTCATCTGTCTCTGTAAAAACACAAGCTGGCTGCTGATCCGGAGTTACCGTGTTCGAACCCGACCGCGGCGGCAGCGCTTTTATGGAGGAAAAACGATAAGGCGCCCGTGTGCTGGGCGATGTCGGTGCACGTTAAAGATCCCCAGGTGGTCGAAGTTATTCCGGAGCCCTCCACTACGGCACCTCTTTCTTCCTTTCTTCTTTCACTCTCTCCTTTATCCCTTCCCTTACGGCGCGGTTCAGGTGTCCGTCGATATATGAGAAAGATACTGCGCCATTTCGTTCCCCCCAAAACCAATTATTATTATTATTATTATTATTATTATTATTATTATATTATTATTATTATATTATTATTATTATTATTATTATTATTATTATTATTATTATTATTATTATTATTATTATTATTATTATTATTAAATAATGTTCCGAAGCCACGCGCATTTACAGTTGCACGCTGTCTCCGGTTCCGGAACGTTGTAATGCCCTGCTTCGCAAACATCTTGCTTACCGGGTCAGACGCATGCACAGGACTGACGTGGCAAACCGGACCTTGTCCCATGGCTTATACTGTACAACACACACATTGTCGTCGTCACCGCGGCGTGCAGTTGTCGCGCCGTCCATTAAGCCGTGCCAACCAACCGCCGCCGTCGCGACAGCACTCGTGTCACTGCAGCGCGTCGCGCGCCACTTCGTCTTCATTTTCTCATTTTCCAGCTCACCCGGTCTGTACTCGGGGGGGGGGGGGAGGGGGGGTGGCTAATGAAGACTAACCTCCTCCCGTTGACGGAACGAATTAAAGGCCGGAGACGGAGCGGGAACCGAGCCGCTCCTCTAATTCGCTTTGCCCTTCTCCCCTCTTCTTTGTCTCCCGGTCATCATCGCAGTCGGGAAAGGAGGAGGACACGAGGCCGGAGAGGGAAAGGAACTGCGGGAAGGGAAGAGGGAGTTAAGTAATAATGAGAAATGAAAGAAAGGTTAGATGCCGGAGTAGCTAAAGTGAGCAATACGCGGGGGTTTGAAACAAAAGGCCTTTCGCGGGAAAAGTAATAAGAAAACGGAAAAGGGGAAAAAAGGGACACCCATACGGAACAGTGGCCTGGAAATCGAGTTGGTTGCCGACGGGATTCATCTCGTTCCTTTTCGGCGCGGTGACTGGCGCGAGTATCGACGACGACTTCCAGGGATGAATTCGTCCCTAGAAAGAAAGAAAACAAAACGGGAACAAAGCAAGAAGTGCGAGAAGCGCGGGGAAAACGAGTTAAGTGAAACAAAGGGTGTGTGTGTGTGTGTGTGTGTGTGTGTGTGTGTGTGTGTGTGTGTGTGTGTGTGTGTGTGTGTGTGTGTGTGTGTGTGTGTGTGTGTGTGTGTGTGTGTGTGTGTGTGTGTGTGCGGGGAAGTCAGCCGATAGGCTTTGACGAGAGGAGGACGAGGCGGTACACTTTCAGCCTTCATTACAGGCTGGGAAGGTAAAAGGGAGACCTGCCTCGAATGACTTGTGGTGAGGAGGTTCAATCGAAAGGGGGTTGGGGAAGATGGGAAGAACGGTGTTGGATCCAGAGCCGCTTGGATAGGTGGTCTGGAACAAGCGCTGCACGCTGGGAATAAAGAATTGAAAATAAAAGAGTGACTGAAGAAAGAATTAAATAGATGACGCGTAAAGAACAAGCCGTGTCGCGTCGCTGGAGCTCTCGGGAGAAAGGTTAAAATAAGTATATTAAAAAAAATGTGCAGAGAGCAAGGAAAATAAAATGTCTGGGAAAAAAGGATGCCCATGTTTGAAATAAAAGAGCACAGCGCTAACACTAAAAAAAGGGAACTACGTTTTCACCTGGCAGAGGGCGCTACTTCCTCCACGGACAGCGCGTAGGGAAAGCAGTCGTGGGGATGAACAATAAAGAGGAAAAAGGAAGGCGTAAAGGCTCTTGCGGGCTCTGTGGGGATGGTGGTGATGGTGATGACGATGGCTGTGGGGACATCAGGGAACGGGGCAGCGCTCTATGGCGGTGTGGCTTTCGAGACTGCGGGTGTTTAAGGCTATAACGAGCGAAATCTCGTTGGGGTCGAATCAGGTGCCCATATCGAGGCTTCTGAACGGAGGGGGAGTATTGGAAATGGCAGTGGGCGAGAAGGCAGCATTGGGTTTTCGGAGAACAGCGAGCTCTTTATACTGTTTGCCTTGCTTTCCCCACATCTCTTATTACTTATTTTTTGTTTTTGTTCGCTTCCGCGCTTAATTTGGCTTATTAGCTTCTTTCTTGCTCGGTCTGCGTTAACTTTGCTGGGGAATTCTGTAATGGATGTTTTCTTTTCTCTTCTTGCTATTCGAAATTAGCAGTCAGTGAGTAGATATTTTCCCGTTCGTTTTGTCATTTGTTTGCTTTTTCACAAATATGCTAATTTTCGTCAGCATGCAAAATCAGTTTTATGTTTTCTTTATTTCTTATTGCTGTGATGACCCCCATAATGCGCAGGTCCACACGGGACGGAGAGGCAAAGAGACACCGTATGGCTCAGTTTAAACAAACAGGTATATTCAATAATTACACATGATTAAGGTTATACATCAGAGGCTGGGGCGTCCGAGCTTACGTGCCGACGACTTCATGGGGGCGATGGAGTGGCTCCGGAGTTGGGCTCGAGCGGTTGCTGGCAGAAGCTGCACGCCGTCGGGCTTCGGCGCTGAAGGCCCTCTTGGCGAACGATGTCGTCCTGAGCGTCTATGCAGTAGAATTTCAATAGTCGTCCGTTTCTTCGAGGATGGTTCACAAACCGTTCCTCTAGTGTCGTTCGGCTTGGAAGATGAACAGGAGGCGAGCTTGTAGATGATGACAGCAGAGCATAATTTTACAACATACATATACAGAGAGTTAAACTGGAAAAAGCAGAACTGAATTTACAAAAGAACAAACTTTGCACTACTTTACTCATCGACCGGGCAGGTTAGTGCCTAAGTAGCATCACATTACATGCTAAGCATGGAGCCCCAGCTCAGACTGGACTGCATCCGTTTACATGCGCTTTTAAGCACTTGATTAACAAAGGACTAAGGGCGGTCATTTTCAGTGGCCCGCCCAATGCATCAATTCTCCAATCAAAAATAACATGCGAGATGGGGACAACTCCTTGGGTTGGGCTTAGCCTCGAACCCAGAGTCTTGTTAACAACACAAACTAAATAAACAAAAACGCCACAACTCTCTCTCAAGTGAGAGTATCCACAGGCTCTCCCTTCGGAGCTAATCCTTGCCCCATGCATGCATACCGCCACCCACCATCGGACCGCGTCGCCCGTCAGCAACAGAGGAGGGGGCGAAAGGGCCCACGATGCTGCCGGGCTACCGACGGCGGGACACAGCTAATAAGCATGAAGGGGTTCGTCTGTCGCTCCGGGAAACCAGATTAAGGGTCGCCCCTGTCTTCCCACATTCTTGGCGAGTCTTGCCTGTCCGCCATGACAGGTGTCCGTCACGGCCCTCCTGGGAATGCGCTTTTGTTCACTAGCGCCTGTCTTCCCACATTCTTGGCGAGTACTGCCCGTTCGCCATGACAGATGTCCGTCACGGCCCTCCTGGGAATGCGCTTTTGTTCACTAGCGCCTGTCTTCCCACATTCTTGGCGAGTACTGCCCGTTCGCCATGACAGGTGTCCGTCACGGCCCTCCTGGGAATGCGCTTTTGTTCACTAGCGCCTGTCTTCCCACATTCTTGGCGAGTACTGCCCGTTCGCCATGACAGGTGTCCGTCACGGCCCTCCTGGGAATGCGCTTTTGTTCACGAGGCACGGCGGGAAGCTGTGGGTGCCTTCCCGGCGATAGCCCACGTCGTAAGGGGGGGGGGGGGGGGTCCGTGCGTCAAGCGACAATTTTCGTTCCCCGTATGTACTCGGGGGCTCTCGGTTTCCGCGTGTGCCGGCGTCCTGCTTTCTGCAAAGGTATGCAGCTGAAAAAGAGGGGCGGCCTTAAGCCCCAACTCGATGCACACACAAGGAATGTACCTCGTAGCACACAAGGAATGTCACATTGCTTTCAAGTAGTGTCTAGGAGGCGCGTATTCTCGGCTGTCTTGTCTTGTCTTTTAATCTCTCTTTGGTACAGAGCAACATTAAGTACGGAGGATTTCGCCCTATGTGGCTGGGCTAATTGTGTCGCCGGGTACTTTGTAACTGGATGTTTCCCATTCGGTGCTTCGTTTCATTCCCTGTGCGCGTCACAGCCTTAATTGGCTCACGGTAGTGTGCGTTAACGTGTTTGTGAAGTCCTCTTATATTTGTTTATTCGGATTTGGACGCAGACGAACTAATCTGAATATGCGAAACCTTAGCTTGAATTTGCGGGCTCACGTTGGCTGCATACGGAGATAGACGCACCTGCGGGTAGTGAGAGGGAGAGAGAGAAACATTTATTACTAATAATGGCCGTTACCAGAAGACTGCCGAAGGCGTGACCTAAGTTGCGGGCTGAGCAGTGTGGAACTTACGAGAGGTAAATGATTTGACGAGACGATACGCCCATTCCTCATGTAATACCAGGTACCCAGGGTACTGGACGAAATAAATAAATAAAACGCTTATTGCATTTGATGTAGCTCGTGTCTTGGTGCCACTATAGCTTCTTATGTTCAGGACCAAAGTTTCCCTCTGCAGAGTGAGGTGCGTCCTCGTGACGTCACCCTTCGCGACGCGAGAAACTCCTGCTTTCAATAACACGTTACCTCTTCGTGTCTGGTCACGAGCTCTGTCTTCACATGGCAGGTCAAATGCAATGGACGTCCTCTTGAACTCGTAGTTTTAAAATCGTAACGCTGACCGCCAGAGACAGTGGATTGAGCTGTGGAAACCTAATACGTGTCAGTGCGTGCGTTGAAAGTGTTTTGAAGCAGAAAAGAATGTAAAAATAAAGACGGGATGTGGCAGACGGAATAGAGGCGCCTGCAGGGGGGTGCGAAGCGGTAGAACAAATCTCGGAGCAGACGGAAAGACAACACTCACAACGCTCTGCACCTCCGCGCAGCTCGTCTGCACGCACCGACGAAGTCGCGGCCCTGTGCCATTCATCACGTCGCCGTCGGCACCATCTGCGCCAATAAAGTTGTTTCTCTCTCTCTCTCTCGCGCGCCCCCTTCCCTGCCTCCCAAACATCTCCCTCTCCCTTCACACCAACTTCTGCTAGAGATGGCGGCGGCAGGCTGAACCGTGAAAGGAGAGAGGGTGTGTGGGAAAGAAAAAAAACATTAGTTTGCGCGGTGGCCACCAGTGGCCGCCAGCGAACCTCCCTCCTTCTTTTCATCTAGGGCTATATATTCACCCGCACCTCTTTCGAACGCGGTACACTGGCGCCAACAGACACATAGCAACGCCGGTAACCCGTCTCCGTTCGCATTTCTAGCGTTTTACTGTATTCGCCCTGGCACACACGTCTTGTTTTCAAAGAAGAGCGCTTTCTGCCTTACCTCCCCGGGCCGTTAGAGGCGAAATGCATGCGAGGGAGGAACGACCGAAGAGAGAGAGAATATGTGTGTGATGGAGTGATAGAAGACTGAAAGAAGCGTGATGCAAGATGCATGAGTTTTCACTCTCGAAGCGCGGCTGAGAGCGACGCGAACATTCTGTCTGCGGGGCAGTCCTGTTTCCGTTCCTTTTCCTGTGCGCGAATTTGCGCGCGTCCATGTGTCTCCTGTCTCTTCGTCATTCGCACCGCGCCGTCGCTCGATGTGGTTGTCACCTCTCGCCTTGTCTGTTGCATGCTCCCTATACGGATATTGGCCGTCCCGCTTCATCGTGAAGAAAAGTAAAAAAAAAAAACTGAAACCAATTGCGTGTAGTTTGAAATGCATATTTACTACGTGCGTGCTTTGTCTCCGTTGACATCGCTGCGGATATTCAATGCTTGAGAAATAGAGTGTTGTTCGCTGTCGTGCTTGTACAAGTAACGGTTTATTGAATGCCAGTACAGGGCTTTCTTCTCCATTCCGGACATTGAAGTGCTCGCTTTAACGCTGCGCTGTGGGTTCCGAGATAAAGGAGCTTGTCAACGTGCGCGTGCCATTTTTAAGTTTTTTTTTTGTGTAACACGCTTATCCATTTGCTACATAGTCGAATCATGCGTCTCTCTGAGACTCGCTGCTAACTCGGTCCCCGGGCCGCGACTCCATTTTGCTCTTTTCTACGCGTCGCACTATTTTTAAACAACCTTTTTCTTCCTTCGTCTTCGAGGCAAAGTGGAAAAATTTATCCTTTGTTGCTAAACAGCGACTATGACTTCTTCAGCTGTTCGTTTCACTAAGACGAACAAACACTACCTTGCAGCTGCTCCAACTAAGGTTGCACTCCGAATTCTTGTTCACGAGGAAGAATATGCATCAGCAAGAATTAATATCAAAATTTCCTACCCTGAACGAAAAGGTGTTTGTCGCAGGCTCCAAAAAACAAGGTAAGAACTGCCTTCTCTCTCTCTCTCTCTCTCTCTCTCTCTCTCTCTCTATATATATATATATATATATATATATATATATATATATATATATATATATATATATATATATATATATATATATATATATATATATATATATATATGAAGGAAGCCAACAGTCACCGGAACCAAGGTGCATAGGGGAATGTTTATATTTTTTTTTATTTGTAGTGCCGATTAGTGGGACGATAATACTATAGAAACATTCCCCTATGCACCCTGATTTCGGTGACTGTTGGCTTCCTTCACACACACACACACACGCATATATATATATATATATATATATATATATATATATATATATATATATATATATATATATATATATATATATATATATTATAGCCTCCTTTTTTATCTCCCTATCTCATTCTTCTTTTATCCGGCCGCCGCTGTGGCTGAGTGGTTATGGCGCTGGGCTGCTGGCCCGAAAGACGCGGGTTCGATCCCGGCCGCGGCGGTCGAATTTCGGTGGAGGCGACATTCTAGAGGCCCGTGTGCTGTGCGATGTCAGCTGCACGTTAAAAAACCCAAGGTGGTCGAAATTTCCGGAGCCCTTCACTACGGCGTCTCTCATAGCCTGAGTCGCTTTGTGTCGTAAGACGCCCATGAAACCAATCTTCTTTTTATCTTTCTTGACTCCCCGACTTTCCCACTTTATCAGAGCTGGATCGGAGATGCATCTCTAATCCAGTTTCTGAGAGGCTATACCCTCCTGGTCTTCATTTCATGCTCTGATTGGTTTCCGGAGCGCTATATAAATGCCCGCCTTAAGCTATGTCTCGGTGTGTGCACCGACGTCCCTGTTGCCGCCACTCCCCTTCCCTGTCGCCGTCCTCTTGTAACCGTTCTCCATTCATCCGTCCATATCTGCATCGTCCATCGATTCATCCATCTAGTCGCGCGCACGCGAGCACGGTAAAACGTACCCGGCGGGCTCCTCCCGGTCTTCACTGGGATCCCGCACCCTTGTCCTCATTGCGTATTCGCGAACAGTACACGCGTGGCGGCTTCGTCTCGTCTTGGATTTTGGATTCCTCTTTCTGCTGCGCGGCACGTGCTTTGGTTGGTCCCGGTCAGAAAGCGTGTGCCGCCGCGAAACGAGGAGGGTGGGATGAAGAGAAGGAAGCTGGGAAGACGGCTTGTTTCGTCTGGGATTCTCTGCGCTCTGCAGCCGCCACGCCTCAATCGGCTGTGAGGTACCGTATTGACTCGGATGTAACGCCTACCGCTTGTTTCCTTAGAACGATCGTGGTTGCATGTTCCGAAGTTTCGTCCCTCTCTCGGAGGAGTAGATCCCTTGCAAAAATTTCTTTAGACAGTCTGTAGAGTGTCCGTAGACTTTTTCTATAAAGTTTATAGACTATATAGACGAACCCTAGAGAACAGTCTATAGGCAGTACAAATCGTATGGGTAGTTTACAGACAATCTATAGATTTGATCATGGAAGACAGTTGGGCTAGTTGGTGTGTATTCGTTAGTGACTGCGACATTGCAACTAGCGTGGAAAGCACAAGGACAGAGGCAAAAGGAACAGAAGGAACTAGCGTGCTGTCTCGTCTGTTCCTTTTGCCTCTGTCCTTGTGCTTTCCACGCTAGTTGCAATGTCGCAGTCACTAATCTATAGATTTGTGGCCATAGACTTCTAGTAAACTTGTCTGTAGACAGTCTAGAGACTACGAATAGACAAAAGGAAATATATACAGGAAGGCAAGAAAGTCTACAAGAAGTCAATAGACTTTCATAGATGATTACTATGAGGAATAAGCGCAAGGGTGAAGTGAACCCAGGAAATTCAAGCTCATGAGGGTAACTTTTATGGCAACCACTCGCCCGTGCTTCCTAAATGACACTACAGGAATTGCTCCTGACGCTCCTGTTGCATGCCCGCTCAGTTGAATTAGTGGATTTTGTTTACAGGGGCGGTGGCCTCAAAAACCTTCAGGCGGGCTTGTTTAAAAGTTGACCAAATTATTGCATGGCGTGTCATGTGTGGTTTGACCTTCCGAAACTGCACATGTCGTGTGCACGAGGGACGCCCCATGGAAGGTTGCGAAGTAATGGCGCCCAGCCGAATGCCATAAACACTGAGCCGCCGCGGCGGCTAATTAAATAAAGCGTGTTTAACAAAAGGCAGCCTCTGAATGAATGAACCATAACATGCTGGACATAAAACGAGGTCAGACGCCAAACATTGTGTTATTTTATTTTTAGAATGGCGCGGAGGGCAGCATACGTTGTTCAAAACGTGGAATTCGCCTGCGCCCAATAAATGATTTACTGCAACTGAATTGCTTCCGTCGCGGTATTTCCGCTTCTGTTTGAATAGCCCGATGGTCGCTAGAGGTCAAAGATTATTTCAGGCCACGTTTGAGGCGCAACGGACCAATATATCGCTGCCTCACTGTTTTATTTCTTTCCACGTGTTTTTATGCCAGCTTTTTCCTAGACATATGAATGACAACAAATCAGCAAGCAGTTGTGACGTCGCTGTTTCTGTATTCGTTACATGACTTGGAGTCAAATTTGACGTGAGTGCTTAAGTTGACTCCACTCTCGCGATCCATATCAGTTTTTTATTATTATTTTATTTCGATATACTGTCAAACCCAACCGGGGTTTTTACAGGGGTGGACGCACTTCAAAAAATACACAACTTCCAGATAAAACGGTTTAGAACAGTAAGCAGTTGTACAATGAAAACGATGGGTCTAGTTAAAGCAAGACAAGAACAAACAAATTCGATGTAATCAGTTATACAGAACAAAGTATATATCACCAACATTTTAACAATATTTAGTCAGTTTTGTGGCAATATACTCAGCTCGGCAAGCTCCAAAAATTTGAGGTCTGTCGGCTGCATTACAATCGAAGCGTCAAGGGCATTCCATTCGCGCACTGCTCGCGAAAAAAAAAGGAAAGATAGAATGTGTTACTGCAACAAAAAAATTCACCAAGTGTGAGAGGATCTTTGCGGCGGGTTATTCTGGAGTGGCTTATATTGACGAAGTCTTCAGAGTTGGGCTTAAATGAATTGTGCCGAAGTAAGTACAGGAATTTCAAGCGGTGCAGTTTCGATCGGATAGATAAAAGCTGAAGTCCTGCGCGATGCAAAAGTTCAGTAGGTGAATCTGTGCGCCTGTTTTGATTATAGATAAATTGCGCAGCTTTTCGCTGCACACATTGTAGTGCGGCTACGCTAGTGCCTGTGTAAGGAAACCGTGTAATGTTAGCATATTCTAATACCGAGCGTATAAGCGTAGTGCATGCCAGAAGCTTTATCTCGGGAGGCGAGTTTTTCAAAGCGCGTTTGAGGAAAAACAGTTTGTTCATTGCCTTATTTGCTACATACTGAACGCGCAAAACGTACGTATAGTTACGGTAATCGGACGCCCGGCCCTTAAAGAAATGGCCTGAGGCTTTCTATATACCTTTTATAGACTGTATTGTTTGCCTATACACATTTCCTTTTGTATAGTCATAGTCTATGGACTGTCAGTAGAAAAAGATCTACTAAGAGTGTATGGCCATAGACTGTTTATGAGATTTGTATTGTCTTTAAACTAGTTTATAGGTTTTGTACTGTCTTTGGGCTAGGGTTTGTCTGCAGAAAGCCTATAGACTTTATAGACAAAGTCTATGACCAGTCTATAGAGTGTCTAAAAGGCTTTTCTTAAGGGCCGAGCCATGCTCTGCACGTGAACCGCAAAGCTGAGGGTCACCCAGTTAAGCTCTCACAGTGTAAACTAGGAAGGACGCCTAAAATCGAGATGACACGGTACTCCTCCGTCACCCTCCGCCCTTCCTCCCCCCTTTGTTTCGCCAAGTCCGCAATGGCGTATTTATAGCCTCGGACTCCGAGCACGTGCCGCGTTCGGCCACGTTTGCTCCTCCCGAGCCGCAGTGAGTCTGTTGCTCTCTGCTTTTTGGTGTGTCCGTCCGTGCTCGTAGCGTGGCGTGCCACAGCTTCTGTTCCGAAGGCCATGTGCGCCTTTCTTTCGGAACACGCGCACACACAACGTTTACCCGTATGCGCGCGTGCGTGCGTGCGTGCGTGTGAGTGCGGGAGGATGTGCGTTCAAAAGGTTGGGGAAAGAAAGGCTGGTAGGTGGTGCGAAGAGCGACCGTCCACTGGTGGCAGTGGGCGAATGTCTGCAGCCGTCTTGTAGTGTGTTCCAGAAGGCACTGCTGTTGAGGCAGGACTTCGGCTTTGTAAGTGTCTTCCACAGGAGTACCCTTGCGATGTCTTGGAAGTGGACGCGAGCAGGAGGGATGCGGTTTGCTCGGCCCTTACGAAGTGTAGTACGATCGTACGAGATAATTTGCCATGTTACCTTAGAGGACAAAGGACTTGGGCGCTCAGTTACGTGTAGATAGAGACACAGACCAGAGCAACTAGTCCAAGTCGACAGACTTGAGAGCATTGATTGATTGATTGATTGATTGATTGATTGATTATACTGGTGCCGATCAGCGGATACAAAAACTTAAGCCTACGTTTCACGACAGGCCGGTGGGCAAGGCCTGTCAATTGCTTCTATAGCAGCTTTGGCGATGCTAACGTGTTAATACGCCGGGTGGACGAGCTCGTGCTGTTAGATAAACCATCTCTGGCTAGACTTCGCTGAAACCAGTATACAGAAAGCAATGAACAGTGGCTAAACAGCGACTTGACGTCGTAGTTGGCGCTGTGCTCTAAATGTATGGCGGGGTCTGTCTCTCCCATTTCTTGCAGCTCTCTGGACGGAGGAACTGTGCCACCAGGACAGTGTACCGGTTTATGTTGAACGAACACGCCGAAGAGGGACAAAGCAGAGTGTATGCAAATGCACACTGTCGAAATCAAGTCCAGCGAACAAACTAAACTAAACTAAACGACGTTCATTTTTTCTCAAAACGTCCGTCGTATACATGTAAGTGGTGGACCATCGTGCAACGTGGCTCTGCACTTCTAGCTATCCACAGTATACCTACGGTTCCTCTCAAGTCTTCTTTCGTGTACTTATTCGTTGTTCTTGCAGTTTGAGAGGTACTATCAGCGTTGCTCCTTGGACGCCGTGTTCACCATGAATAAAGGAGTGGTATACCCCGCCCGTCCTAACAGCTGCTCCTGCGGCGTAAGCTTTGCGCTCGCAACGGATGCCTACGTCCAGTTTCCTGCGCACACCCTGTTTATGTAGTGCATGTCCAGGCGGAAGGAGCTCGCGAAATATTTAATCGGCTCACGGAAAAGATCCATCGCACAACTGGCGTTTTGTGCCCAGGTGTCTTAGCGTTCTGCTCCCGTCGTCGCTTGTGCGTTGGGTATACTGAGTGCAAAGCATCGATATGTGCAGTCCAATCTCGTTATAACGAAACGGTTCGTAACGAAGTGATGGTTATAACGAAGGAGCGAAGATTCACCTTGGAAGCTTTGTAAACACGCTCTATAACGAAGGTACGGCTATAACGAGGTAATCGCCGGGAGCCTTCAGCTTCGTTATAACGAGGTTCAACTGCATGGTGTCATGTGAAAGCGAACGTGCCTCAACGGCGGTCGAGTCGCCAGCTTGGAGGTGAGTCGACTTCAGTTCGAGCCGACTCGAAGTTATCGGTACGAATTTCCTTAGTGACGAAAGCGTTTTTCCTTGACCTGTGCTCCTCTCCAAATGATTTTTAGTTTATTATATATTTTCACACTGAATTTTCACACTCAACAGGTATGTTTATAGTTCTAAAAGCATATTTTATCATTCATTTATTCATTCATTCATTCATTCATTCATTCATTCAATAACTACCCTGCATTCGATCGACTGTCTATGCGGCTCGGAACAGGTGTTTCGTCGGAAATAATCGGTTGAGTATGACGAATTCAAACAAGTGTGCTATATTCCTTCGTCCGAGATAAACGCTGCTGATGAAAGCAAATTTAAGAGATGAAGCTTTCCTACTCTTTTTCACAGAGCATTCCCGGATAGTCGGAGGTGTCCATTGCTCAGAGCAGTCCGCGAAACGAGAATTTTTTGTCCAGTTATTTGCTTTATTATGCAGCCTCCTCCCGCCCCATAGCTCATTATAAAAGAAGACGGCATATATATGCGCGCGATTTGAAGCGAAACCACTCTCTTCTTAATACAGTCTCTCCGCGCGTAGCGTATTATGTGACGACTTCTCTCAGAATGTCTCCTTCATTCCCAATTCACTTTCATCCCCTCACCGAGCACAGCCTTTTTCCCGCCGCGCGGTCTCATATTCACAGTCGTTCGTTTCCCGCAGAGTCGGCCGCCTTGAATGAGCCTCCTCTTTTTTTTTTTTCTTCTCCATTTTTATCGAGCCCGAACTTCTTCAAAGACGTTCCTTTCAGCCTCCTTCTCTCGGTCACTCTGCTCAGTTCTTCAGTCGACATTCTTCTTGGTTATCCCCGCTCCCTTTCTTCCTTTATTCTTTTTCCCCTATTCATCCCCTTTTTTAGGGAGCTCGTATAGTACGCCGTGTCCCGACAATGGCTAAATAATAATCTCCTCATACAGCGAAGCCACAGGAGTCCTGCAGCCTCCGCCAACGCGAAAGAAGATTCTCCCCTACGGCGACGCGGAGACAAGAGATAGATAATGCTTTTGTCGACGGGGGCGGAAGGAACGAATTTATGGCCGGATTCTGGGTGCTCCCGAAAGTGCATAACGAGTTTCATTGTCAGTGCGCGCGCCCCCTTTTCGGGGCAACCGCTTCATATTAAACACTCCTTCTTGGTACTTTTCTTTTCGTGTTTTATTTCCCTTTCTTTTCTCGGGCGCAATTTACTACCAGTGCGTATGCGACTTAAGAGAATCAGCATGACGCGTTTACTTTTCCCGGAGGGGGGGGGGGGGGGGGGGATGTTGCTGTGATCTGACCAAGCAAATCTTGCGGGCGTTATACGGGCTCACTCCCCGTTGGCCTTATCCCGCATACATGCCCTGATATTTTGTCTTATGTGCTAGTCTTCGAAGCTTTGATTTTGGCCAGCCTTTTGGTGCAGTGTGCTTTTGATTGTGACAAAAATAAGGGTTTTATCTTACCGCGCGCTACCCTCCCCTGTAGACACTGTCCTCCTTATAGCAACGATAGCCATATCGCCTAGGCATTGCGCAGTTTAGAGCACCGTCATTAGTATGTCTGTCGTCACAAAATACTTGGTGACGTCAATTAAGGGACAAGGCGAGACTGTCTCCGCTTGAGAGTTTGCATGCGTACTGAGAATGCTATAGAGAGGTGTGGGGTTACGCCGACATCTTGAGCCGCCAGTATGGTAGTTCATCCGCCATTCGGAATAACGGGAAGTGCATCGACCTTTTTGAGTTCCCTTCAGGCGTTTGTCTCTCTTCTCATACCGAAGTTTCAAGAGTTAATTTGTTCGCTTAACATAAGCAGTTCGTTAGCTTAACATGAATAATTTATTCAGTTATTTTCCTCCTACTAATCCTTTCTTGCTTGCAAAGCTTGGTATATTAGGTATTGTATTGTGTTTAACGTCCCATATCTCCCCTCTTTCGACCATCGGGTGGTTTCAAACTGTACTTCCATGCTTAAAAAAACGGGAGAAGCAATGATCACGTTTACTGTCATCATTAAAACCGCTGCTTCAACACAAGGAGTCAATGACCTACAAAATATTGCATCTTATATCCTCATTTACATAAAGTAATTAAATTGAGAATTCTTGAACCGAATCCCAGTGGAGCCATGCACTGCTTTAAGATATCAACGCATGCGAAGACCATGCTGCGAGGGTGAAGTAAAACCGATGAAAGACATGAAAAACCACAAGTGACATTCTTTAGAGCTGCCTCTCTGGATATACACGTTACTCTCCATCATTCGCTGTGCTGCTGAGCGATTGCAGCGCCCTCTAGCACGCCGCCGCGATACTGCACGGTCTTCGCTTGACCCTCGCGGAGAACGTCACGCCTCATTAGGCTTATCGGATGCGAAAGGCCGCAACCGTTAAGGTATTTTGCCGTCGTAAACGTCACGTGCCGGTTATTTTACAGCTTGCAGCTCAGGTCATGAAGCGTTCCATTCCCGAGGATCTGGCAAGATACACTGTATAGCTTCTTGGCGTGTGTTTTCTCGTTGTTTGTTTCCAATCCGAACTTCCCTAAATGATTCATAGTCTGCGCTATTAAAAACCGCGCGCCTCTCCTCTCACGTATTTAATACCGACCACGAGGGGGCGCTCGCTTACACCGGCGTGGTTCGCGAAGCGCAAACTTCGTGTATGCCGTGATTTATACGGTTCATTTCGTACTAAGCGCGCAGACTAAACCGAATTAAAATGGCACCGTGCTTCTCCGAGCCGTGGCGTATATATAGAAACAGCGGGGAAATTTTACGACCGACGGAGGCTGGGCCAAGTTTGACGGGTCGCGGCCACATCCACCGCCCATATGCGCGCACAGCCGTCACGGAGTAAGGCAGTTCACCCCGCGGGCTCTGCCTTACGTTATAATACCGAGCCCAATGCCGTGGCTTTATGTAAGCGGGTGAGCGGGCACGAAATTGTAACGCGTTATTCCTTTTTTATTTGTTTTATTTACTTCGTCTTTTGCGTTGCGAAGTCATTAAACCTAGCCGCCCATATAGCGTGCCGGTCGGCCGGCCCCAAGAAAAGGGAGGGGGGGGGGGGGGGGCATACGTGAGTAATTATAACGTTGCGCCTGGTCGTAAAAGCGCGTCTTCTGTTTATAGTATTTATATACGCGGCGTGGTTGTATACGTATAACTCATGTGGCACGGGCTTCTGCGTGAGCTGTATGTGGGGGGCCTTGCGAAGCACAATAAAACGACGGCTTGTGTTTATATTTTTTGTTCGTTTTGGACTGATGAGTTTTACTTGGCACGCTTGCACGTCACGGCGCGGGTTTTGATCGATTTTCAGTACTGTGCCTGCGTCGATACTGAAGCTCGGTTTATTTTTTTTTTTCTATTGCTGCTTTACTCGTCCCAGCCAGCAAGCAGGTACGCGAGTGCCGTAATAGCTCCGGCCGCTGTAATAACTGGCTCAAATTTTTTGGCATTTCTTTCGTCGGGAGGCGAGAGATAAGACTTTAATAAGGTTCAAAACTGGCGGCTATGTAGAGACTGGTATATGGCTCTTGCTTCGGCCCGATAATGACGTGGCGAAAAGAAAAATGTGTAAGGAGGCCACGTCCACGTTTGGGATCTGATTTGAGATTCTGCTTGCAACCGGATGGCATCCATTTTCCATCAGGAACAGTGCCCCCTGGCGCGTTACCTTCACGAGTTTTTTTTCTTTTTGTATGTGTGTATGTTGCTGGAATCGATAAGTTACGTTAGGTTATAAGCGGCAGACGCTTTAGCGCGTATGCGCACTGGTGCGAAAATGTTGCCCCCCCCCCCCCTCGAATTCTCTACATTAGACCTGCATAACACTACATTAGGCCAACCTATTAAACCATGTCCAGATTGTTTACTAGTTTTGCATTCGCTTTAGCCAATGTAACGTATTGGTATAAAGTAACAAATACTACACTTGAGCTCGACCTACAACAATACTGATTCAGTTCCTTGCGCTTTTTGTTTTTTTCCTGCCTGTGGTTTACATTACGAGGGACATCCATCACGGATGCAGAGGTTTCGAAATAATCGCCGCCAGCTTCGTACGTAGGAATTGTGCGCAAGATGTATAAGCGATAAGTGTTAACAGAAACATCGCATATTTCACACCTACGGTGTTAGACCACTTAGAAGCGTTGTTCCAAAGGAGAATTCATACGGGCTGACTATAGTACCGTTTAAACATATAGAAATCTACGCATATGCACCAGGTTTATCACTTCCAAGCGTAACTTTGTGAACTGCGCGGAAACTTCATTTATGCTATATCTTCGCGTGCAGCTTACTTAATTCCTCATGCTGCACCTTGACGTCATTTGGAGGCCTCCAAACTGTGCCCGCCCAAAGACGGCACTTTTAAAAATCACTGGCGAACAAAGCTGGTCTAAGCAACGGTAATGATACCACGTGGTGATTGCTAGATTTCTTGTAGAACCTCATCAACGAGGTTTCTACTTTGCATGAAACGATTGTCCATTGCAATATTACTGCGCCTTTCTTTTCATCTCTTCATATCTTTTAACCTAACCTTACATAACATGGTACTCCCTTTACGTACAGTGTTAACAGTTTTCCTTGTGTTAATTTCTAACAGCTGTGCGTGAGGGGATGCAATGTTTAATTTGTGTTGCAGCATAAACCAACATGGAAATATTTCGTAAAGTTCAGTTCGCTTTCGGAACTGCCGCTGAAAGTCGTCAAAACTATACTGGTTATGCGTATCACTGTTAGGCAAACATCGCCACGACAGTCCATATCCTCCTAACGGACACTTTTATTTGGGCGCGGGGGTGTGGGGGGGGGGGGGGGGGATGGCACCAAAATGGTTATTTAGGACTCGTGCTGCCATCTGTCGGCAAACAAAGAAAAATGCTTTGGACGAGCCCTACTCGTCTTAAACCGGACACAGAGGGCTTGAAAACACGACAAGCTGAGCTCGTCATGATCCAGAAATGACAGTTTATAAATATGACAAGCCTGGCTCGTCTAAGGCCGCTAATTTCAAACTGGGATCCATGACCAGCCACCAGGTATAAGGATCCTCGCGCATGTCTTTATATGAATGACGTGCATGCGTTTAGAAACAAAAAGAACTTACCGAATGTAGGGAAATATTTTCTTTTTCCGTTACTACGTAGCTGAATAGGCAGCTTTATGTCTCACTCAAGGCAATGACAATGTCCATGGCGATATCTTCATGTCGAGTATTCGTCCAGGACGACTGTTTACACGGACGTAATTAACATCTCGAGGTGCAGCTTTAACGAGCGTACTTAGGCGGTTTATTTGTTCCTCGTTTGCGTCAGTTTAAAAATATATCACGCGAGCGTTTGGTCAACCGGGAAGGTTATCTGCGCCACAGTTACATCCGAAATTGAATTGCTTCTCTGTGCTTTACCATGGCATTGCGACAAGTCAAGTCGTTATAGAGCACCTGGTTAGATCTCGCCGACATTAAACGCAACCCCGGCTGCTCGTTTCCAAGTTCATTTCATGAAAAATTGAAGAGGAAAGTTGATGGCCGAACTTTACAGAGGTTGAAGCGCAGGCAATTTCGAACCCCCCCCCCCCTCACACACACACACACACACACACACACACACACACACACACACACACACACACACACACACACACACACACACACACACACACACACACACACACACACACACACACACACACACACACACGCACGCGCACACACACACACACACACACACACACACACACACACACACACACACACACACACACACACACACACACACACACACACACACACACACACACCACTCACCGCCGCAACATTTCAGCGGGCCGCCACCGCGGTTGACACGCAGTGAGGCCGATATGGCAGCAGCGAGGTTGACAGGGCTCCCCTAATGGACATGTCGTGTCGCTTGTACGCGGGGAGAAGAGTGGGTCGGTCGCGGCCAACTGCTGCACTTTAGCCACACAGTCTCCTCCAGCGCTGAGCTTGACCGCAAGGGTGCGCACCGGCGCGCAAGACCGGAAGTGAACGGCCAACTGCCGCAGATCCACTTCCTGAGAAGGAGCTCCCATCGGGACTCCTCCTAATCGCCTGGGCTAAAATGTGTGTGTGTGCGGGGGCACGCTATGGGAGGACGTCGTCGTCTTGTTTTGTGTGTGTGTGGGGTGTTCGCCGCTTTCTCCTTGGTGCGGTGCTACTTGGCTTCGCTTTGTCTTACGACGAATATAGTGCACTGTACTATTACAGGCCATTCCGTGATACAGCTTCGATAGGCTGCCCTATGCTTCGCCATCGTGCGCTAGAGTGGATCTCACTGAGCTGCGCAGTGGTTGTATGCATAGGCTTCATCACAACACACGTTTATGCGGTGGTGACGTGTTTCGTGATGTGTTGTAGCCCGGTTTAATGAAAAAAGATGCGGTATCATGGTTGTGCGTGTAGCTTTCGGCTAATGATGATGATGATGATGAAAAACATTTATTGATGAAAACCATTTATTCATGAGTATTCACAAGAGTGCGGCTGAGCTGTCGACGCGCGCCGCTTTCCATTACCTCAAAAATCGCGAACCCGTGTGCAAACAGAGACCACGCGCGAGACTTTCAATCTGCACCTGCAGAACGCCGTCCGGAGTTTGGAGTGCTCGCGTTTTCTGCATCTTTGAGTCTGTTGTTTTTGCTGGCTGTTATCTGTGGTGGCCCAGATTAAAGCCAATGTATGAATGGGAGGGACATTCCCGATATCGTTCTCCTCCAGTGCACACCTCTTTCTCTCTTTTCCTTCTTTCACACCCCCTTTAATCCCTTCCCTCACGGTCAGCGCGGTTAGGGTGTCGACCGAGAAGTGAGGCGCAGTTGCTGCGTCCTTTACTCGCCTCAAAACCAATTTTTAATACTTGCGTGAGCAAGGTCCGCCTCCTTCGGCTTGAATAATCTTGGTGGTAAGGTTCAACGAACGCCGGAAAGTACCGTGTGTTGTCTCGTCTCGTCTGGCTTGTGTCTGGTTTGTGGAATACCAAAAAAGAAAGGAAGCTTTCCTCGGCCATATAGTTTCTTTTATTTTCCTTCATTTGACAGATTTTCAATCGAATGATGTATTGGATTTCAGCCAAAGTGTCCACAAGGATTCTATATTTCGTCCGTGAAATTTGCCTTGCAGGTAGTCAGTCCCCCCCCCCCCCCCTTTTTTTTTTCACTTGCCAGGCTCTCTTATCGCTCCATGCTTTCGTGAAAAGGACCCACCGGGAGGCTATAGTGCTTTCAGAAAAAAAGGAAAAAGGTCCTCCAAATAAAAGGAAGCGGTAAAATGCCACGCGTGCACGCACCCCCCGGGGGCCCGATGCGCGTGTGGAGATAGCGTGCGCAGAGCCGCGGCTCGTCCGTACCCATCAGCCGATTGAGTAACGAGCCCCGGGTTACGACCCTGGACGCATGGGCGTTCCTCATGCGTGCGCTGCGTCTGCTCGTGTCACGCCCAGGCCGTATAAGTGAATACAGCAAAACAGAAAAAAAGACTGAAAAATCGCATTCAGAAAGCGCTTCTTGCAGCGGTCCTAGCGTTTGTGCACGTGCGCATGCGCCCTGTGTTAAGATACTACGTGCGCGGCCAATACAGCAGCTGTGCGCTCCTAAGCCTTTTTATCTTGTTTATGGGCATTTCATGGCACAGCGGTTGATAACAGGATTGGTATTACGTATCCTCTTCGTTCCAGCTTGCATTGTGATGGTCAGTATGCATTCGCATAAAACTGCCGTACATGTACGGCACTGCCGTACATGTACGGTGCGCCCTCTGATGTCCCGCCAGCTCAACAAAGAGCGTTATCGTGAGTCTGTACCGAACAGCTCTGAAAGCGTACTCGAAGGTTCCCTTCCTTGTTGCGTTGATACAGGACGCGTATGACATCACGGACGACTGATGACGCTGCCTAAATTGAAAGAGGCCGTGTCATTCAGGAGACAAATGGCCGAAGATTCCTCGTAACGAAGCCCGGTGGTAGGTTGTTCGGGCCTTTCGAGAGACTTTCTGGGGCATTGATTTCGTGGTACTGGCTTCCGTTTTAAATAATGGCCATACGCGTGGCATTGCCTACTCCTGTTACACGTGCGGATGATTCTTTTCATCGACCGGGCTCCATATACCCATAGCGGGCATGTTTGTATTTGCATCTGCATCGCGCTGTGTACTATAGATTCACTCCGACCCGACGTGTCACGCCTAATCTCAAATCGATGCCCGTGCCTCGTGCAGCTGTAACGCTCGATATCGGAACTCGCTGCTGTACCGAACGAACCATTTCTGGATGACGAGGCGCTCTGTATATGCATCAGTTCGTCCTTCGCTTCTCCCACTCGCGGGTCGGTGGGTCGTCGCCTCCAGGGGTCACAAACTGGGCCATGCGGGAACTTCAGACAAACCCTACTGAAAATATGCTACGCGATTTAGGCCGCGCTATGCAACGAGTAACTATATTGTGTGCTCCCCAGAACTCCTGGTTTAGCCGTCTGACATGACCAGGTGGTTAAGAGCGCCATGGCATGGAAATCGCTCAGCTACCTTATGGGACCTCTCTCTGGTTGCGAGGCTTGGTCGAGGCTGCTTCTCCACATGACGAGGAGCATTGGAAACTTCTCTTTCTCTTTTCTCTTATTATTTGTTCTGTTTGCTTCCCTCGTCAACTAAACCAGGATGTTTAAAACACTTTATGTAAACTGCTACTATACGCTCTAATCGTGATATTAAAGGGCTAGGTATGTAGGCGCAGCAGAAAAGGATCAAGAACCGGGATGGGGGGGGGGGGGGGGGGGTAGGGATGTAGAGTTTTGTGTTGACGAACATCGCATGCTGTAAGCAGCAAGGAGCCAAAAAGAAAAAAAAAACACCAGGAACATTCATCACGTCACTTCCGGCGCTAATGCCCTCTATCGGCGCACGGACCACCGATCCGTTGCTGGCTATAGCGTTGTGGAACGAACGAGCGAACGGGGATGCAGTGAAAGAGGTAGAGAGGGCGTGGCCCGTACGCACATCGACTCCTCTCCAGGCGTCGCGGTAATTACGGGGTAATCAACGGAATGAGAAGGAGGATAGTGCGCATGCGTGATCGACTGTGTCGCGATCAGTCGCCGATCCTCTTCCCTCCCTCACCGAGGCATGTTTGGCCTGCATCGCGAACTCGCTGCGGTGCTCTCTCCTCCCCTCCGATTGATTGCCTTGGGTGCTCTATCGTGTTTCCCTCCCCTCCAGTGATGGAGAAGGACGCTTGTGCCAACTGCTTATATGTATCTTTGCAGCTTGCAGCGGAGACGTATTTTCGGCGAATGCTTACGGAGACTGCATTCGATCATTCTGCTTCGATTTTTGTTGTGAATTGGTCGATATTCGTTACCGTCGCCATTCACCACATCGTCATCGTCATTTACTTTGTATTCCAGCCACAACGGGGCACGCGGTGCAGTGAACGTATGACTTATGGGCCCTTATGGTAACGGAGTGGATTGCGTGGTTAGCGTAGATAACAACGTATACCCAGGGGCGCCAGAAGGCTGGCTTATACACTATCGGGAAACTGAGGACAGGGGGCGCCTCAGCTGGCTTCGTACAGGCCTGCTTAATGATCAGTGGGAGCCGTTCCTGTACAGCGTAGGTAATCAGGCTTGCAGTGACGACGGCAACTTTATCCACACTATAACGGCAGGAGGCTGGACTCGCGTTAGTCAGGCCTGCACTGTAAACACAAAAGGAGTGAAAACGGAGTAACCTGTCCTCTAGAGCACTCCCTTTAAGGGACAGGGTGTGCTTCTCAAGCCCTGGTGTAGATTTTCATCAGTAAAAAATACGGAACACTTAACGGTTGGCAACGGAAACCAATTCCCTCTTCAAAACACGCGAAGTTCTTGCAGTTACGAAGATTTTAACCGAGGCTTAAACCTCCTTGTTTTGCTAACCTTGGGACCTCCGGATCCGCGTTTAAAAGCCTCCTCTCATAACTAACTGCATCAAATTATTATGCTTTGCGGCGGGAACATATACACATACCTCCGTTGCAAGTCTAAGCATTCCGTGTATTTAGTGATTGAAATCTATATACTCTGGAACTTGGGCAGCATACCCTGCGCCTCCCATACAGGATTCATTGTGTTTAGACTGTACCTGTGAGATTTTCTATTTAAACCGCAGTCCATCTTTCTCTGTCTTTGTCCGTACACCGTACCTTACCGAAGCTTTTCGACGTTCTCCGGGGCACAAGTCCGGCACATTGAGTCCTCATCCTTGGTCTATATGGAACTCCCTGTTGGAGACCTTAGTAGTTCCTCCGCAAAGGGCCAATACCTTGCTCCTACGCTCGGTCGCTAGCCAAATGAATTACCGCCAACGGCTGCCATCGCTCCTTATACATCGTTTTGTCTGTGTTTCATCAAGTCCGCCATCAGTATAATCATCAACCTAACCACGTCCATTGTAGTACTAAGGCCTCTTGCACTCAGCTCCAGTGAACCGTGACCTGTGCCATCGGCGGCTAACCCATCCCCGAAGGCTTCCTATAACCACATCCGCTTACCTGACTATCGGCCACAAACTGCGTTATCTTCAAATCCGCTCACTTAGTGTCTAAGCGGCCATCGGTCAATCTGTTTTACTCGTTACATGACCCGCTCAAACCATGAAGGCAGGAAGGGAAGCCAGAGGCCCCTTTAAACGTTTCAAATTTCATTTGTGCCGCATTCTTTCTAAATAGGAGTTTATATTTACAAACTGCCTCGCTATTGTGTTTCTGTAGGCTTGCTGTAAGCTACCAGCACCAAACCGTAGGAGACGCCTGCACAACAAGAGACTACATGTCAGTTTCCCTCTCAGTTGATTGCTCTCTCTTCTTCTTGAGGACTTTCCGTTTCGTTTCCGCTACCTCTTTTACAAGACTCGGCTCCTACCTCGGACCATCTCTTCTTTCCCCTGGTCCGTGGTGTCCGGATATTGATGACCTCGCCGCTGTCTCTAAAGCCCGAACCTTCTCCGTGAAACGGAACCTTCCGCGTGCCCGCGAAGACGGCTGAACGGAGTGTACGCGAGGCGGGCTTCATCGATAAACCGAGTTCCCATTGTGTCTCGACGGGAAAGCTATATAGGAATCACTGCGAGCAAGTCGATCGCTGTGTTCTCGCTTGCCCAGCCGACTCCGTAATGGCTCTGTCACGGAGAGGGCGCAGGAATGCTTCGGCCCGTTTCGGTACAAAGCTCTCGGTTGTGTACGTGTGTGTACACCGGCGAAACGGCGGCGCCCGAGGAATGTCCTGTTCTTCGAAGGAGAGAACAGATTGAGATGTCATTCCCTAGCGGCTATAGGGGATGGCACTGCGAAGAGATGGTGCGCACCCTTACAAAGATATCTTTACACAGACTATAGATTGTCCATAGACTTCTGTCTATAATGTCTATAGACTCTCCATAGACAAATCCTATAGACTCTCTATATACACATCCTGTAGACAGTCTATAGACAATCTATAGATTCATGTCCATGCACTTTTAGTAGACTTATGTATATAGACAGTCTATATACTATGAATAGACAAAAAGTATCTAAATATCTATAGGAAGGCAATCTAGAGTTCATGAAACGTCTATAGACTGTGTATATACCATTTTGATAAGGGCAGGGTGGTTATACGAAGCAGCTCAGAATTCACTTGGAGTGGTATTTTTTTTGTTGTTGTTGTTGCTTGGAATCGCGACTAGCCGCTAGTGAAGAGTCCGAAAACTGTTTTCTGTTGTTTGAATAACCTGGTATTAATAACAGAAACGGGCCAACTAGTAAAGTTAAGAGAATAAAAGATGACTTGCGCTTTCGTCACGTGTTGTTTTGCAATGCCCTCTTGAGCTGTGCTTTAGCTTTCTATATAGCGTTTATTTTGCTTCATCAGCTGTCCTGTCTCGCTTGCTATGTGTTGTCCTCTTCGGCGCTCCAACCCTTTTCTGGAAACATGCGCCAACTTGCCCCACCCCCCCCCCCCCCCCCCCCCCCCCCCTTCCAACAACGTATTAGATTGGTCAGCGAACAGCGAAACGCAAATGGGTCTTTATCTGGAGTACACTCAAAAGCAAAGGCTACATTGACGATGGCGGGAACTCGCCGGTCAGCAGAACAGAAATGTCCCTCGTTTGAAAGTAACTGATTTCAGTTTTATTTGCTTCCGTGGCATTGAATACACTAACCGTGCCAACACGAACATACTATCATATAAATCGATTACATATGAAACCACTAGCCGTGAGCGAAACTGCATGTTTTGTTCAATTACGGAGTATTTGGTGCATCTTGTTAGTGTATCTTGTTTGTGGTTGCTATGTAATTGGTGCTTAGTTGAGTTAGTGTCGTTGGTAGTTCTTTGTGCCGGCAGTTTAGATTTCGTGAATTTCGTCGCATATGAGTGATGTACAAAAATCGCGTTTACTTGGCTTCCAGGAGACTCCTTTCTATTGCCATTGTACTGGTGAGCGGAACCGGTGTTTTGAATTTTTTTTTTCATTTTATTTTTGCCTCAGGGTTAAAGCGAATACTATCCGTAGTTCAAACTCGCGGTTACCAGCTAAACCTATACCACTGAACTAGGTTTATATCCTCTATCATTAATTTCAGCGCCGGCCTGTGCCGCCCAAGGGAAACTTAAATTACAAAGCAAAACTATTAACCCTTACATCTCCAAACAGCGACGCGCGCTTAGCGTTGCGTTCGCATCACGTACTCCGCAGTAGTTTTTTATCCCTTCCTGCAACGCAGTCCCAGGCGTCAATGAATCACAAGAATAAGCAAGATGGCCACGCACCCTCCCCAAATTGCGCCAGCGTTTACTTCGAACTGAAAACAAGCAAGAAAAAAAGCGCCGAACAAATGACGCCGCCATCGTGATGGCTCAGAAAAGCATTATAAATAACGCGAGGGGAAATAAACTGTTTCATCTTCTCTTCCAAATGCGCCACGCTTACCGCTCTCGCCCAAAAAGCCCTTCCAAGAGATGCTGCCCGCGGAAGTGCTGTTAATCTCCTTGATGCGATGCCGTACGTGAGGCCCTCTAGCGGCGTCGCTTTATATTTTTCCTCACCGCCGAAAAAGCAAACGCCGCCGAGCTGCGCCCAATCGCAGACGAAAGACAACATAACGGTTCCCGCTTCTGCCGCTCTATTTCCGGTTCCTCCGAAACAATGGCGTCTGGCAGACGACGCTTTGGTGCAGACGAAAATAAAACACCGCGGCCTTTCTGCTGCTCTTTTTTTTATTTCCGGTTCCCCCGCGGCATCTCCGGCTGGGCTCTCGAGTCGTTTGGCTTTGGATTTGGCTTTCTTCAGCCTTTTACAGCGCCCACTGGCGGGCGTAACTGCGGTGCACTTAAGTCCCGAGTGCTTCGCACGCTTCTCCGCTTTTGTGCAGTTTTTTTTTTGTTTCGGCGGCGCGAAGCTAAATTTCGTTAACGCTGCTTCGTCGTCGTCTTATTGTTTTCTTGCAGCCTGCTCTGTGGCGATCGCGGATCCAAATTTCCTCTCACTTAGTTGGAGTGGACCGTTTGTCTTGTGCCGACGCCTTGTTGCGGTCGTTTGTAACTGTTAGCGGAGAACGGGCCTGACATACGTTACGATCGTTAACCCTTAATGCGCGATCAGGTCTAACGCGTGAGAGCCGTTTACCGGAGAGTGGCTTGCGTCTTGTAATGTGACATGGCGCAGTTGGTGGGGTTTTATGGTAACGGTTGTCCTGAATGGCTGTTCTTGACTGTAATGCGTACCGTTTACTTTTATGAGCCGTTAGGCTTAGGTGAGTCTAGTTAGTTCACTGAGCGCTCTAGCTGCTTTTTTTTGCTTTTGCTTTGGTGTTTTAAATGCCGTAATATACCCAGACGCTATGCCATATACATGTCCTCTCAGGCACCGGAGACTGATGTGTAAGTTTCATTAAATTCGGAAATTTACTTCAGTTTTTGTATAGCGGGTATAGAGAGAGAGAAAAACTTTATTGAGGTCTCTTAGGAGATTGGCGGTTCGGTCTTCGTCTTCAGCGCTGTCGACGCTTGACCTCTGTCAGCAAGGTTGGGCCCCTATTCCAGGGCTCCACTGAGCCTAGCTGCTTCGCTTGCGTGCTGCACTAGTGCCCTTTGGGCAGTGAGCTCGCAGCTGGTGAGCCGGCCCTCCCATTTATCCGCACTCGGGGTTTTGTGTTGGTGGAATGCGTAGTTGCGTTCGCACTCCCAGGTGATATGGTACAGCGTGGGGGTCGCCCCGCACCACGGGCATGTGTGCCTGAATTGTGTAGGATACATTTAGTGTAGGATGTGTAAGTTAAAGTAAGTTCCCGCTTGCAGCCTCCGCCAACTAGCTGCTTAATTCTTGCTGCGTTAGACACTTAGGCGGAGGAGAGTATCTAATCCTCCTTCCTCTGTGTGGAGTTCGCTGACCATTCCGCGAACTCGTTGATCTTGTGTTCTCAAGGAAGGCCGCTCCAGTGGGGTCGGAAGTCCCCAACAAAGGGGCCCGTCCCGTCCCTGCCTCCCCTTCGTGCGGCGGACGTCCTCGTTTACGCCGCGCCGTCACGGGGATGACCCGCCGGGAAAAAACGCTAACCATGTACATACAGCTGTCGACATGTGGTTGTTAAGGGGTTGACGAGGTTTCGGGGGCGCACGAGATACGGCTTAGTATTAGCCGAGTGACCGGAAACCCACTATTCCCATAACGACTGTGTTCGTCTCGCGCGGTGTATTCTGTAAACACTTTAGGGATCGTTTTGTCGCGTGTGCGAAAGAGATAGGAAGGTAGTAACGGCTGGGCCGTGGGTGCCGTGGGAGAGAGTGGTCGCGTTTGTGCTGTTTGTCTATTTGATTGCAACCTCTCCTTTCCCAAATGTTTAATCAGCACTCTTTCCCCAATCTGTGATTAGTTGGCGGAAATCCTTACTTTCCTTTCCCTGACCACTGATTGGCGAGATGGGTCGTTTGTTATCTTATTGGTTGCTGTCCCCGCTAAGGGCGGAGACAGAGGGTTTAAAACCAAGCGCTCTGGGTTGAGCGGCGGCTGAATTCGTCTGATCCACGATTTAGTCATGTAAATGGTTTTCTCCTTGCTTTGTTTCTTCTCGTTTTTTTACCTATGTTGTAAATAAATAGTTAACCTTCTCCTTTCCTTGAGTAATGTGAATGTTTACGAGTAGAACCACCGGGTCATCAAGAAACCCCGATTTCATATCATCAAGTAGTTTCCTCTCATCGCCACCGGAAGGGGAAACTCGACTCTCTGTGAAAATTCAATATCTCCGAATATCCGATCTCAACGGTATAGTGGTGACCCAGGGTTTGTGGCTGCTCAGCTCGGTACGTGATCTCGCGAGTTAAGCTATCCGCCTTTTCGTTACCCTCTATTCCCGTGTGTGCTGGAATCCAACCTATCCTGTGGGTTGTGTTGTGTTTGAGATGCCCTACTCTGCATAGTCTACCTTTCGTGCAGTTTCTGCATGCTTCTTTTGAGAACATTCTCGCCTTCGGCCTCCTCCATCGTCTTGAAAAGTTGCGTTGAATTTTCACGTTGCACTGTTCTGCTCTGAGCGAGCCTTCTGCCCCGAGACTGAATAATTTCAGCAATGTGGGCGCGTGTCACCCGTTAACAGCACCCGCGACAGGTAAAACACGGACGACTAGCGCGATTGCATTTCGCCTGTATGGGTAAAGCGTTCTCCGTGGTTAAGGCCCGGTTTTTCTGGCCCGGCCGTCTGCACGCTTCTCTAATACTCTATATCCACCGATGAATGTCGCAGTCCACTTACTCCTTATTCGCTCGCTGGCGGTTGTCTGCAGACGCAGCTTTGGCCATGCCAGCTGTCCTCGTCTTCACGCACTCTATTGCGGGTTACGCATTTGATGCGTAATGTTGCCTTTGCTCTTTGTGCCGACTTGCGAGCATAACCAGAAGTCTTGTTTTGTACTGCATGATTGAACTGTTTCAGACTGATGTACAGGGTGGTACATTTTTTTTCTTCTGCCTTTTGAAAACTTGTATATTGTTATCGCAATCGTTGTACTGACCGAAGTGTATCTGCAAGATTTTGTTCATTGGTGCAACCGCATGTACAAGGGGCCAAGGCCTCTTCAGGCTCTCAGCCTTTAGCCTTGGCCTCCTCTTAGGCACTGTCTGAGAAAAAAAAAAAACGCGTTCATGGGAGTAAAAAAGAGAAGTAAGCTTACCTCGATCACACACCCTTCTATATAAGCGTATGCGCTAGAGGGCAGCTTACTCCCTTTATTACTCCTTTCTCTTTACAGTGTAGAACGTGAACTGTGAAATTGGAGCGAGAAACTGTCACAGTCTGTCAGCGTTTCCCTGGCGTCATTGGGAAAGGTGGCCTGTCAGAATCGTGTCGGTTTTTTTTTTTCGGAAGAGGGAAATCTTCTATACTTCCGGTTTTTTCTTCTTTTTCTCCCAACTTTTCTTTTTTTTTTTTACGGGGCTTCGCGCTTTGGCAGTTTTGCATTTCACGTTCCCTGTTCACGTTTTGTTCGTATTTTTTAAAAATTTTCTCCGTCGCCCGGCCCTCCTTTAGCGTCCACGCCGCGACGCTTGTTGCCGGGTTCCAATCTCGCGTGACGTGTCGGGGAGAGGGAAACGCCTCTCTCTCTCTCTCTTAAGCAGGACCCGACGCCAAAGGTTGAGCCGATGCGCAGTCGTGCATACACTCCTTCACTCCCTGGCCGACAAATTCGCGTGCTGCGTGAATAACCGCGTACGAGAAAGGAACCCAGTGGAGCGTCCTCTGACCGCCATGTCGTGGGTGACGCAATATCTACTGCACCCAGACTCCCAGAAAAAAAATAAAATAAAATGGAGCACTAAAACCATGTAGACTGAACCAAAAGGATACTGCGTCTTAAATGTATTCTCCCCAAGCTTCCCGCTTACATTTATTTTTAAATTGTTTTTGCGCAATCTTGTAACCTCTTTCATCTACTTGCGCCACCCGTCTTTTTGCGAGTACAGATCGGGCGATGCAGATTCTGGGAAATTTTTTGTCGTTTATTTGGTTATTTTCTGCGCTCACAGGGGGTGCGAGAATCGGTGTGATGCTCAGCGGACCGCAACAGCCGGGCTCGTAATATTCAAATGGCGAAGGAACGAACAGGGGAGCACCGACCGCGAAGCGTGCGGGCGCCTTGGGCTGATTCCGGGCAGTTCGCACCCTTTGCCCCGCAACGCTCGGGAGGGATGCGGTGAAGCCGAACTGCGCAATAAAAAAGGGGGCAAAAGGGTGTAATTCCAGGGGGCAGATGCATGCCTGATTACACAGCCGACACTAAAGGAATAGTGGTTACCGCACAGAACCGCCAAGTCCAATTCGTAGTAGCTGCTGTTTTGCTGCTCTTGCTCTAAAAGATGTTTCTGCACTTCTTTTCCGCGTGTAATCCTTACTTGTTTCTCTTAAGTCGTGTCCTGGGGCGCACATTGCCGTTGATTTCCGCTCAATGCAGCTTTTGGCTGGTTTCCGCTAGGAACCGGAGCATCGTCGAGGGAGAGCTATTTCGATTTACTGAATAGGAACTGCCCGTGCATGAACCCGAAATTCGCTCCCTCGCTTTTGGTCGAATGTGCTCGTCGCGTAGTGGTTCTTTTGGCTGAGTTTCGCTCGCCGCCGACGTTTCATAGGCGCCTAGAAAAATAAAAAAAAAAATATCTCCCTGCTTTTGGACTTATGTGGCGGACTCTATAGCCGCAGCCTTAGCAGACTAACCGGTTTTAGGGAAACACATAAAACAAGTATTGGAACTGCGTAAACACTGCATAAAAAAAGTCAGCCTACCCCTGCTCTGTACTTGTGTTTATCAGGTGTCTACGCCCTGTGACGTCAGCGTAAATCAAACTCAGCGTCGTGAAACAAGCCAGTGTTTTTCATACAGCAAGGCTGCTAAAACTACTGGTAAAGGACCCGGCCGCATAGGGCGTCTCATGACGCCTATACTCTAAAATGAAGTCTTCGTGTTTTATATGACTGGCGCGGTGTTCTGGGGAGCATTCTCTTGGCGCTGCAGTCACCTCGAAGGCCGGCGCGCAGGTCTTCTATACATAAGGGGGAACCTTGCGATGTCAGCCATAAATGTACAACATATCAGCTGGGGCTCTTTTTGGCTATTGCTCTCCGTTGTGCCATAAACCGCGAAATTAATTATTTCATTCATTCATTCATTCATTCATTCATTCATTCATTCCGATGTTTTCGCCCTTTCAAAAGGTGAAGAAATCACAGCGACAGGCGGATACGAGCTTGATTCACAATAAATCCAAATTACAACCAGCGATGCAGAGAAGGAAGGAAGGAAGGAAGGAAGGAAGGAAGGAAGGAAGGAAGGAAGGAAGGAAGGAAGGAAGGAAGGAAGGAAGGAAGGATGGATGGATGGATGGAAGGAAGGATGGATGGATGGATGGATGGATGGATGGATGGAAGGAAGGAAGGAAAGAAAGAAATCTCGGTCATCGGGGAGTTTGCTGTATTTCGAGCTGTCACCGCTGTACAAACGGTCGGTTAAACGAAAATCACGTGACTGAGCGGTGCGTCTATGCTGCCGTATCCGTGGGCTCTCACCATTAAAAGAGACCGTATCGTTCGCTGTATCTCACCATTATCTGCTCCTGTATCTTATCATCGCAACCCCCTGAGAGACCGGCGCAGCGTTGTTGAATCCAGCTCCACGATAAGGGCAGTGTACGCCGACTCTCTCGGCCTTCTTCCACTTGCCATTCGAGGGCGTCCTTTTCCTGGCGTCCTGCATCTTCGCCGAGCGATCGAACGGTTCTCCCGCGCTTGCAAGGTTTCCACCCCAACCGCTTCCCTTCTTCTGTCCTATATACTTCCCTACCGGAAATGCTTCCTGCCTCTATTTTTCGCCGCCTCAGGGGGGTTTCCCGAATTTCCTATCGCGGTCGATTTTCGTCGATTTATGTCCTTTCTCTTCTTCCTTTATATAATCTTTATTTTTTCCTTTTCTTTTTACTGCAAGACCTCCTGCGTACGTTGTTCTGCGAGCGTACATCCCACAGCGCACACACGGAGGACTCCCCCTCCGTCAAGGCGGCGTCAGCGTATCCCTGATTTCCCTTTGAGATTTCGATACAGCCCGCAGACAGTCTGCGCACATTTGTCACTGTTCTTCTTTTCCCTGCATATGTGTACGCGTCCAACCTCGGCCGGCTTCGCGGTGCTCAGCAATGCGTGACCAGACTCGGTATTATTCCCTACCGTTGGTCTTCCCCCTTTAGCAAACGCCGAAAGCATTCAACGTGAAGTTCGCCTATAGTAACCGCGGGATTGTCTCCGGGACTCGGCTTTTTTATAAACACAGCAGACTTGTTGTTTTCTTCATTTTCTTTTGCTGTGCCAATCAGCCGGTCGTCGTCTGTTCCTTTTGTTCAGTACATATCGACGTCGAACGGAACTCAGTCAGCATTTGCCTGTTGTAAACTTCGAGTTGATCCTTTATTATTTCGCGAGTGTTTTGCGTGGAGTCTCCGGTACGGAGCAGTGCTGTCGCAACCTGCAGGAGCAACCGTGGACGTGTGTGCTTGTCAGGCCTTATCACTTATTCATGTTTGTGCTAGCAGCATGTGCAGAATCTCTTGAAAGGAATTGAGTGCGTATGCACACCAGCTTTTACACATCCAAGGGATGTGGCACCTGCAAGATCTCCCGTAACGTGCACTCAAGGTACCCTAAATTCGGCATTCGCGTCGATCAAGGTTTCCTTGTTGCGTTGGCCGATGAATTCGCTGCTTGTAAGGAGGTTAAAGGGGTTCTGAAAGGGGCTCTAATCAAGTTGCAGTATGGCTGAGATGTTAAAGCACGCTCTTCACGAATACTGTTCAGCAAGAAATTTTCTAATACGTTTTCTAGAAGCTGAGTTATCTGTAGTCAGAATTTGAATTTCAGCGTCTTCGCGCCTTTCCCTCTCCTCTCGTCACTTTTCGAACGCTGGAAGGTCGGCGCTCCTCCGCCGGCCCCACCTCCGGGGGAGAGCTTCCTGACCCGCCGGAGCTAAGCGGCTTATTGGCCGAGGCCTTGGCAGCTGCCTCACGTCTGAAAGAACCTAACCAATAGCCACCGCTCAACATATATACGTAGATGCGAGCGACGGAGGAGGGTGCGAGCATGAAAAAGTCGCAGGGAAGGGCTCGCCAACTTTCGCGCGTGATTGTGGGTCCCCTGCTGCGTGCAGAAGTGTAATATTTGGCTCAGGTTTTCATGACAACACAATGCAGTGATTAAGCGAGTTGATGTGCTTTCCTCGGAAGGTGTTTCAGAGCCCCTTTAAAGTTTTCCCATAAGTGGTTTATCCTGACTGTCAAGGTTGATTTCACGTCCTATGTCTTATTATTTTGGTCCCAGTTTTCATATACATTGAAAGTATCGCGGAGCGATTTCTTTCGATTGGTTAAACTTGTTTTGCGGGCGCATCCGCGCAGGACTTGTATAAATGCTGTCTGCAGGCGCAGCGGGACGAAAACAATCACCAAACTTGTGGGACTCGCCCTTGATCGCAGCTCTTGTTGCACATTACACGGTGTTTCGCCTAAAATATTACAGAATTTTGAAAAATTCGCTTTTTGAGTTAGAAGAGCGCTTTTCCGGCATATCATTGTCAGCGGTAGAGCACATCGGAATACAGCTAAAACGCGTTAAATAGCAGGCCGGTCAACTGATATCGAATAGTTAGCTCCTTAACTATTACTGTTACTCTCCTTAATTACTGAGAGTCGTGCAGCCCACTATTTGTAATACCTATATCAGCTTTTAGAATTTCAAAAACGCAGTTACCCTCGGCGCTGTGGTGGCCCAGCAAATTTTTGGCTATTTCGACGAATTACGTGCACTGGAGAGGTTGCTTTGCCTGCAAGCTTCTCGAAAGCGCATGTATTTCGGCGCGATATAGCCGAAATTTGTTGGGCCACAGCACCGAGGCTAACGGCGTTTTAGAAATTTTGAAAACTGGTATGGATACTACTTACGGTGGGCTACACGCTTCTAAATATGTAAGGAGCCTAGCAGCAATAGTTAAGAAGTTAACTATTCAATATTAGTTAACCAGCCGGCTAGTTAGCAAATCTCAGCTGTATTCTGATGTATTCAGAATATAACTGCATTCAACTGTATACAGCTGACAATATTATGCCGAAAAAGCGCTTTTCTGACTCAAAAAGATAATTTTAAAAAAGTGTCTAAAATCTTACGTGAAACGCTCTGCATATATCTCCTTCGGCACGCATCGGGACAACGACTAGCTGCTGCATGCGTGGACAACTCCGGGCGGAGCTTTTAACCGTCTCGCTTCCGCTCTTTTCGACCAGCCCCGTTCACTGTTTCCGAACGGACGAACTCTTTAAGAAGCTCCATCTTTGTATCCTTGCTCAAAGCGTTACCCCGCGGTATTGCCCGCCTCACGCGTCGAGCTATTCCGCGAAGGAAGGCCTATCTATATACATGCGCGCCCCCACACCGCGCCCGTGATAAACACTGCGGAGCTGCGAATGCATCAACACACAAAGCGGCGTTTCTTCTTCATCAGCCCTGCTACGTCGCTTCGCTTTTTCTTTTATTTTTGTGGGCCACACGCCCACATGAAACCGTCGCCTGTGGCGCCCTCCTAGCAGACGCAGTTCGGCGCCTTCTTCGGTCTCTCGGTTGCCAGGTCGTATGGAGGGAGTGGCGGAGTTGTGGGGGTGTATATAACACGTGGAGTGTTGTATACCCCCTTCCATTGGAAGGTGTTCCGGGAACTCAACTGTATGTGCCCGCTCCCCCGTCTGCCCGCCTCGCGGTCCATCTGATACGCCGTTCCACGTCGGTTCATGCGTGCGCCCAGGACTGCCTAGTCCTGCACCCCGCTTTCCTGTACCGCTCCCTCCCTCGCTTTGCGTACTGTTTTTTTTTGTTATTGATGTTTTTGATGGTCTTGCCAGTTTCAGTCTTTGTTGTCTGTATTGTTGTTTCTGTTTTGTTTTTAATATTGCGCGCCGTTTCGATAAACACGCCGATCACAGAGCCTCCTTCTGTGTCGTATGCGGCACTCCTCCCTTTTCTGTCGTTGTCATACGGGATGAAGGATGTAAACGAAGCAGCGGAATACATTCGGGATCGATGGGCTCTGTGCATCACATTGTAGATACCCCCGCATACGCTCTGGTTCGTTCTCGTCGTGCCAGGTCGGTGTAAGAAGTGGCTGGGTTCCGGAGGAGATGTAGATGAGGCTCTGCTAGTGGTTACCGGTTTGACTGCCCCGTGAAAAAGACGATGCAATGGACGATCGGTGTGTGTGACTGCGCAACGCTTACACGGTGCCCCCCCCCCCCCCCCCCCCCCCCCAACAACTTAGGTATTCAGACAGAAGGGTGCAGAAGACGGCCTACTCACGCGAACCTATGTGCCGACCCAACTAGCCTCTTTAACCATTTTTTGGTGAAAAAAAGAAAGTGGTAAGAAACCGTAGCCGCCTCATGTCTCAGCTCGCGTTTACTGTATACGTGTCAGTAAGGCTTAAAGCGTTAAAAAGACTTGACGTGGCTCGGACTCACGTTTATGCGATGGCGTTAGCACCATTGCTTTCGATACATATATAGGGCTCGTAATTTTTCGTGCTACATTCTTTTGTCTCTATGTCGATATTCGAACGGCACTCTGGCCAAACTCACAGTCTTTGTCTCGCAGACAATTCGTCCAATTCGTCGCATTGCTGCGAGAGGCTGACCTCCGACGTCTTGTTCAGATGTTTGTTATCAGTCGCCTCACATATACCCTCCCTAACCTCTACCTTAGCTGCCAGGAACAAGACCGCGTTGACTACCTTACTGGACAGGCATACAAAGCGGCTCTGTCTCCCTCACCGGACCCCCACCTATAAACTACTGGCATTATGGGTCTACATCACTGTGACGGAGCTTTCGGAAGCTCATCTCACCGCTCAGTACGAGCATCTCACCCACATCACCACGGGACGTCACATACTCGACGAGCTTGGAATAAGCTTCGGAACGACCGACGCCGACAAGGCCCAGCTTCCGTCCCATATCCACAGCAACCTTATCGTTACCCCTCTACCTAAAAACAACATGCACCCAGAGTATCATGTCGCTCGCCGCAACGACAGGGCTAAGTCTCTGCACAAAACGTATTTGACAGATCGGACAGCGGTCTACGTCGACGCCGCCGAATATCCCGATCGCGATGCTTTTTCGCTCGCGGTTGTTAACTACTGTGGACGGCCGTTGGTTGCGTGCTCAATTCCCGTCATTTCGTCTGAAAAGGCCGAGGATGCGGCCATAGCCTTGGCGACGGTCTCCACCTCTGCAGAAAGCATCTTCAGCGACTCTAAATCAGCGATTTGTAACTTCGCCAAATGCCGGGTCTCCCCCGTCACCCTATCTCTCCTCCACTCCTCTAAGGACGAAATCCGCCCAATCCAATCGATCTGGGTCCCTGCGCACTCGTCCCATATCCGAGGGACAAGGAAGCCCACAATCATGCCCGAGGATTCGTCGACCGGGATGGGATGTCGCCCGTCCAGTGCACGGCGAGCGATCGTACGGTTACATTTTATGACATAACCATGCACTACCGCTTAGGTAGACTTCTATATACCCCCGCACATATTTCTCTAACCAAACCACAAGAGGTTGCGTGGAGGAAACTCCAAACGAACACCTTCCCCAACCCCGCGATATATGCCCGCATATACCCTGGGGTCTACTCTCCCTCCTGTCAAGTATGTGGCCAACATGCCACTCTATCCCACATACTCTGGGCTTGCCCTCAGGACTCCCCTCCGCGAGGTTTGCAGATCTCGAATCCAGACCAGTGGGAGGCCGCATTGCTCAGTTCTGACTCGGACACACAGATCCGGGTTGTGACAAGAGCCCTAGAAGTCGCCGAACGCCACGGGCTCATGGCCACTCAATGGGGATATAACCCTACACCATCTGCTACTTTTTAGTCGACGAAAATAAAGTTTATCCTCCTCCTCCTCGAACGGCTCAAAACTTCAGGCTTCCATGTGCGTTCTAATAGGAACTCAATGGAGGGCACTTGTTGCTCTTACAACTTACATGCTACAAGTCAAAACAGTTATCTTCGCTTTATCAGCAGCGAGAATCCTTTTACTGCCAGTTTCCGTAACGTTAGCGATCGGTATACGAGCGCATTGTTCTTCACGTTAGCGCGGTTTATTCGAGTTCTCCGTTCATTTTTGTCTTTTATTCGAGTTGCTAACGTAAGAATCGCAATCTTGAAAGCAATTTCTGTCTTCGTGCCTCTTAAGGCATGAGAGTGATGTGGAGGCTTGAAGTGACAGATGGCCACTTGCACTGAGGATACAAGAAGTGATAAAGTTGAGAGGCTTATCTTTCGGTTGCAAAACAGTACCGATAAGAAGCAACTTGGGCAGCCGTCTCGGCGTATTTCAGGTTTCTCTTCTCGTATAGGCGAGATTTAAGTGCTATACGGAGCAACGGTGAGGTATACGCTGTTCAGTGGCCAACCGAGAACCCGACTTCCTGGAGACTTTTAAGAGCATGTATAGATCAGTGGAGAAAAGACTTCCCAGAGGAGCAATCGTGTAAAACAGCGCCCTATTGGAGTTTATAGAAAAAAAAAACCCAGAAAACTGGAGATTTATGGTCTTCCACATTAAACTTTACTCGGTGAATAATGGATGCGTAAAAGAGCGAAATATTTAAAGAGACAAAAAAACGCTTAGAAATATCGCTACTACTGTCCACGTCACGATGATTTACTAAAGCGGCGTAGCTATCACGATCTCCCCAGCCAAGACACGCTGTCTTGGTTTGATTTACGGTGGTGCCTGAAGTGATTTACTCTTGGATCAGGCTTATACGGTGTATATAAGACGGTAGCGGAGTTGGACAGCTTTGAGCACTCGTGGTCTGTTTTAGTGCCGATCCTTATGGCTAACCCTTCCTTTCCAGCTATAGTTGTGTGTGGAGTCCCCGGTGGTGAGCGGCTCGTTAACGCTGTAACCTGTCGGGAACTCAACTCCTGCCGAAAGAGTGGGCAAGACGCAAGACTTGACTTGTTCAGTTCGTTCTTTTTGTTCGTTATTTCAGTAAGTTCACTCAGTTTAGAGTTACTCTACGCTGAGCTACGCTCCGAAATCCGCTCGTCTTCTGTGAACAGTTTGTGGGAATTAATTTACCTGTTCTGGGAACGACCCCAGCGCATATCTCTAGCCGATGTGAGTTATCAGCAGCGCCCAGAAGTTCGCCCTGGTACCGAGACGCGCCCTCACTATTCGTAGCACCTTAAATTTGGGCTAAGCAACTTACGCTTTCTTTGACGCGCTGTCCACGGGACCTTTTCCTTGCAGGTGTAAAAATTCTTACGGCGTACTCTGAAGAGATGAATTACCTTAGACCGCAGTAGAAAGCTACAACGGCCCCCGAAACTGGTTAGTGTAATGTAGGCGATGCATGAATCAAGTGGCACCAAAGACAGCTGTACGACAGTATAAATACCTTTATTTAATTTTCTAAGTGGAATTGCCCACTGAGGAAGGCAAGGGACCTCTTTTCTTTGGCCGATGAACGTGGAGCACTGTGGACTAACATCATGGGAACGCTGCAAGGGAATCATACCAAGCACGTGTTACTGGTGGAGGAGGAATTTACTGCTGCACTCAGCCTCGAATTTAATGAGGGCCAAGTGCGTGGATGGCGATTGAGTGAACAAAAACAAACAAACAGAATTGCATGCTCATCCAACGACAAGAATGACTGCCACGTTCATTTTTGTCGCCGAAACGCATTCTGTGACATGGACGGCACATTTTCGCGCCCCTCCTTTCGACATCCGCACTTTGCAGCAGTACTTGTGTGTTTGCGCTGCAGAGCTAACCTGGAGGACAACCAAGAGCATGTATGCATGTCCCTATAAGCGTGCGGCGTGTACGCAGCCACGTGCAGGAGCACGTGGCTGCATGGAGCATGTTTAAGGAGCCACGTGTAGGTTGGAGTGGGCTATACATGTAGTTCAGGTGAGTTTCGGAGAGCCAGCAGAAGTAGTAAGCGAACGGCTACCATGAGCGTGAAAGATTACACGGGCTAGTTCCAAGACCATTCTATGGAAATACATTTGTGCAGCTGTGGCGTCCGAAGTAGAGCGCGTCCATCTTAATTTCTTCCTTTTTTTTTTCGTGGGTCTGTCGTACTTCCGCATAGCTCCACAGATTGATATTCTGGTGCCTAACCTCATGATTAAAGGAATTTAAACCGTTAAAACCGGCTCTTGCGTGCCTAGTAGTTACACTGAAAGCAGAGCCGAGTTGGGAACCATGTTTCCTTCCGATAAGAAAAGATAAATAGGGAGACGCTTTAGATGAAGCACAGGAACCGCGGAGGATAACTAATTAGCAGTCCCCCCGAGTTTACGCATTACCTAATTGAGCGCCGTGCCGAACAAAACTATGTCGCGGAATTCAATTTCTCGCGCAAGAGGCGGCGCCAGGGCCCGTGTTGTTACGAAGACCGATGCGGCGCTAGGCGGAAGCCGCGCGCGCGCGCTTTTACCCGTGGCGCCATCTGTGCGGTCGCGGCGTCGGCGGCTTTTGAGCCAATAAGCGCAGCCGACGAGGCGCGCGCTTTGTATGCGGCGGCTGAGCCCGGCGCGAGCCATTAATTTTCCCGCGCCCAGCCAGGCCCCGGCACGTGGGGAGAGCTAGCTCTCCGTCTGATTAACCGCGCTGTCGGGCCACTTGTCTGGGACCGAGGAGGAATAGGAGGGAAGGGGGAGGGGGTTCTACTCTTCGCTCTATTCACGCAACTCCTATCGCTCCCGCACCTTCTATCGCTCTCTCTCTCAACCATTTTTTCCCCCCTGTGCTCTTCTACCTTCCTGGGCAACAGTACTAATGCAGGATCAGGCTGGGCTTTTGTTTTTGGATGTTTCCGACGTTCCTTGAGTTCACTGCCTGTGCCCCTTCACCCCTTTGACTGTTGTGCATCTTTGGAACTGTGGCTTTGCTTTTTTTTTTCTAATATTCATGGAGTTTGATTGATTCAGCATCGGCCTAATACGTTTTCGCATCCAGTTCTTCGCCCACATTTTTTTTTGTTATGCAAGAAAACCAGATAAGGAGTGCTTACTTAATTTGTTTATTTTTTTGTTGCCTGTGATATTCAGTGCCTGCTACTTGTCTTTGTAGTAAGCCACTGTTCTATCCACTAAATGAAGAACGAGCCCCAAGTACTGTGCAGGAAGGAGTCCGCCAAGCATATATGGTCGGTTTCTTTATTTACTTTCGAGCGGTTTTCATTCGCCTTTGACAATTGACACTGTTTTTATTGAGTTTGATTACGCGTAAAATATTTTTTTTTTCCTCACCACCCGAGTCAGTTTGTTTCTCCGCTTCCGTGTACGTTGTTGCTGATGCTGGGCCCCTGGAAACACACAAGAGTTCATTACCTTTTCGATAATGACACGCTTCACGGCGTCGCGCGCGCAGCCGCGGGTTTTCGCGTCTGACATCTTCCGGGCTTCTGTCATTAAACTTCGGGCACAATTCGATTGCTCGCGTCAGGGACAAACGCTTTTCGGAATAACTCCTGACGTTCCTCCTTCGTTTTCGTTGTCTCGTTCCTTATCTTTCTATTATCTGGCGTCGATGTACTCAAGGGGTCACACCTTTTTCGCGTTATCGCTAGTTTTTCGCCGTCTCCCTCACGTTCTGCTGTCGATTTTACGGACGCGCATTTGGGGCCTCAATTTTTTGCTTGACTTTGTGTTATTTTTCGTGTTAATGGGCTAACCGTATTCGCCTTACATTTCATGTTAATCCCCATCACCCCTTTCCCTTCCAGTCGATTTTTTAAATTTGTTTTTCTTACTCTGCCAATGCACGATGTCTTCATATCTAGACACCTTTTACGTGATAACGTAGTTAAAAGCCTCGTGACCAAAAAAAAATGTGTTGGTTGGTCATAACATTCGAAGATTGGCTTGAAAGAAATGACGTCACTAGACTGGATCATTCCCATTGGCCGGAGGCAGACGCCGTCACCATACAGTACAGTTCCCATTGGCTGCAGGGAAGCGTCGTCGCCACTGCAGAAGTGGCTTCACTTCCTGTAAAGGCATCAACAGCTTGGAATGCTAGCGCATTGCGAACACATAATTAGGTGTCCCTGTCATTTTTTTTTTCGTTTGTAATGGGGGGCACTGCGTTGCCGTATTTTACGCTGTTTAGAGTGTACTGCAGTGCATTTCATAGTATTGCATTATGCACTGTGTTAGCTGTTTTTCGCACTGTACGGACTACAGTAGTACGTTATGTCCTTTCTTCAGCCGCTTTTTTCTCGATCTCCCGTTGCGTAATGCCCCAGCAGAGACCCTTTGTTGAGGATAAATGAAATAATGATGATTATTATGAGCTCACACAGAATCCAGCTTTTCCTGTCGACTTCCGGGCTGTTGGTAATAGCTTTAAGCGGCGAAAGTCTTTGCGGTATGCGCATCTCACTGTCCGTACCGCGAATGAAATAACGGGAAAGAATAACTGAAGCAAGAAGTAATAACCTTTGCAGAACAATAAAAAAAAAAGGTAACGGAGAACTTAATTAGCGACGCCGGTCTCTTCCCTGAGCTCGATGTGGGAGCGAAGATTCTGCAGAATTAACTTTCCGCGTCTGGCTGGCGTCTGGCAGGAACATTCCCCGCGCACACTTGAGAAACAAGTTCGGAGCGTTTAATCTGAATGCCTGGCGCGGTCTTGTCGCCCTTCCCTTTTTCCTGCCCTGTTCTACCTATCTTTTATTTTGTGTTTCTGTATCTTCTATCTAGTATTTATTTCCTTGAAAAGAGAAAAAATATCTTCCACGTAATTGCTTCATATCCCGGGTGCAGTTTCCTTTCCTTTATGTATAGTGGAGCCTCGGCTGAAGCTCCAAGGCATGATGAAGTCAGTCTTCATTTAACTGTTTTCTACCTATGCTTTTTTTTAATTTTTATTCCCTCAAAATTTTTCACTCTGGCCTTGAATTTTTATTTATTTATTTGTTTATTTTTATTTGTTATTATCATCTTTCCCTCTGTCGCGACAGGAAAGTTGCAGGTGCTTGTTCAAATCGCTGATAACAAGCTAGAACACACGTGTCACATACCGCTTGCATGCACGGCATGGTGTTCAGCTTAGCCGGTGGTCGCACGGCCTCATTTGTAGCTAATTGCACTGACACTTCCGTCCATCCATCCATCCATCCGTCCGTCCGTCCGTCCGTCCGTCCGTCCGTCCGTCCGTCCGTCCATCCATCCATCCATCCATCCATCCATCCATCCATCCATCCATCCATCCATCCATCCATCCATCCATCCATCCATCCATCCAATGATTAACCGTCCTTTTCTGGATTGCAGCCAAATGTGCGAAAGGACGGCAGACGAGAAAAAAGGACTCCAACTAAATCGCCTTCCCTTACGGCACGGTTCGGGTGTCCACCGAGATGTGGGGCAATTACTGCGCCATTTCCTTTCCTGAAAAACCGGTTTTACAACTCGGGAGCATCACTTTTCCTATGTCCCTATATATACTTTCCTGGTCTGTCCTGTTTCCGCGCCGTTGTTTCATCCAGATTGATTACCCACTTGCCTCAACTCCCATTCGATGCCACATATATAGGAACACTGCACTCTGAGCAGAAAGGAGTAAAAAGCAAGTAGCTGTTCTTTACCGCACTAGAGTGCGCTAGAAGAGAGCTTACTCTCTTTTTTACACCTATACAGGCGCATCCGTGTTTAGAGTGTACTGGAGTAATAGGTGCCAGCACACGAGCAGAGAAACAAATTCAGTGCATTCGCTCAATGGTGTAAAGGCTGTAGGCAAGGTGGCCGAGGATACAGTGGCCGCAGCTGACGCAGGACAGGGTTAATTAGAGGAATAGGGGAGAGACCCTTGTCCTGAGGGTCATGAACTTGAATCGCAGCCACTGCGGCCAAATAGCAAAGCTGGCTCGCTCTCTTTGCCGCTGCAACCACGCGTGCCCGTCAACGGCCCTGCCTTTCTATGGCTTCGATCGGCACGGGAGAGACGCTAACGCCGGCAGCAGAGTGCGGCAGTTGAAGCAAAAAACAAGGTCGGAGCAACGACGACGCAGCGTTGGGTGCCGATTCGGTGCCAATGCCCCCTTTGCCGTCGCGGGTGGCTTGCTAATCAAAATCGACCCCTCGACTCAGAGAGCGCAAGCCGACGGGCGCGCTCCAGGAGACTGCTGATGTTGCGCGTTTGATTCGGAATATCGGATTAACCCGGCTGATAGGCATTGCTTTGATGTCGGCCGACGAACGTTTGCTGTCTGGGCAGTGCGCGAAAATCGTCGCGGTCGGTGTATATATACAAGACGACGCTAAACTGCTGCGCCAGCGTTGTCGAGTGCGTTACTCCCCGCTCACCACTGCATACATACAAAGCAGCTTCAAGTGAAAGAGAAGGCAACTGATGGATATCAAATGGCACTTGCGTGTTATTGTTCATTTGTGATTTTCCAGGTTTCGTAACATTTTCTTTGTGGCTGTAGGTGATTTTCGTGGGTATATTCTTTATTTGGATGGCGTCTATAATTAGTCCTCGTGGTTTAACATCCCGAAGCCGCAAGTGGGTTTTGAGAGACCGCGTCGTCCATGGAGCACTGCCCATCAATTTCGGTCACCGGGGGCTCTTTAACGCGTGTTGACAGTGCACATGGGAGTTATCGCATTTTGCTTGCATCTAAGTGTGCTTCTTCGTGATGGCAATTATTACTCGCTTACTGCGGTTTGCACGCCGTGAAGTGTTGCGATAATGGCCTATTCAGACCTTAACTGCTACCACTGAGTGAGCATTTATTGACAGACAGTTACACTACAGCGCCGAAAGGTCACGACTGGGGGGAATATGTCGTTTTGGCTTTCTATATGCAGCGTATATGGTCTGTACTGTTTCCGCTGCTCTAAAGTTTAAGCATGTGTATACGGATTTCAGTATGAGCGTACGAGTTTTGAAGTCTTTGTGCTGCAGCGACTTATTCGAAAAAAAAGTAATGGGTAATCAACAGCTGACGTTGCGCTGTATGATCCCAGATATATCGTTAATTCGCTTCTGACTCTAACCCTGTTAACCTATTTACGACTCATCCTTCAATCGTTTTTATTTTCCTTTTTTGTGCCCGTTGTATTAACGCTTGTGTGACTCAGTGTGCTGCATTTTGTTTTGTTGTTAAGACACGGTGGTGAGTAACAGTCGCTGCTGCGTCGACCTTCAGTCGGTTTTCACCACGCCAATTATCCCCTGAAGTGTGTAATCTCGGCTGAATAATGAGTTCCGGCTTATCAACTTCAATCCCGCTTGTCTAGCTGGCGTCCGCTTTCACGTTGTTGCGTCACAAGGGAGGCCTTCCCACTCTCCCTAGTACGGGGGGGGGGGGGGGGCGTTTTCTATGCGGTTTTGCTTTTGTCTCATTCTCACCCCCTCTCCTTTTCTCCCCTTTAATGCGTCCCGCGCCTCCTTGCACGGAGTCACTACCAGCCTGTCCCGAGGGTGCCGTCAACCGTGGCCCGTAGAGAGAGAAGGCGCTCCCCGAGCGCCGCCCCATTTTCCCTACCCTACAGCCAACTACGGGATTCTCTCCCGTTTCCCTTCGCTTTTCTAGGGAACGGGCTATCCCTTCGCTCCGCACTCCCTAAAGCGTGACGGGACGGCCTCCTTCCCTCCGTGCTACGCGCTCTGTGGGCGAACGCGTAAAACGCTGACCCACCTAGATTAGAACGGATGGAACGAACTGGGAGGAAAATTAATGGCGCCCGGGGAAGCACGGATCCGAAAATAGAGAAAGTGCGACGCGAGAATGAAAGTTTGGGGGGGACGTGAGTTAAGGCGAGGTGAAATTGGGAGAAAACGCGGCGAGCGATATAAATCAACGTGACTCATGTCGTAGCTCGCGAGTTTTCGGGAGGGCCCCCACGTCGGAAGCAGGTGAGGTCGTGACGTAAGCGCCAACATAACACGTGCGAGCTGTGGAGAGTATGGAAAACCGTAGCGGCGGATCAAGGTCGCAGGCACTGTGGATGCTTCGCCCTGAGGGCCAACTTGTAATTGAACGAACCTTATCTAAACGCTGCGATGCAGCCTTCGCCACACTGACCCCACGTGGTCGCCTCCAAGCGTATGTCTCGTTCGTTCTTAACGTTTTTTTTTTTACCGTGTTGTATAGAAGGGACAGCAGGGAAGAAATCAAAGGGATTGACATTCTGGGCTTGCAACACTGCGCGGTTGCTGCCCTGACAGCGTATTGATCGCACGAACTTGATCGGCTGTCGACGTCTTGTCGACGTCTGGGTTCCCTCGAGTGGTCCGGACCGGCGTCTGTCAATCACTTTGCGCCAGCGGCTGGATCAAGAACACTCCTCGCAACTAACACCGGCGTTTTCACAACTAACTGGAAACTACGTGTTCACATGACGACCTTGTGGCCAATGAACACCGGGCACCGGGCAATGAACATCGGGTCATCTTTGAGCCCATGAGAATAACGTATTGTTTTGGAAAGGCACTGAAATAATGAAAATAACCACAGCAAAACGGAGCTGAGCGGTTGTTATACACATGAACGTTGCGTTTAATCGTCTCTTGGTTTTGTAGCCATGCCGTGGTTACTTCAGGTCAACCAAGGTGAAAAGCCGCAAGTTTCTTGCTTTTGGTTCAGCTAGCTGCCAAGGTAAACAAGTTAGTAAAAGCTGTAGACTGACGTAACTTAGGTAGTAATGTGGGATTCTTGATAACACTAGAAAAAGTGAACAAAGGTTGCGGAGGAATTGTCTTCGAAGAGACCCCCGGAACGTTGGCAGTAATGTTATGCACAATGTACTCGGGTGTTCGAGGTTTCAATGCAAATCTGCAGTTTCCACTGGCGGTCCTCTTGCCTTGGCAGCTGTAACCAATACACGCCCTGTTAAAGTCATCCTTTGCATTACGTTAGTTTAGTGAACTGTAAGGAAGTTTATAGAAATAGTCGGGGACACGTAGTGCGACATTGAAGCAGCTGCAGTTTGCTGCTTCTGTAAAGGTCATCATCAGCAGCTGCCTGTCTTCGTCCACTACCATACCGCTACCCATGCATACCCATACTCCTCCAAATAACACTGTCATGTGCCAGCCGCTGCAACCTTCTCCCCGCAAACTTTCTATGTTTGCCTCCTGTTTAAATCCACTCGTTAGCACTCAGCCCTCATAGGTTGTCCTCTCTGGTGTTATCAAAAATACCTCCATGGTTTACGTGCATTTGTAGATGTGCAGTAACCCTGTCTTAAGACGGCTATCAATGTCTTCTTAGATGACCGTTTTTATTTTTCTCTTCGACCTTTCCAGAAAAGCCTTCACCGCACGTTTGCAAGTCTACTGGAAGGAGACAGCATAGTTATTCTGCTGGGACAGGCGTAAGCACAAGCGGCGGTTAACGTTCTCACCTGACATCAAGACTTGCTGAGTCCTATCATCCTAACCCGTGTAACCCCGCGCGCCTGCTTAGCGGGCCTTGGCGGCGCGGACACATTTCTCAACCGCTGCCAAGTAGCTTGGGAAGAAAGCCTCTCTGCGGCACGTCGACTGTATCCAGCATAGCATCGTTCATGCAGTTCCCTTGACACCGCCCCTGAACGGCAGTGGCACTGGCAGCAGCGTTCGCGGCCAGTCGTGACCTCGGCGTCGCGGCAAAGCGTGCCGCACGGTTCCTTGACTTCTTTGCAACCGGTCGGATCCGTTACCCGCCTCGTCGTCTGCTGCTGCTCTACGTCCTCACGCTACTCATGCTCCCGCTCGAGAAGCAGACGGTGTGCGCGGTGGCGTATGACCTCGCCTCGGCTTGTCTCGGCTTCCTTCTTGGCTCGTTGTTCTTCGTGATTCCCGGTGGCGCGTCTGTTCTGCTGCCGTCCATGCCGCGTGCGATCACGACTGCGTCAGTAAAACAAAATAAATAAAAGAAAACAGGAAAGAAACGGCAGCTTGCACGCGGAAACGTGAAGCATGGTACGGTGGAAATCGATTATGCGTTTTTTTTTTCTTACGTCCTTTCTGCTTGTGTTTTCGCCGCTACTCCGTTAGGAGCGCGCCTGTCGTTCATTTTCTTTTTCTTCCGTCGTGCCTGCGGTGGCGCTGCGGTCGTTTCTTTGTGCGTCGTCTGCAGGCCTCGATAATGAGGGCGATGGGGTCAAGCAGTGCGGTGTATATGGGAAGCCGATTACAGGCGTAAGACTTCTGCTGGCCTTGTGGCTTGCGTGCTCTTGTGCGCGCCATTTTGTTTTCATTGTCTTTTGTTTCGTCTTTAAAGCGAGCGTCTAAAAAGGTTTCTGTGGGCTCGCGATTTACTTGGCCCCTACTTTGGCTCAGAAGGTTCACGACCTACCATTACCCCCAGATCGTGGCCCGCTATTAATTAGGCCACACGCTAAGTTTTGATCGCTTTGTCCGGTTCCTTTGTCAGAGCGCCAGTTAAGGCGTCGGTTTTGCAGGCCGCCATTTAGCTTACTAATGGGCGCACATGCTTACGTGTTGTTCTCATGATCTAGCCGCTGCTCTTTTTCGGACTTCAAAGCAGCGCAACTCTGGTCCCAGCCCTTATCTAGTGAACACAGCCATTGGATAAACCTGGCTTGCGGCTGCACTATGTATTGAAGTTGGGAAGCCTTCGCACAAAGCTGAAGCAAAGACACTCTGTAATTTCTCTTTTTTAAGGGGTTGGAACGCAATTTTTTAAAGAGGCCATTCATTGTAAATGCGCATTTACAAATCGTGGTTGACACAGTACCTGATCTCGCACTTCCTCGATGGTGCATTTATATCTACCTATAGATCAGTATCATGTTTACAAACATAGGAGTCGCTTGAGGAAAGAGTCGGTGCCTTCGTCCCCCGTTACGGTTCGCGGTTTACTGGTCACAACGTTTCGGAGCCGTCTTCCATCTAGAGTTGTCTAGTTGTCTTGGCCCTCTAGTTTAAACGACCGTATCTGAGAGCAGGTGTAGCACACGCGCTCCACGAAAAGCTTGTCGGATTGAAAAAAGAACACCCCGCTGAGACTGAGCGCCTATAGACTTTGTGGGAGTATGTCCGCGCCATCACAACACCCGCTTATCGTGTCGTTTTAAAAGGATGTCACCTTCAAATTGACGTTGCGTACCTTCGTAGGTGCAGCTGTGGAAGGAGAAAACTGTTTTAGCGTGTTTTGTTTACACCCGCTTCTACACTCTAAACAGAAAGGAGTACGAAGGGAGTAAGCTGTACTCTAGCCCACTCCCATTTTATAAAAGAGGGTGCGCTGGAGGTCAGCTTGCTGCCATGCGGGCGTATTCGTGTTTTAGAGTGTACGGGCCGCTCACCTTGACTGATCCTTGTCTTTGAGGCATCTTTTACGGGCCCGGCTCTTAATTCCCCCCTGAGGAATCAACACAAGGCCGGACCAAGCTTCGGCCAAGCTTAGGCCAAGTTTGTGCTCATGCCGGGTGCACTTATCCGCGGCGGCATTCAGGGATAAGAACCCAGCACCTACCACGTGCGGTGTGAGGCTAGTGTTGCGATCCGTTGTCGGCTTGTTTGCTTCCTACAAGATGAACACCAGTGACCGGTGAAAGAAAGTGGGCCAACTGTGCGGCCTTGGTTTTATCTATTGCTACATGTACAGCTACAATGAATGTGAATGTGATCACAGTGATGTGATGTGATTGATGGTCACACACTCACCAACAGAAATGAAACTGCTGCAGAGGACCAGCTGGCTCTCAGATATCATGTATTTGCATGCGAAAAGACGTATCTACATTTAGTGAATACATGCAAACAAAATAAAAGGCTTTAACGAATTTTCAAGCTTAAAGTGACCATCCTTCAAGTCGCGTCAGGCTGTGCTGTGGGTGGCAAGTCTCGAGGACGCGCGAACGGTGATATTGGGGTGCACGTACATTCTAAATGGGTTAAGGTTCGCTTGATTTTACTAGCGCACATTAAAGAACATAAGTGCAAGTTTCGCATCCATAAACTTGGTCCAGAACCGCCTGCAGATAACAGAGCTTTGCTCTTAAATTGACGCTTCACAGCCCAGTGAAATTACCTATGTTCGCGATCATGGTGTCAGCGACCGCATACAATCGTGAGCAGTACGAGGGAAAAAAGCTTTTTACAGTATATTGCGCATTTTCTTGTTATTTTTTCACTAAATTTGATAATGACTTTTGAATATTATATGGCAAGAGGAAAACTGGTTAGAAAACAGAAAAAAAATGGCTGGGGCTCAACGTGCCATGAACCTAGTTATACGAGCGAAAGCTCGCTTAAACATGGCCTCCACTGTCTCAAATCAAATGTAAAGCTCAAGGTTCAAGGTCAAAGGTCATGAGGTCAGTTCATGCCTCATCCACATCGAAAATCGGAAGTTATACCCCGAGGAGTAGAGCTGTCGCTCTAAAAAACCTGCGCTTTTTAAGCGTAATTTTCGAAAAATCAATAAATGAATCATCAAACATTGTTCCCTATAACATTGCTCACGACTGTACATGTCTGGCGTGTCCTGTCACCAGGGTCTCTTCTCTAGGTTATTAAGGCGATAGCCTTTGATTGCTCATACTCGCAGTGACCGTCCGTCCGTTACATTGCCGCGTAGGTCACGTGGCGCCACGCTCGCGCCAGTTGCTCTTCTTCTCTGTCGTGAATTCAAGCGCGGCAAATTCAAATCAGTGCACTGAGTCGCAAACGACTTTCGCCTTCCCGCAGTTAAGAGCCTCCAAAGAATTTTTGTGTTTCTGCCTCGTGTTTTGTTTCCTGACCTTGTATCTATACAATCTACAACGCATTCCTTATTCTTTCCGTGCCTCTTTCTTCCTTGCCCCCCAGGGATCGGCGAGCAGGTGTCGGTGGAGCTGCACAGCCCGCCGTCTCCCCCCGAGCTGGCCGTGGGTGGCGAGCTGTCCCTTCGCTGCCGGGCCGAAGGGGTGCCCGAGCCGCAGCTCGAGTGGTTCCACAACGGGGTGCGGCTGTTCCGCAGCGAGAGGGTGTCCTTCCGCGGCCGACGCTTCCACATGGCCGCCCTCACCCCGGCCGACAACGGCGTCTACACGTGCGCCGCCTCCAGCGAGGCCGGCATGGTGCGCAGCCGACAGGGCTTCGCGCTCACGCTCGCCGGTGAGACCTTGAAAAGGGGAATGCCGACAGGAAGCCCTAACAAGATTTTCTTGACTGCCTGCTGAATTTTTTGTGGGCGCGAGCTAACCTACCGGAAGGTAAACAGGGCGCGTCTAAATTTCCCAGGCCACAGAGTACGCTTTTCGGTAGTACAGTCGAACCTCGTTGTAACATAACGGTTCATAACGAAATAATGGATATAACGAAGGAATGACGATTCCCCTTGAAAGCTTGGTCAACACGGCCTATAACGAAGTGATCGCCGGGCCACTTCAACTTCGTTATGGCGAGGTTAAACTGTATATTCTGTCACTTAAGACGCTTAGGATGCCTATCACGCTACCAAGGACCTCGGAGGTGAGAATGACACGAATACTGAAGAAGTTGGCGCGGAAAAAAACGAGGACAAGCGTGGACAAAGACAAGCGCTACTCACAACTGAAGGTTTTTTTCCAGACATATGCTCGAAAAAATAGGAAAACGAACAAGAACGAAACAATAAAATCATGAGCTGCCATGGGGTAACATGTGATTTTCATGACTTTATTGTTTTCTTCTTGTTGGTTTTCCTATTTATTCGAGCATGTGTCTGGAATAAGCATTCAATTGTGAGTAGCGCATGCCTTTGTTTGTCTACGCTGGTCCTCATTTTTTCCGCGCCAACTTCTTCAGTACGGACATCAACCAACTAGCCCAACTTTCTGCTCTCTTAAGTGAGAATGAGACTTCTGTGACTCTGAGGTAAGCGTGTGTCGCAAGTTGCAAGCCCCACTGCCGGGCTCAAAAACAAGTTCTCTGGCCTGGGAAATTTCGAAGCACCCTGATCATCGCCGCGAACACGCTAGGCAAGGAAGAGGAGCACACACAAAAGTTCAACGCACACTCAGCACAGAGGACACAGGATGAGGCCCACTAGCAGCCATCCGTCCTCGGTTCTCTGTATTCAGCGTGGGCCCTCCTTTGTGCTAGATTAATCTTCCGAGGCATCTGCTCTCTTGGGCGAAAGTCTCCAAGACGCAGGAAAAACGATTTGGGGCAATCGATTATATGCTCTTAAACGATCACTTCACACGAATGCCACTCATTAGTGCACCTGAGCCCGACATCGAACTACGGGTGTTGTCTTCAGCCACCGACTAATAACGGAGCTGTCGGCTTCGGTAACCGCTAGGGCGTCCTGAAGACTTTTGATCGAGGCCGTATACTTACAACCGGCCCCTTTTGCGACAGCGACGACAACACCTGTAATAGTGGCAACAACGAAGAGACAGACACCTGCGTTGTATAGTTTCCGTTTTCGGAGTACACGTGGCGACGGGGATCCTGTCCGTTACCACGCGTGCACAGGCGAGAACGTGCCCCGGATTGCCGTGCTGCCCGGCGACGTGACCGTGAAGCGCGGAGACGTTGCGCGGCTGGACTGCGTCTACGAGAGGGCCGCCGTCACCGAGTGGTACGCGCTGGACGGGGACGTGCCCCTCGCCAACACCACCAAGTGAGTGCTGACTGCACCGGGCAGCGACGTCGTTGTCCCTGTTGCCTTGCGTGTACACCGGCGCCGTAGTCGCTTTCAACCGTGTCAGCTATAGACGGTGTTTCACCTGAGAATTTTCACTGTTTTCAAAAATAGACATTCAGAGCTAGAGCTCTACTCCTCCGGGTACAACTTTCGATTTGGATGTGGATGAGACAATGACATGACCTTCAGTGACTCACAAGGTCAAACCGAGCTAAACTGCGTGGTGGTACGCTCCAAGCTATGGTAGTATGATGCAGAAGAATGGTGAGTTGGGCGAGTTGGATGTAGTTCATTATGGCGGTAAATTCAGCGCGGAGGGACTAAGCTAGGGCACAGAAAGGGGACAAAACAAGCGCTGTCTCGCAACTAAGTTTTATTAAGAAGGAGCGCAAATATATACATACAGAAAATCGGCATAGGTGCGATAGGCACGTAGTAAAAAAATAGCGTAGAGGGCACTGTCACCTCCAAAGTTCAAAAACCAAATACACTGCGCCACAGATCAAAAAGGTGATACGTCATGAGGCATCTAAAAGTCCTATCTCTCTTTCAAATAACGTGACCGAGGGAGGGCTGACACAGGCATCTTTTTTCTTTTCCATAACATACGCCTCCAGAATCTCTCGAGTGCGCTGGTCGCGATGCCGGTACAACACGGTGGTTTCTTTGAAATCAACTTTGCGAACCCGACCGCGGCGGCTGCGTTTTTATGGAGGAAAAACGCTAAGGCGCCCGTGTGCTGTGCGATGTCAGTGCACGTTAAAGATCCCCAGGTGGTCGAAATTATTCCGGAGCCCTCCACTACGGCAACTCCTTCTTCCTCTCTTCTTTCACGCCCTCCTTTATCCCTTCCCTTACGGCGCGGTTCAGGTGTCCAACGATATATGAGACAGATACTGCGCCATTTCCTTTCCCCAAAAACCAATTATTATTATTCACACCACTTTATTTTTCTTGGTGCACTCTGCACAGTGTTGAGCGATTATTGCACGAACGGTGAAGAAAAATAAAAAGGTATGCAAAGCTGATTTCAAAGAAACCACCGTGTTGTACCGGCATCGCGACCAGCGCACTCGAGAGATTATGGAGGCGTATTTTATCGAAAAGAAAGAAAATGCGCGTGTCAGCACTCCCTCGGTCACGTTATTTGAAAGAGAGATAGGATTTTTAGACGCCTCAAGACGTATCACCTTTTTGATCTGTGGCGCAGTGTACTTGGTTTTTGAACTTTGGAGGTGATAGTGCCCTCTAAGCTATTTTTTTACTACGTGCCTATCGCACCTATGCCGATTTTCTGTATGTATATATTTGCGTTCCTTGTTAATAAAACTTAGTTGCGAGACAGCGCTTGTTTTGTCCCCTTTCTGTGTCCTTAGTCCCTCCGCGCTGAATGTACCGCCAAAATGGTAGTATGACCACTTGATTATATGACTATGACCATTGGGCACCTGACCTTTACCCTTGTCCTTGACATTTGATTTGAGACAGTGGAGACTATGCTTTACAGTGCTTTCCCTCGTATAACTGGGTTGAAGCCAGGCTCAACCGCAGCCATTTTTTTTAGTAGAAGAGCATAGCATTGCCAGCGTTGTACTACATCAGTTTATAGCTAAGACGTACTAACTAGCAGGCTGCTAAATTAATATTGAAAATTTTACTTTTTAACTATTAGTATTAAGCTCCTAAATTACTGAGAGCCGTGAAGCCCGCAGTAAGCAATATCCATTTCAGTTTCGAGAATGTCGAAAACGACGTTGCCCTCGGCGCTGTGTGTCCCAACAAATTTGGGCTACATCGCCCCAAAATACATACGCTTTCAAGAAGCTTGCAGGCAAAGCAACCTCTCCAGTGCAGATAACTCTTTGAACTAGACCGCTGGCAATGCTACTCAGAAAAAAAAAAGAGCTCTTCTAACTCAAAAAAACCTTTTTTTTTAATTGTGTAAAGCCTTACGTAAAACGCTCTATATATGTCCGATTCAACCGTCCATCTTCACAGCGCTCCTGGAGCAGAAACGAAACGTTTTCACGTCGTCAACAATTGTTGGTGCTAAGATTTGAAATGTTCTCACCAGAAAACGGTGTCAAAAACATCCCGCCAGCTCCTTTTTTTTTATTTTTCATGTGCACCTAAGGCAAACTTGCATTTCCTGCTGGCCTACAGCTCTTTATTATTTTTTCCCGTATTCCTGCCTACACGCTTCCATACTGCTTTAACGCCTTACGGGCCATTTTGGTTATACGCCTCGCTTAGCGCCGCAGAGCGCACGTGTGTGCTGTACCAACACCCTCTAAATACTTTCTTCAGGCCTCTCCAGGCCCTCCTTTCCACACGCGCTACGTCACGCCAAGTGTCCGGTCAGGCTGCTCACCAAGCGCGGCTCCGCTCCGCTCGGTTGTCTCCCTCGATGTGCTCGCGCTTGCCCGGGCAAGCACAGACACGAACGCAGTCTTGCAGTGAGCGTCTAGCTGCTGCTTGAGTCTTTCAGCCTGGCGTTGGGTGCATTTCCGTTCGCTCCTCGCACGGCTGTGTCTGTTTCGTGTGGCCGTTTCTTGTGTGGCGTGCGTACCTGTGCTAGCGCACGAATGGGAAACTGATTGCCTGCCGTGTAGCGAGTGCAACTTCGTGAAACATGGGCCGGTGCTGTGTTCCCGGGTGCCGCGGGAACTACCAGAATGGTCCCAAAGTACGTGTTTATTGCTTCCCAAGAGACGAAGTACGAAGAAAAGCCTGGTTGCGAGCCATTCCACGGAAGGATTTCACACCTACAGAGCATTCGAGGGTAAGACTCTGAAATATTGCTTAATAGGCGCTGGTAATTATCTTAGTTGTGAGCTGTCGCTCCCGGAAAGGCATGCTGTCTTTGTAGGCAATGATATCACTTCTTACACTTATGTATGAATTGTCCAGGAAGCATTTAGTTCTGTGGATGTGCATAAGGCTTGTGTAAAAGCTGTGTAAATATGTAAAAGCTGTTCACTATTCAGACTCTTTTTACTTAGTGTTTTAGGCAATGGAGAGTCATGGCGAATGGCCTTGCTTCATTTTCTCGTGCAGGTGTGTGAACTGCACTTCCACGCAGGCGACTTCATTACGACGTTGTCACACCAAGATGAACTGACAGGGAAAATAATAGAGGTGAAGCGTGACAGGCTACAGTTGAAGATTGATGCTGCGCCTTCTGTTTTTCCAAACTGCCCAAAATACTTGTCCTCAACGCCTGGACGGAGTGAATCGCCAGAGACGAAAAAAGCAAGAAGGGAAAACGCTGCTTTGCAGGAGGCTATGAGGAAGTCACTTCAGTCTAATGAGCTTGAACAGAAAAGAAACAAAGTTTCATCTTACGAGGAGTTCAAATCTAAGTTGCCTGGAATCTGCAACACGAAATTCTGGACCGTTTCTGTCGATGAGCAGTGCGTTAGGTTCCTTCTCATCGAGAATGATCCTTCACCTAATGTGAAATGCGCCTTGGTAGTTCTCCCTGATCTGTCACTTTCTGTTTTCTTGAATGGAGTGAAGCTTCTGTCGCTTCCTTCAGGCAGGATTCTGCCAGCTCAAGTATGCGACACCTCCAGCCTGTCCTTGCTGCTAGAAGAACTCGAGATAGGCTTGCATAATATACCTGAGGTGACGAAAGAGTCGAAACATACTAAAGTATTGCAGTTTGTCGGTTCACTGCTTGCAGACCTCATTGAGGACAGTGATACGACGAAAGAACAGTCTTCTTTGCTGAAATTTCTGGTTGAGCAGATAGAGCTTCTCCTCGCGAAACAGCATGTGTATAGCGCAGAGCTGCTGGTATTCGCCAGTATTTTGAATTCAATTTCTCCTCACGCATATCACTTCACAAGAGCTGCATCAAGAATCATTCTGCCCCATCCTTCCACACTGCGCCGTGTTTGCTCAAATTACAAAGCTGACCCTCTTGTGGAGCAAAATCAACCGCACTGTCTCTCCTACATCCGAGAACGAGTCAAATCAATGAAAGACCACGAGAAGACAGTGACCCTGATGATCGATGAGATCCACATAAAACCATACTTCGACTACAAAGGGGGCACAATAGTAGGATCGTCGGTTCATTCAACGGAACCAGCAACAACAGCCCATGTGTTCATGGTACAATCACTCCTTTCTGCAAACAAGGACGTCATTCACATATTACCTGTGAGCAAACTGAGCGCAGAAATTTTGCACGAGCATGCTAAGAACATAATCATTAATGTTGAGAAAATGGGGCTCAAAATTATCGCTGTGATAACGGACAACAATGCTCTGAACCGCAAGATGATGTCGTTATTTGCTACAAGTCCTCAGGTGAGCATTGTCTATCCCCATCCAGCCGATAACGCTCGCCCTCTTTTCTACGTGGTCGATCCTGTGCATCTCTTGAAGTGCATTAGGAACAATTGGATTAACCAGAAAAACCCTGGAACATGCCTCTATTTCCCTGAAATGGACTTGAGTGGAGCAATGCCCGAAGGGCCTCCTCGTATGAAAGCTGCTTCTTTCGCAGCTGTGCGGCAGCTTTATTCTTCAGAGAAGACGTCGCTTGTGAAGGCTGCTTACAGACTGAACGCAAAAGCCGTGAATCCAACCTCAATGGAGCGGCAAAATGTAAAGCTCGCTCTCGACGTCATTAATCAGTTTGTTTCAAATGCCCTCAGGACACATGGTTCCGCGTTCAAGATTCCTCAAGCTGAGTCGACTGCTCTTTTCATTGACGTTATCCTCACATGGTGGCAAATAGTCAATGTTAAGACCCCTTGCAAAGGCCAGAGGCTAAGGGACAGCATGCAAGACCCTGTAAGGTCTGTTGATGACACACAGTTAGCTTTCCTGAGCGGCGTTGTGGACTGGTTGGACGCTTGGGCAAGAATAAACATCACCAGTGGCTCGCTGACGAAAGAGACTCACAGTGCTTTGCGACTGACATGCTATTCTCTGGTAGAACTCTCGCGCTACTGCTTAGAAGAACTTCACTTCAAGTACGTACTGCTGGGCAAATTTCAGACGGATGCGCTAGAAGACCGGTTCGGCCGTTGCCGCCAGCTGGCAGGATCACAGTACCACATTTCCGTGCGTCAGCTCTACGAATGTGAGAAGAAGCTTCGTCTTCAAAAACTTTTGACATTTCCACGCGAGGAAACAGAGTTTGAAGACGTAAGTGAGGATCTTGTCCCATGCAACTTTTCTGTGGCTGTCAGCGACGACGATATTACACACGCCCACTCTGACATGGATGCTATTGTCTACATTGCAGGATACGCTGCTCATGCTGCTTTAAAGAAGCTTTCATGTTCTGCTTGCTTCAGCACATTGGTGATCGAAAATCGAGAGATCGAAGCGGAAAATACTGCCATGATAGCTAACCTGTCGAGAGGAGGGCTGAAGTTTCCCCAGCCATGCACAGTTCACATGGTACTGATGACTAAACTAGTTGCAGAGAAGTTGTCTTTTGGAGCAACCGCGGAAGATTTTCTCTCCTGTAGAAATCAACGTGGTGTCGTGATTTCACAGACGATTTCCCTCCTGGACGAACACGACATTGAGACATGTGAAAATGGCCACACTGCACAAACTCTCCTGCGCTTGGTAGTACGCGTTGCAACCAACGTTGTTCTAAACAACTTTTGCAAACTAAGAAATGATGCCATACAAGACAATGCGCAGCAGAAGGCCGCAGCCCGGAAAGCAGCAACGCTTAAGAAGAAGTAAGTTTTATTCCCAAGCAATAAAAATGCTTTGCGCACACTTCATTGCTGGTGTCTCGTCGTTTTTTATTGTAAGGGTCAGATTAGCTGTACAAATACTCAACAGCGCAACATTATTGTGAGTGTCATTATTGCTGTGTGTGAAAGCTTTAAGCAAAACACAATACAGAATAAAACTAACACAATGCGCAGTAGACAGTGTTTTTTTTTTTCAATGTTCACGAACTTCTACTTTAACAACTAGATATACGCATGTGCGGTCTGTGCGGATGGATTTTACCGCACGGCAGACATCATGTACGTGATAGAACCTAATAATTAGATGATTAATTGAAATTAACTAATCAATTTTTTATTATAATGACCAATAATGCGAAATTGGCGGCCGTATGCTAAATTGTTTATTATAAAAAACTGTATTAGCAGCTCGAACTTTCTTGACAATAAGGTGTTCTGCAATAAAAAAAATATATAAAGCAGATAAAATGATAGCCTAAGGCGCGCACAAACTAGCGAATTTCTTTTCTGCAGCAACGACAAAAATGAAAATGAAGGAATCACTTATAAGGCAGCTACGTACGGCAGTACCCGAATAGTGCAGACGGGCGCGGCGCGCTGAAATCGCGGAGCGCGGGGCCTGCACGGTCCCTTGGCGTGACGTCACGCGGCCGGTGGAGAGGCCTTAGCATTGAGAGGGTGTTGGCTGTACTGACTCCTACTGCGTCGCTGCGTTATACGGTGAAGCGTGAGGCAGAGGAAGTATCGGCTCTGGAGCGCTTCTAAAGCACTCCAGACAGGAACTTCCTTGTTTAGATCAGATTACTTTAACGCGCTTTTTTTTTCTTCGAAAACGAAAGGAGCGCTGAAACTTTCGGCCTGTGAGCCATATATTTCTTCCTCCTTGTCACTTCAGTGTGCGCACCGTATTGGTGAGATACCCTCTGCATCTTTTCCTTGTTGTTTGGCCTGCAGTAAACGTCCTTCGTCCGAATGGCGCCGGTATACCGTGTCAAGACCAATCATATCACTTGTGCTGGAAGTAAATCATTCTTGTATATAGTAGCCGTAGTAGAAACATATAAAAAAGAAACACAGATCTTTGTACAGCCCAGGCTGACAGTTCAGACAAAGGAAATGGGCCAACCTTCTACCCGTGTTTCTTCGAACAGAAAAAAAAAAAAGATCTCAAAGCTTTACGGGTTATTTTTTTCTTTCCCGCGCCTCGTCACGCAATGGCGCAGACCCGGTGGTCGCTCCCCTTAAACGATGACGAATCGGAAATCCGTTCCCTCCGCACGTCACTGGGTGACACGGAGTCAAACTTATAAGGGAGATTTATGACGCGTCCCCGTATATACCGTCGACCGATGAACGTATTGGGAGTTTTTTTCTTTGTTTTTTTTTTCGCCGCCTGTCTACGGATCGAGCCGGCCCAACGGGATCACGGAATGTTCGCTGGCTGCAGCCCTGGAGGGCACTGTGACACGTGAAAGAGGGAGGCTGTGACGTCGGGAGTGGTTCATGGTGGAAACGACGTCGCTTGATGAGGGGGCGCTGAGAACGGTGACACTGAATCGTGTCGAAAGGAAATAAAAACAGAAAAGTAGCTCGCCGCCGAAATGTCGCCGTCAGAGAGATCCAACACTTACACACACGACACCGCGGCTGCTGGAGCTGGAGGACGAAATAGGCAGTAAAAATGTCTCGCCTGGCTCCCTGAAGTGGGCTCGTCTCGTATCCATGGGCTCGCAAAAAAAAAAAAACAAGAAAATTGCCGACATCTCCAGGAGAAAGCCTGTACTGTTTGACGAATTTACGAATGAAAAAAAATGTGTCTTCTAATAAGACGGCAATGCGCGACTTTAAAGGATTTCGCCTCATTAGACATTGGCCACCGTGTCGGCTTCTTTAAAAGTTCATCGCGTTCATGCAGGATTCTCTGTGCGTGACCCTGTCGCGTTCAAGCTAGAACACTTGCTAATTGTGCGCTGCTCAGTTCGTAGAGGAGTTAGATCATAGTATCATAATGAACTGTAATCATCACGGCAGGTATAAGCCTACGAACTGATTATGTTGCGAAATTATGATGAATGAACGAACAGTTTACACTTGGAGCACCAGAAATGCCGTATTTACTCGCGTAATTTGTGCCCGCCCATAATTTGCACACTCCGAACTTTTTTACCCGGATTTCTAAAAAAAAAAAAGGCCTTTACTCGCATATTTTGCGCTCTCTAAATTGTTCCGGGGCCCTCCACTACGGCACCTCTTCCTTCCGTTCTTCTTTCACTCCCTCCTCTATCCCTTCCCTTACGGCGCGGTTCAGGTGTCCAACGATGTATGAGAGAGATACTGCGCCATTTCCTTTCCCCCAAAAAACCGATTTTAATTATATACAGTACCAGACCACCAGCATGTACGCGTGTGCGCGCAAGGCAAGCTTGGGAAGAAAGGTGCGCGCGCGTCGCTGTGTGCGGATGCGAAAGTGGCGAGGGCACGAAGCATGCGCCGTTTACACGGCTCGCTCGTTCCCGCGGTCGCTTTCCCGGACAAACAGTTGAGCGCGCGCCCGAATCCGAAACTACCGAACCGTTTGCTGTTCGGTTTGCCCTATAGTCAGCCGGGTCCCACGCGAGGGCTCCGCTTTACCGCCCGTTATCTCCTTTTCCTCCCACTGCTGGCTTCGCGATTGTATGGTCCTGCGTTTATTGCTCTGTGCCCGCCGCGGTGGCTCAGTGGTTAGGGCGCTCGGCTACTGATCCGGAGTTCCCGGGTTCGAACCCGATCGCGGCGCCTGCGTTTCGATGGAGCCGAAACGCTAAGGCGCTCGTGTGCTGGGCAATGTCAGTGCACGTTAAAGATCCCCAGGTGGTAAAATTTTTTTTCCAGAGACCTCCACTACGGCACCTCTTTCCTCCTTTCTTCTCTCAGTCCCCCTTCCTTTATCCCTTCCCTTACGGCGCGGTTCAGGTGTCCGCCGAGATGTGAAACAGATATTGCGCCATTTCCTTTCCCCAACAACCAACCAACTGCCCTGAGCTGCGCACGCGCCGTCATGCCATTCCGCAGGGAACCACGTAAGGTGGGGCGGGAGGGGGTATGCATCCTATATTTGGAGTCAACTTTTTTTTTCCCCCAGCGAGGAGTGCTATATGGGAGATATACGTGTAGGCGGAAATACAGAGTATATATTGAGCGTTATGATCTTTGTAGGGATAGTGTGCAAGCTCTACTTCACGAGTTTCTGTGGCGCTTGACTTTGATTGTGACCTTGGCCCATGCAGAAATAAAATAAATATAAACAAACGCCGAGCGACGGGGTGTCTAACCCGTGGCGGCGCACACAGATCAGCTTCGCTGGCCACTGCACGAGAGCACCTACCACCGAAGCCGATCGCGCCTCGTGTTAAACTGCAACTTCTTCTTCTTCTTCTTCTTCTTCTTCTCCTCAAGTAATATGGCAACACACTCTCGCGCTTCTTCTTCCTCATCTTGTGCATTGCACGTCGTCGTCTTCATCAACTTGGTTTCGGTTTTATGGGGCTTAACGTCCCAAACCGACTCAGGCTGTTAGGGATGCCGTAGTGGAGGGCTCGGATAATTCCGACCGCCTGCGATTCTTTAACTTGCACTGACATCGCACAATTCTCTAGCATTTCACCTCCATCGAAATGCGCCCGCTGTGGCCAGGATCGAACCCGTGTCTTTCGCGTCAGCAGACGAGTATACCATAACCACTGAGCCACCGCGGCGGCGCTTCATCAAGTTCCGTCCGCGTCGCGAACAGGTCAGATCAGCTTGACCTCGATCAGGGCTTAATCTGAGTCTAATATTGTTGTCAGGCATATCGAGGATCCAGCAAAGGAAAACCATACATTATCCAACTAGGCTAAATATATGCTTTTGCACGTTAAAACCCTACCGCTTTTTTAGGACTTAATTTGTTAAGAAAATTTTCGGTAATTTGCGCACCTCCTTTTTGAAACCTTAATTCAAACAAAAAAGTGCACAAATTACGCGAGTAAATTCGGTAAGTGAGTGAATAGAGCATGCACGCACAGTTTGGATGCTCTTTGTAGTTTTAATTGCGATTTTTTTTTTAAGGCGTGGTGAAATTACGGCTTCAATGATGAAACTACGCTTCCGTGGTTTGTCTACTCCTAGCATGCAGCTGTAACGTGAGTCCAACTGAAATAAAGTGCGATGTTCGATCCGTGGCCGTCTTGTTCATTTCCTAGGACCACGATCCTGGGCAACTCCTCGCTCCTGGTCCACAACGTCCAGAGCTCGGACGAAGGGCTCTACCGTTGCGTCGGCGTCGGCCAGGACAAGAACGCTGCGCAGCAGTCCTTTGTGGCTCGGATCAGCCTCGCCTGTGAGGATTCGCTTCGTATTTAAGCACGTCCATTGGCGCTTCGAGGTAGAGCGCATTCTTTCCGAGATGAGCGGGACAGCTTATAGAGGCATGTAACAGTGTACGCACGATAGCAAGGCGGGCGAGATGGTGATACATTTTTAAAAATAACAGCGCTTGTCTTGTGTTTTCTACCCTTGAAGTCTCAGTTTTCCGCGCTGTTATATTTAAATGTGTGCGCAGCTGCTGCATGAGCATGTAGCAACTACGTACACTGTTGCATCCTCATGCTCTTAAAACTGCTATGCAGCGATAAGGGCGCCAAATCTTCTACTTTGTGACTGCTACTAGTTTCATCTCCAGATGTATCTTTATTTCTTCCCCTGCTGGTTTATATTTTGTCACAACTCCGGAATGAAAATGTTGCGAGCATCTGCAAATGTCGTTAGCATGAACTGGTGATTCAGTTGCTCTGTCAGGTGCTTAAGTTTTAGCATCTGTCCTGGGAAAAAGGCTATATGATGGCGCTCCAGTCCTTCCAGCTACAAGCTATATCCTTGAAGCCAGTTGAGCTGTTTTCTCTTCACCTCTCCTGTCACCTCGCTGTATTTTTCCCCCTCTCCGCGTCTTCCTCACAGACCTGGAGGACTTCAAGCACGAGTCCATCGAGCCTCCGCTGCCCGATGACCGCAGCGTGGTGGTCCCCAAAGGCGGCCAGCTGGAGCTGCTCTGCGTGGTGCCCGACGGGCAGCCGCGGCCCCGTGCCTGGTGGGAGGACCCGTCGGGCCACACCATCGGCGACAGTGGCCGCGTCCGGGTCTCCGGCACGCGGCTCCTCATCGACGCGGCCAAGAAGGGCGACGCTGGCAACTACTCCTGTGTCGCCCAGAACATGGCCCACACCCGCCGCACCAGTGTGGCGCTCTTCGTCGCCGGTGAGCATTGACGGCACTTCAGTTTATACAGTCACCTAGCTTTGCGGGAGAAAACACTATTGAAGTAATGAAAGGTATGATTTGATGCACAGGGCGTAGTGTCCTAAAGCGACATATGGGCTGTGAGGGACGTCTTTTTTTTTCTAAGTCGAAAGCCTTCAATGACTCATAACAGTATTGAAGTAATGAAAGGTATGATTTGATGTACAGGGTTTAGCGTCCTAAAGTGACATATGGGCCGTGAGGGACGTCTTTTTTTTTTTATGTCGAAAGCCTTCAATGACCCATCGTTGTCCGTCCGTCCGCAAAATCTGTCACACTACGACGTCATCAATGACATAATTGCTATAACCCATATACTCTTAGCAATTACTAAGTAATTGGTGATTAGTAATTAGTGAATTAGTCATTAATTAGTAATTGGTAAAATAAATAAATAAAAGAAAAATACAAAGTAAAATGAATATAGAAACTAAACATAAAATTTAAAAATAATAATGTATTTAAAAGTTTTACTGAAAATAAAATAAACAAACAAAAAAATTTACGAACCCAAAAACAAAAAAGAACAAAAATAGTCAAACAGAAAAAAGAAACTACAGAAAAAATGCAATGCCTACAGGCACTGTGGAAAAAAACCTGTGCTCTAGAATGTTCCATGCTTTCGCATTCCTGCATGTAAGCAGACTTAAGTGCGCTCAAAATTTTTTTTTTACTCTGCGGAACAGAACAGTGCGGGGACGGGATAGTAGATTAAAACAAAATCACTGAAAGATAAACACTGTACAATTCTCAACGGCATATCTTTCTTCTGCTGTGGTCCTACTTGAGCGCCGTTTGCTCACCTGACCCGGGAATTTGTTTACGAGTGCATGCTGCCCACGGCAGCCCGAACATCATTGCTACTTCCATGTCGTCATCCCCCATACTTGATTCTTTGCAGTGGCCCCTTCCATCTCGTCGCACCCACTGGAGCTGACCGTGGATGAAGGAGAGGAGACTTTGCTCATGTGCGCCTTCTCGGGCTCTCCAGCGCCCGTCACACGAGTCACGTGGCAGCATGATGACAGGCCGCTGCGACCCGCCGGACCCCCGGGCACAGGTGGAGACTCGATCGCGGCTGCCGTGAGCAACGGCGGGTCAGGCCACCTGACGACACACCCCAACGGGACGCTGCACATCCGCAACGTGGGTCTGGGTGATGCGGGCGACTACTTCTGCAGCGTCAACACTACCGGGTTCCCCGTACAGACGGCCAAGGTGGCCACGCTGAATGTCCGTGGTAAGTGCTTGCTGTGGGATCCAGATCGTGTTCATTTTACATTTTCCAGGGAAATTGATGAAACATTTTTCGTTTGCATCAGACAACCAGGAAAATTTGCTTTTCCTGTTTCGTCAAACCTTTAACAGCCAACAGAGACCAGGTTTCTTTGAGCTAGCATTTAACTGCTATTCATCTAGTAATGCGTGCTGTTTGGTTACCAGGGAATAATTAGATCTATTTTAAATCGGAGAGTCATTGGAACTTCTAGTTAAACTTCTCACCACCGAAACAGAACTCACCTTCACCTCAACCAATTTGACAAAGCTGCATGTCCTTTTGTTGTCGCCATATGATTCACCAAAGTGGAGGTTACTATATTTACATGGTTGTAGGTTATCTATATTTTTTTAATTTGAAAATATGAAGTGGGGGAGTCGACTTACAATTGAAACCAAAGCATGACACCATAAATAAAGGTGAGACAAACGCGATATCAGGGATGCTACAACTTTGTTGCATTTTTGCTGTGGGGCTCTGTGGCATTCATTTCTCTTGGTGATGGCCTTCCCATGGTTGCTAAGGAGCTACCTGATAACGCTACCAGGTTCTACTCACAAAGGAAAAGCTTAAATGTCCTCCAATTTCTTTTTTTTTTTACTTTCAACTATGCACTCAATGCTGAAGGGAGTGTTGATAGTTGATGGAAGGGCCGCTGTTGTAATCGCGACGGCGTCGCCACCTGCAATGGCAGCGGTGCTGGGGAGTGTCTGTAGCTGACGGAAGAGCCCGCCACATTTTACCGTTTTTAATGTAGTGCTTTGTAAATCGTCATTTATGCTCCGGGTTCGGTATCGAAGCAGGTTAGCGTCCGGCACTCGTTCATGGCTACATTCAAAATGGCTGTCATTCCTTACGCGGAAGAAATGAACAGCTGCACGCCAGGCCGCAAATTCGACATTTCGGTACGGGTGATGCAGGTGTGGCGGCAGTAGCGGGCAAAAATTTTCAGGTGTTTCATGTGATTTCATGGTGCGGCTGCTTGCGAAGTGCGGGATTTGGCAAGAAGACAACGCTAAAACTATGTACTGTGGGACTGCAGCAGCGATCACGACGACAGTGCTAGTGAGGATGATGGCGCTAGTGTGGATGAGTAGGTCAGTGACTAATGCATTTTCGTTTTGGAATATGCTCCCAGGCACGCCCGTGCGCGGCAGCCGCTAGCTGTTGACGATAAGAGGAGGCGGCCGGATAATGCTATCGCGTTCTACTATTAAAGGCGAAGCTTAAGCGAACTGCAAGTTTTTTCCTGACAAGCTATGGGGGTCGACTTACAATCGTGTAAATGTGGTCCCAGCAGCCATTTTATCTTTATAGTTTTACTTCATGTGAAACAACTGTACAATGCACTGTTCTCAACACGGTGAGCCTAATCTCCTTCCTTTTTGGTGTTTTCGTCCTTTCATTAATAGTCACTTCTCCTGTTCCTTTCCTACCCCGTCATCATTAATACAGAGCGCCTGAAGTTCGTTCCGGCGCCGGTGAGCCGCAACTTGGAACTGGGCTCCAACGCCAAGGTGTACTGCCGCGCGCGTGGCAGCCCTGTGCCCATCGTGCGCTGGATCAAGGAGGACGAGAGCCGCCAGCAGCCGTCGCTCGAGTGGCCGCCGCACATCCGCGACGAAAACGGCACGCTGCGCTTCCAAGGGGTGCGTGCACAGGATGCAGGCCGATACACGTGCGTCGCCACCAGCACGCAGGGACTCATCAATGCCACCGTGCGCCTGGACGTCATAAGTGAGTAGCGGGATATGGCAATGGCTATACCTTTTCTAATGAGGGTGCTGTCTGGATATTCCTCTTTCCTTTGCTCTCTTTTTACTCCCTTAAGAGGAAGGGTAGTTCCGTGCATAGAAAGCCCAGTCAATTGTTGCATGGGTGTTCCCTATATCAAGGTTGGAGTGGAAGTACAGAAAACACCCTTTATGTAGTTTAGCTATTCCTCTCTCCTTCATTATTTTTACTCTGTCATGATGAAGGGTGCACCTGTGGGTAAAAAGCCTAGTCATTTGTTGCTTGGGTGTTTTTATATGAAGGTTAGAGTGAAAGCACAGAAAACACCATTGATGTACCCTAGAACCCAGGGATTCATAAATGCCACCGTGTGCCTGGACATCATTAGTGTGTGGTGGGATCCAGGACAGACTATATATATATATATATATTTATTCAACAGGTGGGTGCAGTTTGGCTGTTCCTGTCCTCATCCTTTTGCTTTTGCTCCCTTTTCAGTTTTGTAAAGGAAGTGTGCGTTCTGTGGGTAAAGGGCTCATTTGATCATGCATGGATGCTTTTAGTGGCATGATGGGTTGCAAATAGAATAGTTGCCCTTTTCCCACATCAGAGAACCTGACATCTCAGCAATGGTACAGGGAGCCTACATGTCATCAGTGAATGCCATGGCCGGGAAGACGAGCGTGTTTAAGAGCGTTAGCTTCCTTCCTGTCTTCCTTCAGCCCCATCAAGGAAAGAACTGATGAACAACCTCGTCAACAATAGTATGTGAAAAATTAATTCCATGTCAAGGTTCTTCAAAAAAAAAACGTTCCCGTGGAACATGATGAGAAATTGCACACGCCATCCACGCGACCATTGCCGCCATGGCTGCCCCAGCTCGGGCCGAGTGTGTGAAATTGATGCTTGTTTTGTATCGGCAACTTTTTATACTTAGTGCACTGGTTGCTATATTAGAGCATGGAAAACAAGTTGACAGCTTTTAAATTGGAACTTATCACTTTTATCATTGCTGTAATTGCCGTGCATATTTTGGGCTATTATTGGTAAAATATGTTATGAACTTCAACGCAATAGCGGTGTAGAGAATGACACCCGCACCCGGTCCGCTGGAGTTGCGGCATGCGGCATGTCACAGTAGTCACGGTCTCCGAAATGGAAATTCGTTTGGGTGGTTGGGCAATTATAAATAAACAAATATAACACTACCTTGCCCGAAGCGCCTATGTCACAACGGGTTGGAGACAGAAAGAGAACGGCTTAATAAAAATTAAAAAAAACTAAGCTGTAACGCGGGCACACAATATGTTTGCAGCAGCGTGTCGACCCATACAAACAGTGCAGAGCTTTGAGGGAAGTGGTGTTATTCACCAGGAGAGTGTCTATGGGCATTTTCGCATGCAGCGCACACAGTGCAATCAGCTTGATGTTTGCCGATAAGCCAGCTTCCATCTAATTTCACAGTACGTTTACTTCTGCGCCTAATGACTGTACGATGTGCTGAGCCACAGCAGCATTTATTTCCTTCTCGACGTCTTTCCAAGCGGTAAAAAAAACTTCCCATTTAGTTTTTACCCACGACCAGTTCTGCTCAGTTGGCTCTCAATTGGGAATTTTTGCTTCCCACTTGACCCAGAAATGAGACCACTTCCCAGTTGGTCCCCAGTTCCTACCATTTGGCTCCCGACTGGGAGTTGATGTTTCCCAGTTGGTGGCGAACTGGACCATTTGCCTCCCACTTGGTCCCCAACTGAGGCCAGTTGGGTTCCAACTGAGGCCAGTTGGGTTCCAGCTTGGACCAGTTGGGCTCCAACTGGGTTTCAAAGTGGAACAGCTTGGCTTCCAACTCCAGTTACTCCCAGTTGAATTTCCAGTTGAAGGTTTTCACATGGGAGTGCAATGATGACAGGTCTTTCAAAGTACGAAACGAGCAGTGCAGAAAACAAACGGCCAACGCTGCAAAGCGCATTGACATGAACGTTAAGAGGCCCAGCCACGTGAACTGCACAAACCCGACTACACACATAACGTTCGACTTTCATGGCCGCCGGTGCTTTTGCAGCACAACTGCTATGGCTCGTTCAGTGGGTTGTGTGGCGGCCATCGTTGAAGCTTCAAAAGAAGCTAAGTTAGCAGGAGAGAGGAGGAAAGATCAAGCCCGAACGAGAATGGCTCTGATTCGACAGATGGCACGCTAGTGACGCTCGCGTGTACTGACTTGCCCCACTTCCGCCTGCATGCATCGTGCTTGAAATCGGTGACCAAAGGGAACATGCCACACCTGTGGACGGGCGATACCCCCATTCAGCTGTGCTGTCGGTTCCTATTACCGAGAATAGTAATTATTAATTTTGTCAATCAGGGTGCTCTTTTGCTATTTTCATACTCTTGTTTCACTCCTTGTTCACTCCTTTAGAAGGAAGGGTACCTTATAGGGTCAGCAGCATGATATGATGCTCACTAGGGTGCTCTTATAATCAGGTATAAATATGAACACGGTGACACTCATTTTTTACTCTTGCCTGTGTGAAATGCTGTTTATTTGCGGCATGGCCGTTTGGCTGCTAGTATTGGAGATGAGCTTATCAGTTGATTATGCCGTCATAGCTTTCTCCAACGTTTGTTTTTCCGGAAGTGCACATAAAGCTGTGCCTACTGCACAGATGGGGAGTGTAGGGTCTGGCTACTCCTTGTGTGCTTTAAATTTTCTATTTCAACACACTCGGTGACTGACAGATAATCCCATGATTCCCCACCACTGTAGTGATGCCTCGGTTCACGGTTCAGCCATCAACGACGCGAGCCGTAGAAGGGTACAGTGCCATGCTCCACTGCAAGGCCACGGGCGACCCGTCGCCCACCATCCAGTGGGACCGCAACAATGTGCTCAACAACTTTGATCCGCAACGCTACCGGGTGCTGGACAATGGTTCGCTGTACATCTCCGAGGTGCACCGCGACGACGATGGCAAGTATGGCTGCACGGCCGGAAACAGCGGAGGCCTGCGCCGCGTCGAGGCCAGCCTTGTTGTCCTGGGTGAGCACTCACTCTCTCTTTCAGTCCTGGTGTGCTTATTCAGAGCTCTTTGATCATAGCAGTTGTGAAAGTCTGCCTCAAACCTTACTAGTTCCTGTGGCCACTTCATGGAGGTTATCACATGGAGGCAGCAGTTGGGAGCGGCAGATGAGAACTGTCGCCGTACATCACCAGTAAAGTCAGAACCGCTGAAGTGCACTACTTGTTATAGCTCTTCATTTATTTATCGGAACTGTCATATTTATACACCGTGTTATTGCAGCCTTTTCTCTGGTTTTGTCACCATGGGCACTGACGCGTGCGTTTATCAACTACGGTTTAACTCGAATGTAATGCCTTTCTTTTGGTGCGAAAGCACTCAAAAACGCACCAACACCGACCAAGAATCTTGTCACTTGAACCGTTCTTGTGCCATCGCCTAGCAACAGCAATGTCATGTTAAGTTAAAAGGTAAAAAAAAAAGCAGAGCACATGGTTACATCTAAACTTGGCCCAGCCACCCACAAATGTGAGCTTGCACAACACCATGGTGACCTTCAAACTTGGCCCGGGCAATCTGCAAAATTTGGCCCACCCAACCCTGAAATTTGACCCTGGTAGATTTGGGCCAAAATCCATGTCTAGCTATAACTGACTGCGCCCAACATGATGGTGACCTCCAAATGGGGCTCAGGCCACCCCCAAAATTTGGCCCATCCCAAAAATTTGACCTTCCTTAGATGATTTGGACCAAAAGCGATGTCCAACCATAACTGATTGTGCCCGATACAATGGCGACCCCCAAATTTGGCTCGGGTCTATGCCAAGATATGAACTTGGCAGTTTGGGAATGCTTTCGCACTATACAGTCGCTGACCGATATTTCGGACTTGAAGGGACCCGAAAAATGGTCCGAATAATCGAACAGTTCGAAATATCTGTGAAGTACAAAAAAATCACTTTATTGAGATGAAATTGGCTTAAAAAGTAACTGATTTTACCTTGCAGAAAATTTCTCTTGCTGGTGACAATATGCGCCTGTATTTGCGCCAAAGTAGTGCTTTCACTGTACACACTAGACAGCAAGGGCATGGTGTTTAGCTGAATACTTCCCACGCTTCTTTGACGAACCCGGTGGCACAGGCGGGGCCACGATGACCACAACCTGAGTGTGCACCACACCGCTCGTCGAACACAGGCAGAGACAAAGCACTTTTCATTCAAAGCAATGGAACATCAGGACGCAATCACAAAACGGCAAACGGATGTAACTTTGTGAAGACGGAGCGCCACTCGGTCGACGTGGTCAGAGAAATCAAAGTGATGAAACGGCAAATGACGAACGTATGTGACCCGCCGCGGTGGCTCAGTGGTTAGGGCTCTCGGCTACTGATCCGGAGTACCCGGGTTCGAACCTGACAGCGGCAGCCGCGTTTCGATGGAGGCGAAACGCAAAGGCCCCCGTGCGCTGTGCGATGTCAGTGGACGTTAAAGATCCCCAGGCGGTCGAAATTATTCTGGAGACCTCCACTACGGCACCTCTTTCTTCCTTTCTTTCACTCCCTCCTTTATTCCTTCCCTTAATGCGCGGTGTCAGATGTCCGCCGAGATGCGAGGCGGTTGCTGCGCGATTTCCTTTCCCCAGCAACCAATTTTCAACGTATGAGACAAGTGATAACTGCCCACAACAACGATCCGACTGCTACCTCGAAGTGTCAGGGATCGCAGGGACCTCTACCGGCAAAAATGAGGTACCGAAAGTATGTCAAGCCAATCCAACTGCAGAGTAAATCCACCTCAATCCAAGATGGCGCCTTTTGCGGCGGCGAAAAGCCAATAAGATGGCTAATTTTGGCCCGCAAGCGACTGAAATTAGTCCCAAGAATCGAACTTTCGGACTTTTAAAGTCCGAAATATCTGTCGCAAATATGTATGTGCTTCTATGGGGTGACTGACGGTGCCTCACAGAAGTCCTAAATATCCTACAAGAATTATTGGAGTCCGAATTACCCGTCGGCTACTGTAATCGGTTTAACCAAGTTAAAACTGACAGTTTTTACCGAAAATAGAAGCAGAAAGTCACCCCTCGCGGTATGGTCGAATATTATGCAGGGGCACATGCACACCAGTATATTCATTTACTCACATGTCATCCCAGTACGGGAAGCGGAAAAAGAAGAAATGCTGTATACGTCAACCAATGGATGCCACGAATCGCATTCAACTAAGGCATCCGTAACAGCGCATTACATATCGGAGCAGCAGCGTCGCGGCGGAGTGTTGAGAAAGTCTTTATTCGATACAGCTCATTTTCACACCGAGTGGTAGTTCAACGCTCTTCATCCAGAGGAAAGCACACGAGGCCTAAAGGCTTTCATTTCTTTTTGTTAAATTTTGGAAGACACCCTCAACAACCTCAACACTGCCGATGTCGCTTGCTAACAACAGCGATTTGCTTCAGGTGCACGGAATGCTTGGCGTTGCTATTTAACCCGCTAAAGGCACTTCGCTGCTTTGCTTGGTATCAGTATATGACCCACTTCTCTACAATTTCCAACTTGCGTGCCACCGTGCAGTTTTTCGATGCCTCCACTCGTAACTCATTTAAATGATGCTGAGAACGGCCACTGCGGTGTTCAGGAGTCGTGATTAGCAGTGCGGTTGGATGACGGGGAGTTGTTTCGTTATTACGACGAGGCCTTTTCTAAACCGCACGGCCAATGCAGTGACGGCGTGGCGAGATTATGAGCTTACCTTCATATTGGTCTTATCTGAGAATCTTTTGCACAGGCTGTCTTGTAAAAGAGGTTTTCATGGAACCTTTGTGGAGTAACTGCCGTACTTTGTGAGGGCTCGAAGGCAGCTTCGCCTTCCTATGAAAACGAGGCACCAGAAAGTCATTTCTTGAGGTGCTTCTGTTCATAACCTTCAACTCACCTTTCCCTCTATTGTGGCCTCATTCATCACGCTACAGTCGTGTGCTTTTTACGCGACAGCATATGTGCCCTATGTCGGAGTGCCCCGTGTCAGTACTTTAGGCTACTGCTCACAGGCGTCGCGACAGTCCGCTAACCCCCAATTTTTTACCCATTGAGACAGCATGAATTGCTATACATCGCCATCTGTGAAGTTTTTCAATTGGCATTATCAAAGAGCTCTGCACTCTCCCACCTTATTTTAGGTGGCACTATAAAGTTGTACCAGGTGCAAGATGCAATTTTCACAGAGAGACCAGTATTATCTCAGCTCAGTGCAAATGCAAATGCAGCCACCTCTGCCAGTAGCGTATTGACAAATGCATTTTCATTACCAGTGGAGAACGGCTATCGACCTCGTGTATTAACTCCCGACTTCAACTAAACCACTCTTTCTTTAGAAAAAAACGATGTGGCTTTTGGATGGAAATAACCTCTAACTTTGGCATAGCAGTAGAGCATGTAGCTTCTGCGTCAGTAATAAACGCTGTCTTCCTCGCCGCATAGATTCCGAGGGATACTCATCAGGCAGCCTGCCAGGTGTGGGTGACCCCGGCGAGAACACCATGGCCAAGACCGTCACCATCACCCTTGGCGCAGCAGCCATCTACATGATGCTCGTCATGGGACTCATGATCTGGTGCCGCTTCCGCCGGGCACGCAGGAAAGCCCTACTCCTGTTACAGGTCACCTCAGAAGGTGAGGCCCAGAACTTGGTGGATTCAGGCGGCGTGCGGGGCAGTGTTCTGTAGCAAGTGAGCGATTGTAATGTACTGGAATGCCGACCGCGGTGCGGTACTAGCATGCTGCGCGGAAGGTATACAGGAATGAAGCTTAATGAAGAGAGGTGACACAAGGATGCATAAGTTATGGAAAAGAGGGAGGCCATATTTCAACCACGGAGGCCATCATGTCAGGGTTCACAGCAAGGCCAGTGTCCCTCTTAAGGCCGATTCACACGACGGTCCGTTCGCCCACGGCCAGCGCATCACGTGTTCATGTGCCACTAAAAACTGGCCTGCGATCCGATGACGTCAAGCGGATGCGACGGACCAAAAGAGGAGACGATGAGCTGTGTGTACCACGGTTGCCAGATGATTTTAAATCATTTGGCAACACTGGTCAAATTGGCTTTTTCCTCCCAACCCATGACTGCGACTGAAAGGTGCAGGTGCGGCCCTTTGTCCAATTCCTCAATGTCATCTTGCTAGCCCAGTTGATCGCTTTGTCATGGTAGCGAACACAGTGCAGCTTGTCAAAACAGTGCGCCAGCTCAACGTCACTCAAGAGAAATGCGGCAGCCGAAATATTAGCAAGAGCGGTAGTTGCCAGAGCTAGCGTGTGCATCTTCGCGGGCCGCCGCTAATTCCCGCGAGGGGAGAGGCACTTGAACTTCCTTGGTTGTCCAGTCCGCGGGCCGACAGCACATCTCTCAGTTTGGTGACGCATGAACACGTGATGCGCGGGCCGCGGGCGAACGGTCCGTCGTGTGAATCGGCCTTTAATGGCACATGGCTGAATCCACTGCAACGCTGAACAGAAAAGAGAAGCTCAAGCAAGCTTTCTGTTCAAATGGCATCTGGCACATAGTAACGGCATCGAGCGCTGTCCAGGTCTTCTAATTAAAGCTTTGTAATCACAGAGAAGATCGTATTGTGGACGGCAGCTTGTAGCACTGCGTTACAGTGATCGCATCTTATTATCGCCCGCAAGCTGTGATTCCCTCAGGCATCAAAGTTGCTCAAATGTCAAGGTTGCGTTTATGAGCACCTCAGCTGGGGGCTAAACAACGAACAGGCGTTAAGTGTCTATAAAGAAAAAGAGTGAACGTGTGCACTCGCTTTTGAGCAGCGCCTCACATGCTACGGCCGTGCTTGGCAGGGACAAGACCTTGAAGCAACCTTGAGGTTCAGTTTAGCTTGGGACAGAGTAAGCTTACTGGCTTGTGTCGTTGATTGTGACCATGCGTGTCTCTGGCTCATTCTGCTCTTCAACAAGGTCAGCGGCAGAAGTGTTGTGGTATGATCTGGATGGGACCCATTCGAAAAATGAGGCAAAGACCATCTATAACTCATCTTAGACAGTGCTACACCAGTACTGCAAAGAAGTTCATGTTTACATCTCTTGATGACGGTAGAGGCGGAAACTTTTTCGTTTTTATTTTGCGTCGCGCCTTTCTTAACCAACAAAAGCACACTAATAGCCCAGCAACATGCTTTTTTAGAGACGTAGACTGCTGGCCCTATCAAACCGGCATTATTCTGTTGTGTTAGCCACCTTGGGAGCATTGAAGGCAGAAACAATTGTTAAGCTCACTGAATACAATCGTGACCAGATTACGCTTAAGGTATGTCTTTGCTGCATTTCAGTAGCCCAGCTATGGCACACAGGGATTGCCTTAAATAGTGATATTCATCGGCCTCATTGTGCACTCATTTTTGTGCTTTCTAGTGGCAAAGCCTGATGACGACACCATTGCGCCGACCGAGATGCGCGACAAGCCAATCATCGCCGGGGCGTTACCGACACGGGACTCCATTGTGGCACATGGCGAGAACAACACGGCCGCTGCTGATGCCCTGTCGCATAGCTCGGGGTCGCATTCACAGCAGTCTCGACGCAGTCGCAGCTCCTACGACCGATTGCAGTACCCGCGCCAGGATCTGCACACTATGATGCTGCTCGGTCAGTGTTTGATCGTTCCCTATTGTAGCCAAATGTAACGTTATTAGCGTGCTGCATGCAAGTTATTCGAGGTAATGGCAGAATGTAATGAAATCGCACATAGAAGAGAGAGGAGGTTCTTGCCATCATTTTTTTTTCTTTCATGAGGAATATACTTTAATGAGAGAAGGGGAAAAGCAAGAGGTTGATCAGAGGAAAACACCAGTTGGCTAACTAGCACGGGGAAGAAAGGAATGTGTGTATATAAAGAGAATGAAGAAAAGAGAGCCATGTACAAAGGGAAGTATAGAAATCAAGTATCGACTCCACACAGGAATGCCCTAGTGTATTGCATAGGAATGACGTCCTCAGGACACAGAAAAGCACCTGGAAGGCCTTTAGAGCCAACAAGTGCTGAAATCCATTGTGCAAACAGGATGCCACCGCTTTATTCAACTGTCTTCACCAAAGTTGGTCATAAATGCACCCCTGCCCTGCTCCTTTCATCCATGTTCATAGATATTTCATTGATCTATGAAGATAGTTGACGGAAAGACAGGTCTTTGTAGATTTATGTTTTCCGAAAAATGAAAAAAATGTTTGTTTATACCAAATCAGCGTTCTCAACATCACTCGCTCTTTGTGACTGTCATTTGAATGCATTGCTTGTGTCTGGTGTTCCAGGGCGCGGCGAGTTTGGTGATGTGTTCCTGGCCAAGGCGCGGTCCATCTGCGAGGGTGAGGCTGAGACGGTGGTCATGGTTAAAGCACTTCACTCCCGGGACGAGTGGGCGCATGCCGACTTCAAGCGCGAGATGGACATGTTCCACAAGCTGAGCCACGAAGGTATTGCCCGCCTGCTTGGTGTCTGCCGCGACGTCGAGCCCTTCCTAGCCATCATGGAGTACACTGACTGGGTGAGTGGTCACGCTGCACTATGGGTACTGTGCATTATCCTGGTGCCGCTGAGCTTTGGTTTGCGCATGGGACCGCTGGATATGAAGAGTCCCTGCAATGGCTTTGAAGGTGGCTATAAAATGCATGCATTATTATAGAGTAAAGGCTATTGAACACTCACGCCTCGTACAATTCGTGAGCCGATTATTTACAAGTCATTTTTAAAAATTCTCATTCGCGGGTCTCGCGGCGATGTCCGCTGCCGATCACTCGTGTGAAATCTGCCCTCGCAACATCATAGGCTAGCGTGACGTCAAACGTAAGGGAACCTTACTAGCGTGCCAAAAACCGCAACGACGTTCGTAGACTAAGAAGGAGGGGTTTACGGCTGGCAGGAGATGGCGATGCATGGCTCCCTTCCACTTATTACCATGCTGTGGTGGGGGGGTTAGCGGCGAAAAAGTAGGCCAAACCGGATGAAACATTAGTGGGAGAAGCATGGTCCTGGCTTGCAAATATTTCTTTTTCTGGCTTTATGCGGTGTATGACTTGAGTGGAAAAAATGTGGAGGGTCATTTTTTTTAAACGTCGTTATCTCTGGTACCATGTAACCTATATTAAAAATGTTTGCAGAAGGATGATGGGTGGGTGGTTCAATATCTGTCAGTCTTTCGTTTTTCTTGCCCTAGGTGCACACCATTGCAGTTAGCCTTAAACTGTGCTTAAGCGTATTAAAGTACATGCCGCGGCCGCATTTCAGTGGGGGCAAAAGACATCCATGAGCTGTGTGTTGTCGGTGCATGTTAAAGAACCCGAAGTGCCCAAAATTGATCTGGAACATCCACTGTGGCCCCTCTTTCTTGTTTCTTTAACTCGTCCTTTGTCCTTTTTTTTCCTAGCACTGGGAGCGAGACAGTTTCTGTGCCTTTCCTTTCCTCATCACCAATTTTCTTCTGTGTTCCCTCCTGACGCCTGTCCCTTTCCCATGTCCTGTGTGTAGTCATGCGAACGCACGTGCTTTGCTGGGTTTCCTCGCGAATAAAGGTTACTGCGAATAAAGGTTACTGCGAATAAAGGTTACTGCCGTAAACAAATTTCTCGGATGATCACCATGATCACCGTTGTAAAAATGTGAATTTCGGCTTTTGCTGGAGTGTTTTCTTTTTTTGAAGTTTAAAGTTTATTGACGGAGATGTGTGGAATGTCTTGCGTATATGCCAGTACAGTCGAACCCCGCTACAACGAACGTCGCTCCAACGAAATATTTCCAATCCCCCATCAGCTTGCCATAGAAAGTAATGGAACAAATTTCTCATCACAACGAACCATTTTTGGGGCGTGCTTCCGCTTCAACGAATTTTTTGCTATGCGAAGCTGGGTTTAAAAATCTATCTTAGAATAAAATTAGCATATAACCGCCCATCTGTGTACTTCCGTAGGTCCACGCTGCTTTGTTTCACTAAAGTTTCACTGGAACCAATTGATCCACTCATTCAGACGCACATTAAGACCACCATTACTTGGTGGTGATGACAATTGGGCTGGCTGCCTTGCGACAAGGCGCGGGTGCAAGCTCTTGTTTCCTTCCAAGCCAGAGCCGCAACCAATCCGTCGCCAAAGGGCGCAGCAGCCTGGCAACAGCAGTAGCGCATTTGCCCTAGGTTTTGTCACTCATGCTTTTGCGCTGCAATCAACATCAACACGAGCATGGCGACTTTGTCTAGGAAGCAGAAGTTCTTTTCTCTTGAAGAAAAGGCACGAATTATCAGCGGCGCATCATCGGATGATGACAGCGACGCTGAGGATTTAGCACCAACATCTGCACTAAATGTGATGGAAGCATTTGATGTGCTCCACAGATTTATTGGTGCTCACGGTGACGACGTCGCGATGCAACTGCTCACCGAGGGTAAAGGTCGCGCCACGGCACTGGTGGCCAAAAAAAAGGAGCAGAAGAAGCTGACCAACTTCTTTGGAAATAAATGATGTTTTGGGACTATGTTGTCCAACCTGACAGTGTTTTTGGGCTGTTTTCGCCTCAACGAAATTTCGCTTCAACAAAATTTTTCACGAGCCCCGTCAGTTTCGTTGTAGCGAGGTTCAACTGTACAATCTTATTAGCACCACAACTGAGGTCTAACGATTGCCGTTTGGTGGCAGTCGCTGCGGTGGTTAAGTGCTTTTGGCATTTGGCTCCTGAGCCCATGTTCACAAGATCGAATTCTGGCCGCGACGGCTGCATTTCGGTGCAGGCGAAAAAACAAGAAAACTTGATTAACTAAGCTATGTTTTAATTAAAACATTGAGGATGAGCCGTTGTGCACTCCATTTTTGCTTCCTTACTTTTTCTTTCATTCTTCTTTTTCTTTTTGCTTGTGCTTCCTCTTCCCTCACTCTTGGGTTAGCTCGGTGCCAATCCGCTTGGGCGCCAAAGCAAGCCAAGCCATCTACGATGAGTTTCAGTTGCACAATGACTCAGGGCTCCAATTAACATCTCACTGTAAAACAAGCATGTGCTGTGCAGTGCCAGCGCACGGTAAGCAATCCCAAGTGGTCTAAATTAACCTGGAACCCTCCACTGCAGTGTCGCTCGTAGCACGTGTCACTTTGGGACAATAAAACCCACATATCATCTGCCACCTTTAGCTGAGGATGTTCGAGTAGTCGGGTGCAGTAAGCTGCTGTGGGGTAGGAGGTGGGATTTTGCTTTCTGTGCTTCCTATTCTGGCACATTGCTTTAAAGAATGGGGCATGCGGACCATAAGACAACACCGACGATAGCACGAAAGAGGGGGAGCTAGGGCAAGCTAGTGTGGTGTAAAGGTTGTAGGGTGCCATGACCACTCGCTGGCTGCCCAGCTAATAGGTGGCTTCACCTTCTGGCAACCTCCCTGAAGCGGCCACAGCAATGTCGGCATTTTAAAGTGGAGCTTCACAACTGGCACGATCAACGATGAGTGATTTATGCAGTGCGCATGCTCTCCCATCTTGCAACGAAGGTGCATTGTTGCCCCCATCGTCACTCTAGCTTGTCATACCCTCAGAATGCAACAGCTTCCTCTCATTTGTGCACACAGGGTGACCTCAAGCAGTTCCTGCTGGCCACTCAGAAGGACAGCCAGCGTAAGGGTCCCAAGCCACCACCACTGAACCAGGCGCAGGCCATTGGCGTCTGCCACCAGGTAGCGCTCGCCATGGAGCACCTGGCCAACCACCGTTTCACGCACCGGGATCTGGCGGCACGCAATTGCCTCATCACCTCACGGCTTGACATCAAGGTCAGCTGCCCCGCACTTTGCCGCGACTCGTACGCTGCTGAGTACGCGCAGCATCAGAACCGCTCGGTGCCCATCCGCTGGACACCAGGCGAAGCACTTTTCGAAGATGAGTGGTCCACCAAGAGCGACGTTTACTCCTTTGGCGTGCTTGCTTGGGAGGTCTTCACCCAGGGCCTGCTGCCGCAGGGGGACAAGGATGACGCGACAGTGCTCAGGCTCCTCAAGACCTATGAACTGCGGTGGACGTCGCCCGCGAGCGTCCCCACGCCATTCGCAGAGTTGCTGAACCGCTGCTGGCAGCGGTCGCCCAGAGACAGGCCCACCTTCTCCGAGGTGGCAGTCCGGATTGGCGAGATCTTCGTGGATAGCAACGTCTGAAGCCCACTCATGTCATCAGGTTTTTACATTCAGGGTCATTTGGAGTGGGGGTTACGGTAGGTCGTCACAAGTTTGAAAAGTTGTGGCGCAACTACCAGTCATTGCAAGGACACATTTGTCGAGGCTCTTATTAGAGCCTCATGGTTTATTTAATTCAGGTGTTTGGCTGGGCTGAGTTGAGTGCACATGTTGTCAACGTCAAATCAAATGTGAACAGTGAAAAAGAAGGTCCTAATTGATTAAGACAGAATAGGGGCACACCTAATTTTGAGTTAAAAAACACAATGACTTCTCTTTGGCAATGTCAAAGAACACTGGCCATACTTCCTCTCTGCCAGCTTATATTTTTTTGCGTGCTACCATCTGTATTCACTGTTCACACTGCATTTAATGTTGATGATACCAGCCAAAAAGCCTTTATTTTATGGAGGTTATATGCCAGGAGAACCACAATCTTGCTGGAGGGACACTTGAATGCATACTATGCTGCCATTTTTTTTTTTAATATTTGCATCCAGGGTGTTCACTTTACAAAATAGACCCACTAAGAGGTCTGAACCAACTTTTTGGTGCATGATACTGCCAGAGCACATTTTAGTGCATGCAGACAGACTGCAGAGATTTCTCTGGACAACACTGCGAAGCTGACCTATTTCTGCTTAGCAGTGTTTTTTTTTTTTCATTTTTGGGCTAGTCGCTCACATCTTCCAAATGGTAGAACATAGCTCAACACAAACAGCCAAAGTGAGTAGATAAAGGTACCTACTCAAATGTGCTTGTACTGCCTTCTGCCGATTGAAGACTACTGCCTCTTTCACGTTGATATGCAATTCCATGTCCCTTTCTCTGAGCACTCATAAAGCGATATCGCATTTCTCTAAAATTGGCAACATGGTGACGTAAAACTGACTGTTGAGTCCACAATGACACTGTTATTTAGACTGCGAAGTTTCTGTTTTTATACGTGACTTGTGCTTGCCTGCTGTATCTTCGAGGGCTATGCACTTAACTTTGTGCAGCAGTGGCACTGTGTAGAGATCTCTCACAAGTGCAGAAGGTGGAGCCCATGTCTTTTGTTCTTTCCAATTGTTTAATCATTACAAGGTCGCAAACACTGTGTGAGGTTTGCTCATTATGAAGTGTGGTCTTCACAAAGCATGGTAGCTACTTCTTAACTGCAATGCTTTGCTTTCTTGTGGACATGGCCATGGGCTGAGTCAAACTGAGAGCACTCTTGGATGTTTGCTGCTTCATCAAAACCGAACAGTAATGAAATGCTAACTCCTACCCATCTGCACTTTCTGTGTACATGCTCATTTTCTCGGCAAAGCATGAAAGTGAGCCTTGGATTCACTTCACACAGAACAGGGATCGAGAGAGAACTCTTCTTGATAGGTGGCCTGCCTGTTAGTGCGCAGTTATGAATTGAAGTTCTTTGTTTCTAGCAGTAGCGCACCTGTTCAGTGCAGTGCGACTGGTAGTGGCTGGCAGTCCAACAAGGAGCATAGCACCTCAGCCATTTGCAAGGTCATGGAGTGGGACAGCATAAGAGGGAGGCTTGGTTCAGTTCCATTGCACCTCTGAGGTGTGCGAGCAGAGCATCTCTGGCAGGCACAGCCATCGGCGCTAGGTCTCATATGTGTCTGTACTGTACATCTGAGCCTATCAAGTGATGGCTAAGCCTAACACCTGACACCTCAAAGCATTGCTGACTGGCAGCATATCTGACACAAGGTCCCCTCATGTGTCCTAATACCTGACTGCTAACACTGACACCTAAACCTTGCATCTGAGAGTATTGCTGACTGGCAGCACCTTTGGTGCTAGGTCTCCTCATTCATCGAAACACGTAGCCTAACAGCTGACACCTAGTTAACCGAAAATGTTCCACGGAAGCAGCACACATCTGTATCTTTTTTGAAGGCACGGAGGAGTTTGAAGATTGGCAGGACTCCAAAAACAAAAGTTGAAAGCAGAGGTGGTTCGCGTCGACAAAGCAATATGTGTGCTCTTCATTGGCAGGCTCTGCTGTACAGAACCAGTAACATGAGGCTGCTCATGAAAAAACAACAATGTGCCACAACTCTCATGGCTGCCTGACTATTGTCGTTGCCATATTTTTCTTTGCAACCACCTCGAATATTCATTTGTCTAGTTTTTTCTGCATCAGGCCATCTGACAGTCTTTGTTGCTTAATACAGTGCCACTGCATGCTTCTCCCTTTACAGGAGTGAACACACCCGCTTATGTCGAAATGCAGTCATTACTGTCAAGCAGACATCTGTATAATCTGGAACAGCAGACTGCCACTATTGCTTTACCTTAGTTTGCCATGGCTAGTTTGCTTAGCCAAGGTTGGTTGATAAGGTATTCAGCCATTCAAAGTTGCCTAATAAGCAAATGCTTTTACAAGGTTCATTCGTGCAATTCACAAGCTAAATGAATAATAATATGAAACATAAAGCTATATACGTAATTTCTAGCCAATAAAGTAAAGATGTGATCAGGCTCGCAAGTAGCTATGAGCAAGTTATTCTCAGCAAAATCAACATGAAAGAAGCGGGTTCATTTGACACGTGTAATTTGAAAATGTGCAATTGCATTGCAACTTTTGTTGTCCGCAAAAGTACAGATGTGTTTTTACTCGTTTCTTACCAAGGTGTACAATGCCATATTTCATCCTATGCTTTATATTTATGAGTAAATCTCGCATACGACTGCGGGGCTAAAGCAATGTAAACTACAAGCCATCGCTGAATGCGAGTGTCAACTTTAGTGTTCTTTGACCAACGAAGTTTTGTCATGCTGACACCTCACATGATGTTTTATATGCCTTTACTTCTATACATGTTTTTACATCTACTTTTGTCCCATCGGGTGCAGTTTTTTTACTGTAAATATGAATATATGGCACTCATTTGCCCCTCTAGCCTTTTGGTCGAGTCGTCATGCCAAGTCCAACGTTCCTGGGCTAGTCATCTTTGATCACCACCTTTGACATATAGGATGACGTGGTGCTTTTTATAAATGTTGGACAGCTTTTTTATGCAGAAAGTTATACACACTTTTACACCTATATACTTGATGTATACATCATATGTTTCATTGTGAAGAATGCAAGAAATGCGGAAAACGTGGAGGCACTTTAACATCCTGAAAAGTCCCAGCTTTTTTTTATGCACAGTATGATGTGTGTCAGATAAAGATTACTGTTAAGCTTTCCAATACGGCTGTAGCTTAATGTCAGTGCCTACCCCTGATTGGCAACATTAAAAACATATTAGCAACACTACATGGCAATTCGGATACACTAAGGTTTTCAACAAGGGACACAATAAAGTCCTTTATGCTTAGAAAAGGTTCATGAGGAATGAAAACTTTGGGATTTCAACGTTGCATGCTGTGCTTTCTTTGTGGCCTTTGCCACTGATAATTTTAAGAGCTGTACATCGTGCGCCAAGCTTTTGTAAACTTGCTTGGCACAGCAGTGTAGATTTTGTTCAGTGACGTGCAATTAAAACGATAAAAATGTGGTGATTCTCAACAATTATTCAGTAGGTCACCAGAATCATGATTCTTTAAAACAACTGCTTTTCTTCGGTGTTAGTATAAAATAATGACAGCGGTTAATTTCTCCCGTTAAGTGCTGGCCTTTAGTATTGCACTGTTCATCAGTTTCATTTCATAGGAGTAAATTGGCGCTAGGCGAATTCCGCTGTGGGATCCACTCTTTATCCAAAGTCACAGAGTGAAGGATGCAATGCTACAGTGGGGCAAACAATTAAGGGGCCAAAAGGACTTATGCTGCATCAGGAATAAAAAGAATAAAACAAGGATGCTCCCTATAGGGACTGTGCGCTGATGGAAGGCTTCTTAAGCTACGTGATACGGTTATGCCAGGCTGAAAATCAGCGGCCAGCTGCAATGTCTCGTAGGGCTGATTTCGGCACCAAGCATGTCCTAGCACTGCGTGCCAAGCCAGTGCTACCCAATGGACGTCTTGCAGACGTTCAGGATGTCTGCAGGACATCCAAGGGACTTCCAGTGCCCATTGTGCAGTGCTGTGGCCATCAGTAGCCATACTGATAGTGAATTTCTTGCCACTATTTTGCCATGACATACTGATACTGTGTTCTGCACAGGCAGCTGTTCAGGCTCTTGTAGTGTGATTTTTCACATAGGCTGCAAACATTTCATTTTTAGTAGAGCCTATTAGCAGGTTTAAAAACATCGAAATGTGTATTACCGCATGTGGTGAACACCGTAGTGATGTTAGGCACTGGTCCAAGTAATTGAAAACATCAACGAACAGTGAGCTATTGGGTAGCCAACAGAAACGAAAGCATCAAAGCATGGGTTTGTATGTAGGGGTGCATTTTCTTTTGAGAGTTAAGTTATATTTTTACATGAATTTAACCATGCCGGCCAATTCACATGGTTCTGGGCCCATTAGCAACTCAATTTGATTGCTTCATTCTTTACATTGGGTAGTGTAGATAAAAATTAACTTTGCTACTTTGTGTGTGTACATTGTAATGGCACTTGCATGCTGTGCTGAACTCATTAGAGCTGTGCTTAGGGATCAGGAATTGCTTTATGTTTACCTCAGCTATCAAGTAAACTTTTTGTTGTGAAATCAGGCTTTGCTCCAATCAGATGGCGCTAGATTATTCAAATTAGCTGTCAACTTTTCCATTCACTGTGTTGTACTTAAAGTAGAATTCTATTACGACGGAGCCCGTAAACAAAATGTACAGTTGACAGCAAAAGTTAATGGGATGCGAGTGCGGGGAAAAATTATTCTGTTGTAGTTGCATAAGCAAGCCTCATGAAATTCCCATCTGCCTGAGGAAACCAGCATGCTCCACCCATTGGTACCAGTACTAGGCAAGTGGTTGCATTAAGATTCTTTCACCCGCATCCCAGAAACTTTTGCTGATGACTGCACAATACACAAACCTGTCTACAGCATTGATATCTGTGTTATGGGTTGCACAGAACAATGAAGTGCTGGAGAGCTTGCATGTGAATGACATTTGCTCTATCTCTTTATGTTGCTACTTTTGTTAAGTATGTTTCTTCCCAAAACCGCACCGGCGCGATGTCACGTGTTGCGGGTATCTTTACACGCCAGTATTTAAGGCTGTTTCGATGTGCAGGGCTTCGGACGAATAACACATTGTTAATGAGAGCCGGTAGCTACCTGAAAAAAGCACGTAGAAATAGGCAACACAATATGCAGAGAGCTATGCTTCCTATTAACAAGGGTGTGCTTTGTATTTAGCGAACACCTCGTTTCATAACACCAGCTGCATGGTGCAAATAGCAAAAAAAAGTTATTTGTAAGGAATACTGTTTCTGTATTTGCATTTGAAGTCAGCTGTTATTCTATTCACAACTGGTAAGTATTTTCCCAAGTTTCTTGGTATTGAACCAGATACTTGAACTTGAATATTTTCGGAGTGAGAATGAAAATTATGTTCAAATTAGCCATTGTCATGTTAACCTTTAAATCACCTTTGCTTCAAAAAGTGTCTTGCATTTGTATATATATATTCACAAAGATTTCTTGAAGGATGCTATTTATAGCAGTTGACAAAGCAGCTTTTTGTGGTCACAAGCGGCACATTGTACTGAAGTTAAAATCAAATGGAAGAAATAGGCTAATGCTGTCATAGGACATAATGTTGTCATGTATCTGGACCATAAGTCAGTTACGTTATTGAGCATATTGGCATCAGAGCTCTACAGTGGCTTCCTAATACCTTTGCAGCTGTGTTTTGAAACACCGGTGGTTGCAAGGCATTGAGCGCACCCTCTATGCTGCCTTTTGTAGTTTTTTTTTGTAAGTGTGTGCATGTGGAGTGGTATGTTGTAGCTGAAGTGCTTTATTCCTAACATGTATAAAGATATTACATATTATTGACACCTGATCTCTGTATCTTTTGTGCTCGTCTCAAATGTTTACATGAAGTGTCCTCTGCCTATTTGTGACTCACCACTATTTGTATGTATGCTATTCACATACCCTTAGATTGTGACTGCTTTGCGTTTTGTACATAGGTGAACAAGCTTCGAGACTTTTTGAGAGAATAAATATTGCTAGAAAAGAGGTGAATGGTCTTAATGTCCCTTTATTTGCCATGCAAATCATATCTGAGACAGGCCAATAATACCAATAGATAATTCCATTTTTCAACATCAACAAGGAAGGGTAAGTTATAGCTTCAGCGAAAACAAGAACAGCATATACCTTTGAGTCTCCAAAGTGTGCTGTCAGCCACTGACACAGCACTTAATTGTGGCCACCTGCTTATTGTTTCCAGTGGAGGGTTGCCATGTTGAAAGCCCTATTTTGGTTCTGTGGGAGTTTATAATAGGGGGATAAATACTGCCACACTGTTAGCCATTTCCTGGCGCCACCATGCGGTGCGACAGCACCCGTTGGTCTTCCTTGTCTTCCCCGGCTCGCGCGTGGGTTGGCTCAGTGTGTCTGCTCTGCTAGTCCTGGTGTGCCCTTTTGCCCTTTCTGCCGGCTTTCGGTGATATTTTGGTGCAGGCACTGGGTAATTTCTCGATGTACGAAGAGCTCCCGGGAGCCTCCGACGAAGCCCAGCTACACCCCATGGACACGACACCTGTACACAAAGCAAGCTGCCACTTGTGAGGTTTGGATCTCGATCAATTTCGACTCCTGATGGCACCACCCTGTGCAATGATGTCCACTGCGGCAAGCGAGACCCTCCAGGATGCCATCAGTTCTTCACCGCTGCTTCTCCGTGCGCTGCACCGCTGCTTCTCCGCTGCACTCCCGCGTCGTTTCATGGCGACAAGTTCGAAGACGTCGAGGACTGGTTGGCCAGCTACGACCGGGTTGCTGTGTTTAACCTGTGGGACGAGGACCGCAAGCTACGCAATGTCTATTTTGCCCTGGAAGACGCCGCCAAGACGTGGTCCGCCATCCCCACTTGGCGAGATTTCCGGCGACAGTTGCGCGACACCGTCGGCAGCAACAAACGGAAGGAGCAAGCAAAGTTGCCCTGCAGTCCTGAGCGCAGCGACGAAATTAGAGTGTCGCCATGTTCGTAGAAGATATATCATGACGTGGCTCTTCAACCGCGCAGATCCTACCATGTCTGAAACGAAGAAGGTACGTCATCTTATGCGAGGAGTGAAAGAGAAGCTTTTCGTAGGACTAGTGCGCGACCCTCCTAGCAGAGTGGTTGACTTTGCTCAGGAGGCGACAAGCATGGGGCGCGCATTGCAGCAGAGGTTCGCGTATTACGGCCATCCAGCGAATATAACTGCAATGGACGCCAGCATGCCGCTGCCCGGCGCCGAGAGCGAGGCCCTCCGTGGGCTTGTCAGGAGCATTGTGCGCTAAGAGCTACAGAAGCTTCGCCCTGTCGAGCAACACCCGGGTGTCGGAGCCATCTTGGATGTCATTCGTGATGGAAGTCCATCGAGCGGTGCAGCTATATATAATGGCCTGTCCCCAGCCGCCGCCTGTGCCGTATGTCATGACGTAGTGAAGCATTACGCAGCTCTGCGCCAGGACCACCGTCGTTTTACTGTCCTGCTCCTCCTGCACCGCATTAACGCTTCGCCTTCGCATTAAGACTTCGCCTGCTCTCTCTGACGCGCGACCGCCCCTCAGAAAAGCACGCGCGTGGTGCGCATCGAACAACAGGCCCTTAATTGTGCTTCCACTGCGTTGAAGCCGGCCACATACTGCGCCTCTGCCTGTGTCGTCGGATGGGCCTGCGAGGGTTTTCACCAGACGCACCCCGTCTACGCTGTGGTGAACGACCCTGTGACATCGAGCAGTACCTGACGGCCAGAGTCCCCTCTGCGCCCTCGCCACAGCGCCCGTCCAGGCCGCCGTCGCCCCGTCGGTTCTCTTCCCCTGGTCGCCAGCCGTACATCCGGCAGTCCTCTAGTCCACGCCGGGACAACTGAAGACGGCGACCTCTGGGGGTAGGGCCGCCGTCGCTCCGCAATTCGAACAAGCTCCTCCGCTCGCCGACTTGACCCTTCAACCCGATATTTCACTCCCTGCTCCGACCACCTTCCGGCGCCCAAAACAGCCTCTGCTCGACGCCCCATCTCTAAGAACACCTCGACCCTCCACTCCGGAACATTCCACTGCGCGCGTTCCAGAAAATGAGGTTGTTTCAGCCGAATTACCGCTCCTCGCTGACAACCACCATGTGACTGCCCTCGTCGATACCGGCGCAGATTTCTCACTTATGAGTTGTGGTCTTGCTACCGTCTTGCGAAAAGTGCTGACACCCTCGCACGGAACACAAATTCAGACCGTTGGCGGTCACGTGGTGATGCCGCTCGGCGTCTGCACCGCTGGATTGAGATTCGCGGTATCATCTTCACTGGTTGCTTCGCTGTGCTGGCTTAGTGCTCCAAGCACCTTATCCCGATTTTCTTCGCGAAAATGGTGCTATCATCCACCTCCGCAAACTCACGGTAACATTCTCCGCCCCGTGCACCATATAGCCGACGACAGTGCGCCAGGCAGACCCGTTTTTCGCGTGTCCAACGGCCAAACACTCTACCACCACGTGCCAGCTCGTTTGTTACGATGGAGTTCGACAACCCGCGCGCGTCCAACGGCATCGCAGAAGCAAACCTGTATTTACCCAACAAAGGCAAAACCTCCTCAAAATCTCCCTAAAACAGCCCCTCGGGACATTTGGAATCTCCCCAGGAGGTGCTCATTTTTCATGAACACATCCAAAAAACGCCCTCACAACTAGCGGTGTCCAAAAAAGTTGTGCATCCCAGGGAAAGCCCCAAAAGGTTAATGCTTCATTTCTCGGCTCTGGCTCAATAAAATTATTTCTCCTTTCTCGTACAGCCTTAAATTCAGGCATCTAAGCGCACATATGTGCCAAATTTCAGGCACATGCTTACGTTACAGGTGAGTGTAATACGTCTGTCCACTCGTGTGAATGCATGCTGGTTCGGCCGTCCTGGACTTACCTGTTTATATGAAATGTGCTAGCATTTTACGCACAAAGGAAATATGAATTCAAAAAGTCGCCCGATCCCGCCCATATAACAGGAAATAGCAGCGCAATAAGGTTGTCATTTCAGTTGACTAGATGCTCTTTGCATTTAAATGAATGCAAACAGTAGACGCATATATATATATATATATATATATATATATATATATATATATATATATATATATATATATATATATATATATATATATATATATATATATATATAATTTTTAGGCGATTTATTAATCTAAGTACTATAATATCCCACTGATAAGCACAACACATAAAAAAAAACATTCCCCGATGCACCTTGGTTTCGGTGATTGTTGGCTCCCTTCGTAAGTTTGTAAAACGGGCCCCTCATTTCCTTTAACTTATCTGCTAATAGCTTAACGAGGGTCTCGGTTCTGGCAGTCTTGATGCCATAGGTAGCTTAAGAGGGCTCTCGCACAGTTTCCGCCCTCCCTGTTAGACGACGTTCCACGTCACGCTCGCGGTATTACAGGACGTGTTACGTCCGCCGCTATGGTCGAGGGTGGCGCTGGTGAACACTCAAGGTTCGCTTACACCCAATGAACATAAATACCCACGAGAGCAGCAGATTGGACAGCCGTCGCCGTAGCTCAGTTGGTAAGAGCACAGGACGCGATATTCGGAGGTCGTGGGTTCGGATCCCACCGGCGGCATAGTTCTTTTTTCTGCTGCTTTATTTCTTTAGGCGATTTATTAATGTAGGTACTATAATATCCCACTGATAAGCAAAACAAAAAAACATTCCCCTATGCACCTTGGTTTCGGTGACTGTTGGCTCCCTTCGTAAGCATATATATATATATATATATATATATATATATATATATATATATATATATATATATATATATATATATATATGCACCATTTAATACACAATGTACGTAGCGCTACGACACCAGCTTATAATAATGGCCACTTTTATCTTCAGCTGTGGGAAATCTGAAATATGGAGCAAGAAAAACATAATGCAGGCTGAAAGTTGACGCACATTAAGCAAATAAGGGATACAAAAGCATATATATGCACACGCAAAAGCAAACCTATGTAAAGAGCAACTTGGGTGCCGAAAGAAAAGACGAGATGGGCGTACGCTACAGATACGCGGTTTCAGGTCACGGATTTTCTGCAGGTTGAAACCTCCCTCTCGCTTTGCCTTTCGCACAAGCCTCGGAGTAAGCTTCAGCGTCGTGTTCTCAAAAAATGATGATTAGTTCTACTAGGAGCATAAACCAACATACCTTGACGACGTCGAAAACGGAACCCCAGGGATGAAATAAAAGGCTGCAACCGTGAATTCAACGCAGCCTTCTGTCCTGCGCCTTCTCACAGCACAGCGAACGCTCAAACATAAGCGTTACATCCTCGTTACACCCCCCTTTTATTTTCTTTTGACTAAATTTAGGGATAAGACTGCTTGGAGCCAGACGGGAAGGGGGGACGTCTTGAGGTAGGAGCCCTCCATGGCGCGCCGCACCCATGGTACAGCAGACCGCGCGTGCGGCACAATACGGCGTAGGAGACGAGCACAAGGTGATCAAGGCACAAGTAATCCGGTGGGGGTGGGTTGGGAGTCAGCGACGCGAACACAACACAAATTATACCGCTGCGACAGGACGGCAATGTAGGTAGGTGGAGCAGATTAATCCATGGGCACTGGCAGCAAGAGTGTGGTGGGCCTCCGAAGGTCCCTTTCGCCTATGACCGCAGCAGACGTCCACGCTGCCTCCAAGAACACGCCGCAGTTGTCGGAGGCGCTGAGGAATGCAAAGTGCGTTCTAGAAGTCGCCCATTGCCTTGAACTACGCCGCCGCGAATGCAGACTGGAACAGCTAGCGGCATTATGGAGTAGGGCCGTGAACCTTAGCGTTTTGCTTCCATAAAAATGCTGCCGCCGCGGTTCGAATCCTATCGCAGCGGCTGCGTTTTTATGGAGGCGAAACGCTAAGGCGCCCGTGTACTGTGCGATGTCAGTGCACATTAAAGATCCCCAGGTGGTCGAAATTATTCCGGAGCCGTCCACTACGGCCCCTCTTTCTTCCTTTCTTCTTTCACTCCCTCCTTTATCTCTCCCACTTACGGCGCGGTTCATGTGTCCAACGATATATGAGACAGATACTGCGCCATTTCCTTTCCCAAAAAACCAATTATTATTATTATTATTAGCTGCGCAAAGGACTTGCGATGCGCCGCCGCTGCATCAGTTCCAAAGGGAACTATGTGGGCACGCCAAGGTGCGCGGGAAAGTCACCATAAATCCGTAGCTACGAAGTCCACGACAGCCCAGTGATGAGAGCAAGATGTGACGTTCCTTGTGTGTGCTACGAGGGTCCGCGTTCGACGGCGCGGCGTAGACGGAGCCCCCAGTGGCGGCAAAAGCACTCAAGGGAAAGCAGTTCAGCTGGAAGAGAGGAGATCGGCGACAGCCGGTCCCGTTTTGGAAGCAGCCAGCACACATGTTTCTACTGTATATGGCTGCAAGCAACTTCAGTGGGATTGCTTTCGGGCCTGCCGCCATGGACCGCACGGAGAAGACCCAGGTGACAGCTGCGTCCAATTACCGAGCCATACTCGTTGAGAGTGAACGACCAAAACGAAGGGGTTTAAGCACAACCGGACCCCCTTTCCATAGTGTCGGCACGAGTCGAACGCCGCCGCCGCCGCCACGGGGAGACGGGCGTTATCTTCCCCAATTGCCGTGACCGTGCCGGGGACAAAGGGCCTCGTTTCGGCGGGCCTGGCCCCGTGACAAGACGGCGGGCATCATCACCAACACTCCCGAGCACATCCTAGGACAAGGGACCACTTTCCCGGCCTTCTAGTGACCTCGCGTTCCGGCCTTGAGTGGCGAGTGTCATTTGATGGAGAACGGAGGCCGGTGACCCGCGGGAACCGTCAGCGGGCCACAGACCGTCTACCGCAGCCGACGCTACCTCGACGACAACCTGCTTTCCCTCGGACTTAACACGTGACGGGGACGAGACCATAAGTGCGGTGGTGTGTTTGTGCGCCCAAGTGAAAGCCCTAGGCCCCTCCCACTCCGGCGTGGGCGTCCTCAACCTAGGGAATGTAGGAAATAAAAAGGATATAAAAATCGACAAGGAGTACGGAAAAAGAACGCTCAGGCCGACATCGTTCGCCAAGGGGGCCTTCAGCGCCGAAGCCCGACGGCGTGCAGCTTCTGCCAGCAACCGTTCGAGCTCAACTCCGGAGCCCCTCCATCGTCCCCTTGAAGTCGTCGGCACGTAAGCTCGGACACCCCAGCCTCTGATGTATAATCATAATCATGTATAATTATTGAATATATCTGTTTGTTTAAACTGAGCCATACGGTGTCTCTTTGCCTCTCCGTCCCGTGTGGACCTGCGCATTATGGGGGGGTCGTCACACTGGTGTCAGAAGTGGGGTCTCAAAAGCAAATGTCCTCTGAATGCTGCGACATTCATGACTTCAAAATTGTAATCAAAAGGGAATCACGGGACTGATTGTGGGACTTTTACCCCATTTGAGTGGCTTGAGGCACCGGAGGGCTTGAACGAAAAAAAAAATGTCTGTATCTGAGGGAGCTCCCACTCCACAGCCGTCGCTCGGAGCAAGCATGCTGGCATTAGGAAGCGTCATTCCGACGTTTACGGGAGATAAGACAGGGGTTCCAATCTGCGATTTCTTTTCCATGCTAGAAGAGATTGGGAAAATGGGGGGATGGTCCGATGCTCAAATGCTGGGAATGGCGAGGTGTAAGATGGCAGGAGCTGCTCATGATTTTGCATGGCGAGACGAAAAAGTAAAATCCACAAAATCATTTGCGGAATTTAAGAAGCTCGAGTTTGAGCATTTCGACACTGAACCACGTCACGTGCGGGTACAGATGTTCCGTGACGCCGGACAGATGGTAGGGGAGGACGTGCGAACGTTTGCGTCGCGGCTTCAGCGCCTAGCACGCGATACGTTAAGCAGGGAGGAGGAAGGAGACCAGCTAAAGAAGAAATACGCGGAGGATCTACTTAAAGAGGAAATGACCGCTTTGTTCGTGGCTGGTCTGCAAGACCCCGTGCGCCGGTTCGTGCTCTCGCGCAAGCCGAGCAATTTCGACCAAGCCGTGGCGGCCGCATTGGATGAGGAACGAAATGAGGCGTTAACGACAGCCGCAGCGAGAGTACGCGTCATAGAGAGAGCGGTGCTCAACCCTGAGGTTGCTCTCTTGACAGAGCGTTTAGATCGCTTAGAACAGCTGCTATCTCAGCAGGTGGAACGCCAGGTTGAAGCGCGCGCTCAACAGCGCCCATTCGCTGGAAACCGGGGACCGCCACAAAGCTACAGGCGCGGTATGCGAGATTTTGAAGAAATCGTATGCTTCGCTTGCCAGGGTCGCGGACACATCGCCAGGTTCTGCCAAAACGTGCGCCGTGGGGAGCCACAAAGAGAAGCAGGCGAGACACGCCCTAAGCAAGCCTACAGCGGGGCTCCAGATACCGAGACAAAAAACTAGTTAGTCCTCCCCAGCCTGAGGAGCGTGGGGAGGGAGCAGTAGATGATGAGGTGGTGGTGGTTTGTGTGGCCGACGAGGCATGCCCTGTTGTGCGTTGCAAGTTAAATGGTTGTTGCATGGAATTGTTGATAGATACGGGGTCAAAGGTGACATTGCTTAAGGAGAGCAGTTTTAACACGCTTCGAAGGAAGGGGGACCGCGAGATGTTGGAAGCGTCTGGTGGTATGGCAACCAAATTTGTAGGCATAACGGAGGATCCTCTTGGCATAAGTGGACTCTACCGGTTACACTTCTCTCTCGGCGGAATTGCATTGGAGCACCCCTGCTACGTATGCCCGGACAAGGTGTCTCTGCCAAACGGAGTGTCAGGTATATTAGGGCAGGATTTTTTTAGAAAAGGGAAGGTAGTAGTCTCATTCTATGAGGAAGAGGTTAATGCGGGCGGCTCAAAAGTTCCGTTTTTGAACAGGAGAGGGGCTGAGATTCGCATTACCGATATTGACACCCGTCAATTAGTGGGATCATTGGAGAAGGTATATTCGCGGGTTGCCGTCAGGCTGGTCGATGAGGCGGTCGTCCTTCCTTGGTCGGAGCACATTTTGTACGCGTGTGTGCCTTCAGATGTAGAGAGCGGTGCCGGGGGAGTGCTTGAGCCGGTCGACTCTCTCAGCAATGGCCTCAAGGCAGCCGCGTGCCTCGTGACAGTTAATGACGCCCACAGAGTGCCCCTACGGGTGGTTAACTGTAGCCAGCAGCCACTGAGCCTTCCCAAGAACAAAACATTGGCTTTCTTCACCTCTGCGATAGAGCAACGTGAGCCCACCGATACGGTACTCGCAACTGTAGAGCATGCTAGTCCTTCGGCTGCTCCAAAGGCGTCGTTCGATCTTTCTCACGTAAAATCCAGGGCGAGGGAGGCTCTGGCTGGTTTGCTGAACGACTACTCGGAGGCATTCGCCGCGTCCAACCTGGATTTGGGCTGCTGTGGCGTTATAAAGCACAGGATAGAAACCGGCACTTCATCGCCCGTTTACCAGCGTGCGTACAGGATTCCTTACTCCCAACGTGAGGAGATGGAGCGGCAGGTGCAGGACCTGGTTGATCACGGCATTGTCGAACACTCAGTCACCCTGGGGAGCACCAGCACTATTGGTGGAAAAGCCAGATGGCTCGTATCGATTGGTAGTGGACTACCGCAAACTAAATGCCGTAACTCGCATCGATCCATACCCCATCCCCAATATACAGGAGACGCTTTCTCAGCTGGGCTCTGCCAGGTACTTCACGGTAGTGGACATGGCGGCGGGATTCTGGCAGATAGCAATGGATCCGGCAGATGCCGAGAAAACGGCATTCAACACGCCCTCAGGGCACTATGAATGGAAAAGAATGCCGATGGGTCTGGCCAACAGCCCTGCTGTCTGGCAGAGAACCGCTGATGTTATCCTGGCAGGTCTTCTGGGGAGGCTGTGCATCGTGTATATGGATGACATAATCATATACAGTGACAGTTTTGAGAACCATTTGCGCGATATTGAGCAGGTTTTGGTGCGACTAAGAGGAGCGGGTCTCAAGCTGAAGCCCTCTAAGTGCCAATTTCTCAAAAACGAGGTGAAATACCTCGGGCACGTTATTTCAGCTGACGGCGTGCGACCGGACCCTGAGAAACTAAGGTGTGTCTCGGATTTTCCATCCCCGACTAGCGTCCGCCAGGTCCGGCAGTTTCTCGGCCTGATCGGTTACTACCGAAGGCACATAGAGGAGTTCGCCAAGCTCGCTAAGCCGCTCACCGCCTTATCCGCCAAAAATGTCGCCTTTCGCCGGGACCAAAACGCGGAGGATGCTTTTGGGGCCCTGAAAAGGAAGCTAATGAGTGCACCGCTGTTGCGCCACCCGGATTTTAATTTGCCCTTCGTTATGGCCACAGATGCGTCAAAGTTCGCAGTTGGTGCCGTGCTATCTCAGGTTATCGAGGGCAAAGAACATCCCGTTGCTTTTGCTAGCCGACAGCTGAGCCCCACAGAGCAAAAGTACGGAGCTACGGAAAGGGAGTGCCTCGCCGTTGTCTGGGCAGTAAAGCACTTCAGATGCTACCTTTACGGCCGCAAATTCAAGCTAGTCACAGACTGCCATCCTCTGAAATGGGTGATGAGTGTCAGGGACCCTAGCTCGCGACTCGCTAGATGGAATCTACACCTGCAGGAATACTGCTTTGAAGTGGAGCACAAGTCGGGAAAGACACATCTGAATGCTGATGCACTCAGCCGCACAGCTGCCGTGGCAGCTATAGATGAGTTTGTCCCCGTAGTCGACCCCGCCGAATTACGCACAGAGCAGTGCAAAGATCCTGACCTGAAGCGAATAATCGAAAGCTTAGAGGGCGCACCGTCTCACCCCGAACAGCTAGGTTATTTCATTGGCAAAGACGGCACCCTGTGTCGGCGCACGAGGCCAACCAGGAAAGGGACACCAGAGAAAACCGCTTGGGAGAGAGTCGTCATACCTCGGTCGTGGACAGAAAGGGTTCTTCGCGCGTTTCACGATGCGCCATGCGCCGGTCATTTTGGCGTAGCGAAGACACGCAGGCGTGTGGAGCGTTTGTACTTTTGGAGTGGCATGCGACAGGATGTTAGAGACTACTGTGCGAAGTGTCATTCCTGTCTCGAAAGAAAAACACCCAAGGGACGAAGACCAGCTCCAATTCAGCCGTTCCCTGAGGTTTCGGCTCCCTTCGAGCGGGCAGGTATGGACATAATGGGCCCATTGCCCACGACCACTTCCGGAAACAGGTACATTTTAGTATTTGTCGATCACCTTTCAAAATACGCGGAAGTGGTAGCACTCCCAGATCAGAAGGCAGACACGGTTGCAAGAGCATTTGTCGAACAGATCGTGCTCCGCCATGGACCCCCGAGGCAACTCTTGACAGATCGGGGAACGAACTTCGTGTCGCAGCTAATGAGGAGAGTTTGCGAGCTGCTTAAAATCGCTAAGAAGCAGACAACACCGTACCATCCGGCTTGCAAGGGCGCGGTGGAGCGACTGAACCAAACCGTGGCCGGGTTCCTGTCGCATTTTGTTTCGCGCGACCAGCGGGACTGGGACTTGTGGCTCCCGTATGCAATGTTTGCCTACAATTCCGCAGCACACGAGAGCACGGGCGAATCGCCATTCTTTCTTCTCTACGGCCGAGACCCGGACCAGCCTAGTGAAGTGCCAGAGGGCCCCCGTCGTGTCCCATACGCTTCACTGGACGACTATAAGGTTGAGCTAGAATCGCGCTTGCAAGTGGCGAGGGACATCGCAAAGGAGGCCTTAAAGAAAGCGGCGAAGCGCAGGAAGAAGGTGCACGATCGCAGTGCTAGAGACGCGCCGTTTGATGTGGGGGACAGCGTGTACATTGAAAACTGCCAAAGGCAGATCGGGCTAGCTCGTAAGTTCCAGACGAAGTGGAGAGGACCGTGCGAGGTTGTCGAGAAGCTTTCTCCGGTAAACTTCAGAGTCCGAGACGTGAACCGGCGCTTGATAAGGATACACGCAAATCGCCTCAAGTCGGCACCGGTTCAGTATTCACGAAATGAGGAAAGGGAAAACGCGGATTTTGATGGGGACAGAAGTGAAGCGGAGCGCGCAGATAGTTCGGAAGAAACGCCCTCTCCTGCATTTGTTCGGCAGGCGCCAGAGGTGACGGCCGGAATGCCACCGGATTTACTTCATGCATTGCTAGAAGAAGAAGCGCGCGAGGTTGCCGCGCAGATAACGCCAGGAGAGGCTCCTGCCACGAGCCCTCGCGAGTCTCAAAGCAGACAAAGGGTCACAGACTTACTTGGTATGACTCATGAAGGCCGATATCCGCTGCGAAATCGGAAAGCTAAGTCGGACTAATGGCGTAAACAGAGCGGAGTTGTGAACTGGTTAGAATTGTGTAATGCCACAGCTCATAACATTGCTATGTGCTTATGTGTTAAGATATCGGAGTTGGTAGTTAAACCTTTCTGTCATTAAGTAACACCTTCACAGGAGAGCATGCGGAGCGCATGCAGAACCTGCCCTACTTCCTCTCGTTATCTATATTTTTGTCTGTGCCGTGATCGTGCTAGAAGTGGGAGCTCCTTTGTAACTGTGGTAAATTTATTTCGTCCAGTTTGGACTAGAAAGGAGAGGCTTGGGTGCTGAGTTTCATGTTTATCTGTAAAAAAAGATCAGTGCTGCCCCCGGAGACGCCAGTTATGACAGCTGAGGCAAATGGGGTTGTGCAGTGGTGTTGAGTGCAGCGAAAAGTGTTTTGTCGGACGCACTGTGCGAGGCGATTCAGAAAGAGGAGGGGAGCTGCAAGGACTCAAATGTTCGGAGAACATTCTTCTGGAGGGTGAGCGAGTGTGACGTTCCTTGTGTGTGCTACGAGGGTCCGCGTTCGACGGCGCGGCGTAGACGGAGCCCCCAGTGGCGACAAAAGCACTCAAGGGAAAGCAATTCAGCTGGAAGAGAGGAGATCGGCGACAGCCGGTCTCGTTTTGGAAGCAGCCAGCACACATGTTTCTACTGTATATGGCTGCAAGCAACTTGAGTGGGATTGCTTTCGGGCCTGCCGCCATGGACCGCACGGAGAAGACCCAGGTGACAGCTGCTTCCAATTACCGAGCCATACTCGTTGAGAGTGAACGACCAAAACGAAGGGGTTTAAGCACAACCGGACCCCCTTTCCATAGTGTCGGCACGAGTCGAACGCCGCCGCTGCCGCCGCCGCGGGGAGACGGGCGTTATCTTCCCCAATTGCCGTGACCGTGCCGGGAACAAAGGGCCTCGTTTCGGCGGGCCTGGCACCGTGACAAGATGGCGGGCATCATCATCAACACTCCCGAGCACATCCTAGGACAAGGGACCACTTTCCCGGCCTTCTAGTGACCTCGCGTTCCGGCCTTGAGTGGCGAGTGTCATTTGATGGAGAACGGAGGTCGGTGACCCACGGGAACCGTCAGCGGGCCAGAGACCGTCTACCACAGCCGACGCTACCTCGACGACAACCTTCTTTCCCTCGGACTCAACACGTGACGGGGGCGAGACCATAAGTGCGGTGGTGTGTTTGTGCGCCCAAGTGAAAGCCCTGGGCCCCTCCCACTCCGGCGTGGGCGTCCTCAACCTAGGGAATGTGGGAAATAAGAAGGATATAAAAATCGACAAGGCGTAAGGAAAAAAGAACGCTCAGGACGACATCGTTCGCCAAGGGGGCCTTCAGCGCCGAAGCCCGACGGCGTGCAGCTTCTGCCAGCAACCGTTCGAGCTCAACTCCGGAGCCCCTCCATCGTCCCCTTGAAGTCGTCGGCACGTAAGCTCGGACACCCCAGCCTCTGATGTATAATCATAATCATGTATAATTATTGGATATATCTGTTTGTTTAAACTGAGTCATACGGTGTCTCTTTGCCTCTCCGTCCCGTGTGGACCTGCGCATTATGGGGGGGGGGTCGTCACAAAGAGCTGCCGCGCGCGCTGGGGTTTGCGCGCGAATGGCTAGGGGCTGCGCGAATAAGGATGCGCAAGATGGCTTCCGTCCAGCGAGGAAGCCTGGCGAGCGACGGGAGGCCAGTACGGCACCTTTGCTAGACAGCGGCGCAACGAGGACTGCTGGTTTGGAGATGCCTGCAGGAACCGCCGCACCGTGTTGAAGTTGGAAACACAATAGAAGACGGGCACGTTGGTGACCGCCGCTTCCGGCGGTGCGTTGGAAAAGCAGACCGCCGTCACCTGCCTGCAGCATGGAGCCGACGGCACACGTGCAGGAGAAATGCACGCGCCGAGAGAGATGCGGGGTTAACTGCTTCCTTCGGCTGTTCGAGCGAAACTGTTTGATCTCTCAACACGGCGAGCGCAAGAGCAAATCATTCTCTTCCTGCAGCTTGTGGACGAGGGAGAGAGAGAAAAAAAGAGCAAGCGCTCGATTTTTATTTTTTGTTGAAAAGCATTTGTCCGGAAAGTTATACCCAGCTACCTTTCTTGTTTTTGTTTGTGCTTAAAAAAACGTTTGTAGACTCTTAGCACTGCCCTTTTGCTTGTGTTTCTATGTCCTGCCTCTACGGTCTGGAAACGTTTGATAAATGTACTGGGACTGGGGCCTTCCATCCTTTTTGGGCGCACGATAGGGATGTACGTTGCTTGCTGGGTACTGCTGAGCCAACAAGTCTGCATAGCACGGGGCGTTGCCCCGACATCCGTCATCTTCAGTCATCCGTCATCTTCAAACATAAAGATCAGATAGTAAGGGAACTAGTAGAGGCATATCACATTGACAAGGGGGGTGCAGCAGGCATTAGCAAGCCCTCATTATCACTGGCTAACCGCGAAATCACCTGTTTGGAGCATGCATTTGCAGAAAGGTAGATTTAAGATGTTCAGTGATGACGCAGTGTTTCTTGAATGTTTTTTGTCCTGTTTAGTGTTTGGAGGGAATAGTATATGTAGGCACGTGCGTAATAAATCACCAGTTGAAAGTCAGCGCTCGTGTCGGGTTTGTACCGTCCTCGTGTTTATTCGCGCTGTTTTACCATGGATTACTCGAGACTTAGCGGAGGATGATGCTCAGGAGGAAAGTGGCAGTGCGGCGCCCATCGAATCAACAGCTGAACAAGCAAATGAAGCCACGCCACCAACGGAGAAGGAAACTGCAGCAGCAGCAGCCGAGTCGGCGGACGGGACTAATCGACCACAGCAATGACACAGTGCGAGTGATTGCCCTCGTGAAAAACGCGACCTCGGGCGAAGTGCGGAAAACGAGCAAAGAAACAGTGAGCACGTTCACGATAACAATTGTGATAGCTGGGAAAGTGACGACGAAGAATTCTTCGACGCGGAAGATTCCCCGAAAACTAGTGAGACTGTGCTAGAGACAGCCGTGATGGACGTATACGGAGCACTAGACCTCGCCGCGCGCTCATGCGAAGCCTCAACAGTACGATTTTATTTATTATTAGCGGAAAATGAACACGGATACCTTGTGTGATGTATGTGATGCGCCTGAAAGCGGACGGTGTTATAGTGTGAAACTGTGTTTTTGTATTGTGGTTACGACGTGCATTTTTTATTGGATTGCAACGGATGCTGGTGATCTGTTATTAGTGACGGAAAATGAGCGAGGACCCCTTAAAAATCGGGAACGCACGCCCTAACCGGGCAAGGCTGACCAGCTTGCCACTGGGAGGCAAGTCGAGGCACGACCCGCCAGACGATCCGAACGAGAGCCGGCCAAGCCAGCGAGTCGTAGAAGTACGCGTCACCGCGTACGATGAGCGTGTACCCCGTCCCTATCTTGTAAATGGTCTATGTTTGGTTCACCCGCAAAAAAGATCGTGGATGTCTTTGCCGAGGCACGACCCGCCAGGTACTGCGTCCTCGGTCGAGTAGGCAACCGAAGGTGTTAGCCCTGACCCCGACAGGGCTGCCGTCGCTGCGTTCCCGACCCCCACTCATAAGGTGATAAGCGTGCTGTGCGCCGTTTTTGTCCGCCTATTACCGAAGTCTTTTGCGAGACTTCTCCCGACTGGCCGAGCTTCTAACTCGCTTGACAAAGGACAAGAAACCTTTCATCTGGGCCCAAGAACAGAAGAGGCCTTCGACGACCTCAGGAACCGCCTCAAAACTACGCCCATTCTTGGCCACTTCGACGAGGAGGCGGACACGGAACTACACACCGATGCCAGCAACGTCGGCCTGGGTTCCGTCCTCATTCAGTGGCGAGATGGTGTTGAGCGCGCGCTTGCTTATGCAAGCCGCACGTTGTCGCGATCTGAAGCGAATTATTCTACCACGGAAAAGGAATGCCTTGCTGTCGCTTGGGTGGTAACGAAATTTCGCCCATACCACTGTGGTCACCCATCTCGAGTCGTGAGCGATCACCACTCGCTTTTCTGGCTCGCGAACCGTAAAGACACTTAGGGGAGGCTAGCGCGTTGGAGCCTCCGGTTGCAGGAATTCGATGTTACCATCGTGTACAAGTCTGGCAACAAACACAGCGACGCAGACTGCCTGTCCCGTGCTCCTCTCCCGTACATTATTGCTGACGCAGAAGACGATCCCGCTTTTATTTGCGTTTTAACCACGTCCGTCCTTGCTCAACAACAGCGAGATGACGCCGAGCTACGACCCCCATAGAATACCTCAAAGGCCGCACCTCGTCGCCGCCCCGCTTCTTCACACACGGGCTATTGTCGTTCTGCTTGCGGGTGGCATCCTCTACAAGATAAACTACGGCACCACGGACACTCCGTATCTGGTCGTGGTCCCAACGGTGCTTCGAGACGAAGTTCATCGCGCATGCCATGACGAGTGTTCTTCCGGTCACCACGGCTTTTCTCGCACGTTAGCGCGGACACGGCAGAAGTATTACTGGCCCCGGCTTGCTACAGTGGTCCAGCACTATGTCAGGCCTTGCCGCGAGTGCCAGCGTCGGAAGACACCTCCTGTGAAGCCGGCCGGCCTACTGAAGCCCATTGTTCTGCCTCGAATCCCTTTCCACCAGGTCGGCATGGACTTTCTAGGACCATTTCCGACATCATCATTGGGCAACCGGTACATTATAGTTGCCAACAACTACCTTACCTGGTATTGTGAGACGAAACCCCTTCCCTGCTGCACCGCTGCCAAAATTGCTAACTTTCTCATCTTTAGCCTTGTCCTCCGTCACAGTGCCCCTGCGGTCGTTTGGTAGAGGCACGGCTTTTACATCAGCCCTTACTCAGGAAGTTATGCGTCTCAGTGGCGCCAGTCACCGTCGAACCACTGCCTGCCATCCTCAAGCAAGCGGCTCAGTAAAACCATTGCCGACATGCTTTCTATGTACGTCGACACCGACCATAAGAACTGGGATCAGATCCTGCCTTACGTCAAGTTCGCCTATAATAGTGCTTTTCAAGAGACGACGCGCTTCACGCCGTTCCGTTTGGTGCACGGTCGCGAACCCACGACTATGCTAAGCGCAGTGTTACTGCCAGATGTTGCACGTCCCTCCGTCGCTGAAGACTTCGTTCGGCACGCAGAAGCCGCCCGCCAGCTAGCTAGATAGCAAACCCTTACCCAGCAGGAAAGCGATGCTCAACGCTACAACCTTCATCATCGGGCGGTGCTTAACCCCACTGGCTATCAAGTTTTATGTTCAGACCCCAATCCGTCTGCGAGGTCGCTCCGAGGAGCTTCTGTGCCGCTACTTCGGCCCCTACGAGGTAGTTTTTAGCATACCGGTATACGACTCCGGTATGCAAAAAAGGTCTATTGACTACGAAGTGCTCCCGCAAGAGTCTGTTCGCTCCACCAGGCGGCAGGCGGCATCCAAAATCTTCCACGTTGCCAGGATGAAGCCCAGCCACGCCCGCTAGGAATTATTCTTCCAAGTCCAGCGCCGCAGACTCTATTCCGGCTTCCCGTGATTCTGCGGCATCGGGGCGATGCCATTTGCAAGAGGAGGGGCAATGCCACACTGTTAGCCATTTACTGGCTCCGCCATGCTGTGTGAGAGCACCGGCTGGTCTTCGTTGTCTTCCCCGGCTCGTGCGTTGGTTCGCTCAGTGTGTCTGCTCTGCTAGTCCTGGTGTGCCCTTCTGCCCTTTCTGCCGGCTTCCGGTGACAATACTTTTCCCTAGTTTAACCGGGCTGACAATTCAAAACCGCCGGATCCCAATCCGTGATCGCGTACGCTACCGACCACGGCGGGCCTTGCTCTTCGGGAAACAAATGAACGACACTCTGGCTGACACAAACAAGTCATTTATTGCTGCAACAACAACGCCAGCTAGCAACAAAATACACTGAGGAATTGTGGTCGTGCTACTCACCGGCACGGTTACGAGCGAACGTTCTGCCACGCTAGGGCAAGGGAGATACCTCACGGCCGGACGGGACGAGATGCGGGAGAACGTTCTCCTACGAGGCCTCGCCCCGCTGGCGAAGAGTTGAGCGCCGCGCCGGACAGTTCGTGCGCAACGACGGTTCCCCAGCCGGAGAGACTCGTCTCCCACGCGTGCACGCGCAGCAATCACGCCGTACGTGGCTCTTGTGCAGCTGCGGCGCCAGCGCCCTCTCTTGTTAATGTAACTAGGGAAGACACATCGTGGGGAAGAAAACCACAGGGGACGACGCAAGGCAAGGTCCCCCCCCCCCCCCACCCCAAGCCTTAAATAGACCCACGCGCCTGACAGTACATGCTATGGAGAAGTCTCCTGATCTTCATGTCCTTGAGGCAGGTCTTGCAGCATAGGGTACACCATCAGCGTCCACGCAGACTTGCAGACTTTCGCGGTGTTCCGAAGGCGGTGTGAAGGTCTCCGCTGGGACGACTCGCATGGGCCATGGTCTCCGTATCGACAGGTCCACGATGAGAAGGCCGGTTGAAAACTGCAGGCCAGGATTCTGCAGCAGTCGCCAGAGATTTTTGACGTGTTCTGTTATGAACTTAATGATCTCCAATTGACTTCAGAGCATCCCACTAATAAAAGGCTCAGGTTTTCATGCATGGAACTGACAATTTCTAACAACCATATTTGTTGGGCATACTCGCCGCGGTCCAAGAAGAGCCTTCTCTCTTTCCAGTCGGCTCACTTCAAGATTGTTAAGCGCGGTATTGCCAAGGCATGCCTAAGAGCCGCACTGCAAAGATCATGTGTGCATCCAACAAAAGCCAGTTTCTGCTCACAGGTGAATAGGCTATTGCAGCGGGATACCCCAAGAAAATTGCGTCCAGTGTTGCCGAGTCCTTGCTTGCTGAATGTAGTCTGCGAAAGAACAAGCGCACCGATGCGGGTCAGACAGAGAAAAAGAAAACAGCGTGCATCCCGTATGTGCACAAAGTTTCGCTCCCTCTAAAGAAAATAGTGCGCAAAGGAGGCATCAGGCTGTTTCTTTCAGCCAGGAATAAACTTAGCGGATTGTGCAAACGTGTGAACGAGGATGGAAGCAGAAAAAATGGCTGGCAGAAGAAGCATAAGGGGAAGTTTGTCAGCTGTCATGTTAATTGGTGTTGTTTACGAGATCCCGACCTCATGTGGCAATTTCTACATCGGTGAGACGGGACGCTGCATAAACGATCTACTACGTGAAGACGCAAAAGATATAGAGAACACGCGGAAACCATCTTGCATTGCATTGCGCAGAGTGACAATATAGCGAAGCGCATCTCAATCCGACCACTATATATCATCACCCGATATAAAGATGAGACCTCGACGCTCATTTCGGAGGCCTGCCATATACAAAAGCTAGGTAACACCTTTATCAGGAGCCCGCAGATAAATCTATTCCCTAATGAACATGCGTATCTTAATCAGTGACGCGGCTTGTTTTAAAACGGGTTGTGTGGTTGTGCGGTATCTTATTCTCATGTTTTCTTGTGTTTTACTCATGACATTTCCTTTATAAGACGCCGGTAGGACGTTCAATTCCTGGCAGAACAGTACCTGGCGAGCACACTGCGCAGAGCGGAGCCGGCAGGGCCTAGCACCGAGCAGAAGAGGACGAAGTCCGGCGCGCGACAAAGGTCGCAGACAGACCGCACGGGGGAGCCGGTAGCGTGATGGCTAAACTAAGTGCGGCATTGCCCCTCCCCTCTGGAAAGGCATCGACTCGATGCCTGACAGTGAGGGGGAGCCACGTGTTGGTGTTAATAGAATCCCAGGCACCGAACGTGGTGAGAGTTGTCCTAGCGGGCATGGTATGGCTTGAGTCTTGCGACGTGCACAATTTCGGATGTCGGCGGGCGTATGGAAGAACGAACACTCCCTTGCGGGCGCACTTCATACGTAACGTCGCTGAGTTGGCGGAGTACCTCGTAGGGGCTGAAGTAACGGCGCAAAAGCTTCTCGGAGCGACCGCGCAGACGGATGGGGCTCCAAACCCCCACTTGATCGCCAGGCTGGAAAATGACTTCGCGGTGACGGAGGTTATAGCGGTGAGCATCGACTTCTTGCCGCACGCAGGTTCGTTGCCGAGCCAGCCGGCGGGCAGCCTCTGCATGGCGAACGAATGCATCAGCGTCGGCAACGGATGGGCGGGCAATATCGGGCAACAACATCGTGTCCAACATAGTCACGACTTCACGACCGTGTACCAAACGAAATGGCGTGAACCCCGTCGTCTCTTGAAGGGCAGTATTGTAGGCAAACGTGACGTACGGAAGGATTTCGTCCCAGTTCTTATGGTCGTCGTCGACGTACATAGAAGTCATATCAGCGATAGTCTTATTGAGGCGCTCGGTTAGGCCGTTGGTTTGAGGATGGTAAGCTGAGGTCTTACGACGACTTGTGCCACTGAGCCGCATAACTTCCTGAGTAAGCGTGGACGTGAACGCTGTGCCTCGGTCAGTTAAAACAACATAAGGGGCGCCATAGCGGAGGACTATGCTGATGATGAAAAAGTCAGCAATTTCAGCAGCAGTGGCGCGGGGAAGGGCTTTAGTCTCACAATACCGGGTGAGGTAGTCGGTGGCAACCACAATATACCGGTTACTAAATGATGACGTGGGAAATGGGCCCAGTAAGTCCATGCCGACTTGGTGGAAAGGAATTCTCGGCGGAGCAATGGGTTGGAGCAAGCCAGCCGGCTTGAAAGGTGGTTTCTTCCGACGTTGACACTCGCGGCAAGTACGTACATAACGCTTGACAGTCGCAGAAAGCCTGGGCCAGTAATAACGGTGACGAACTCGTGCCATCGTTCGAGAAAACCCGAGGTGGCCGGAAGGAAGCTCGTCGTGGCATGCCTGCAAAACGTCAGTGCGGAGCGCCGTTGGAACCACGAGCAGGTAACCAGAGTCCGTCGGGGCGTAATTCCGTTTGTAGAGGACGCCATCTCGCAAGCAAAACGACGACAAGCCACGCGCGAATAGACGAGGCGGTAACGAGGCGGTACCCTCAAGATAATTGATGAGTGGCCGCAATTCCGTGTCGTCCCTCTGATGTTGAGCGAGGTCGGACGTGGTCAGAGCACCAATAAAGAGGGGGTCATCTTCGAGGTCATCAGAGCTGGACGGGATAGGAGCACGGGACAAGCAGTCTGCATCGCTGTGTTTGTTGCCCGACTTGTAGACAACTGTTACATCAAATTCTTGCAAGCGAAGGCTCCAACGAGCTAGCCGGCCCGAGGGGTCTTTAAGATTCGCGAGCCAGCACAGTGAGTGGTGGTCACTCACGACCCGAAACGGGCGACCATACAAGTAGGGCCGGAACTTCGTTATCGCCCACACAACAGCTAGGCACTCCTTTTCAGTGGTTGAGTAATAGGCCTCGGACCGAGACAGCGTGTGGCTGCCGTAAGCAATCACACGCTCAACACCATCTTGCCACTGGACGAGGACTGCACCGAGGCCAATGTTGCTGGCATCGGTGTGAAGTTCTGTATCCGCCTCCTCGTCAAAATGGGCAAGAATGGGCGTTGTTTGTAGGCGTTTGCGGAGCTTTTCGAAGGTGTCCTGCTGTTCCTGTGCCCAGACGAAAGGCTGATCGTCTTTTGTCAGCCGTGTGAGAAGCTCAGCCAGCCTGGAGAAGTCTTGCACGAGGCGTCGGTAATATGCGCAGAGGCCAAGAAACCGGCGCACAGCTCGCTTATCAGTGGGAGTCGGGAACGCAGCTACAGCAGCCGTCTTGTCGGGGTCGGGGCTGACACCCTCAGGTGTCACAACATGGCCCAAAAACTTAAGCCGTTGGTACGCGAAGTGGCATTTTTCGGGTTTTAGAGATAGACCGGCTGATCGGATGGCCGTCAATACTGCACTCAAGCGTTTGAGATGTTCTTCGTAGGTCGCAGCGAAAATAACCACATCATCAAGATAGACGAGACACGACTGCCATTTGAGGCCAACCAGGACAGTGTCCATCATTCTTTGAAAGGTGGCAGGAGCGGTACACAGGCCAAAGGGGAGCACCTTGAACTCGTACAAACCGTCAGGCGTTATGAACGCGGTCTTTTCACGGTCACGTTCATCGACTTCGATCTGCCAGTACCCACTGCGTAGATCAAGAGAGGGAAAGTATCGGGCATGACGCAGGCGATCGAACGAGTCATCAATTCGGGGCAACGGATAAACGTCTTTTTTAGTAATCTTGTTGAGGCGACGATAGTCGACGCAGAATCGGAGAGTGCCATCCTTCTTGGCGACCAGCACAACGGGCGAAGCCCACGGGCTTGTTGACGGCTGGATAACCTCGTCGCGGAGCATTTCCTCAACCTGCCTCCGAATCACCTCCCGTTCTCTCGCAGACACTCGATAGGGGTGGGGTGGTGTTGTATAGGCCTCTCGCCTTCATCCACTACAATGCGGTGTTTAGCGACCGATGTTTGTCGAACTTTAGAAGTGGTCGCAAAGCAGTCACGAAAAGAGTCGAGGATCATGTGGAGGCGGTGTTTCTGATCGGCGGTTAGGTCGGGGTTCACGTCAGTCATAACGGGGGCGTCAGACGTCCATGCATGGGTATCGTTGAGGGAGCAGGCGTAGTGGGAGACTGAGTCACTAATTTCATCGAAATAGGCTATGGCGGTTGCTTGCGGCAAGTGGCGGTATTCGGCGCTAAAGTTCGTAACAAAAAGCTGCGTTCGCATTCCGCGGAGGGAAGTAACACCCCGCGCAACGCAGACTTGTTGACTCAGCAGTAACGACAGGTTACCTTCCGCAACCCCGTGAGGAGTGCGTGGGTTGGAGCATTCCACCGTAATAAACAAACTGGAGCGTGGTGGTAGCGTGACATTATCATCAAACACGCGAAAAACAGGCCTGTCGGGCTCGCTGCTGTCGGCTATGGCACAATGAGGTGAGAACGTCACGACAAGTTCGCGGAGGTTGATTATCGCACCGTGTTCCCGAAGAAAATCTAACCCGAGGATGAGGTCCTTCGAGCAATGAGCCAACACAGCGAAGCAGGCAGTGAAGGTGACACCACGAATCTCCATTCTAGCGGTGCAGACGCCAAGCGGTGTCACCAGATGGCCTCCAGCTGTCCGGATGTGTGTTCCAGGCCAAGGTGTCAGTACTTTCCTCAGGACAAGCGTCAGACCACGACTCATGACGGAGAAATCGGCGCCGGTATCTACGAGAGCAGTCACGCGGCGGCCATCAACGATGACCGAGATTTCAGCCGAAGCTTGGTCACCGTCAGAAAAACGCTGTGTGAGGGAGGTCGGACTAGGGGATCGTTCACGCGGTCGGGTTGGGGCGTCAAGCGGAGGCGTCTCCGTTCGTCGAAAAGTCGTCGGACTTAAGGGTCGTTCAGATTGTCCAATTGAGGCTTCAAGCGAAGAAGGCGTCTCTGGGCGTCGAAAGGTCGTCGCGGCGTGGGGTCGGAGGTCGGGTCGCATGCTAACGTCGGTGAGCGGAGGATGTTCGTCATTATGTCCGGTGACGGCGGCCCTACCTCCGGGGGTCGCCGTCCTCAGTTTTCCCGGCGCGGGCTGGAGGACTGCCGGACGTAGGACTGGCGAACTGGTGAAGAAAACCGTCGAGGCGACGGTGACCTGGACTGACGTTGGGCAGTGGGTACAGGTGGGACGTTGGCCGCTAGGTACTGATCGATCTCGCGGGGTCGTTCACCATAGCGCGGCAGGGGTGCGTCGGGCGAAAAGCCGCGCAGGCCAATCCGGCGGTACGGGCAGTGACGACGGATGTGGCCTGCTTCGCCGCAATGGAAGCACAGGGGCCTGTTGTTCGGCGTTCGCCACATGTTTGCCTTCGTGACGGGTGGGCGGTCGTCTGTCAGCGCTGTCGTATGCGGGAATCGGTGGGACGGCACGGTAGGGGCAGGAGTGTAGAACGCCGGCGGTGGTGGCGCAGGACTTCGCAATGTCTCGCTGTATGTCATCACATAGGGCGCTGGCGGTGGCGGCGGTGGAGTGGGCTGCACCGTGCGGCGTATCTCGTCACGGACAGCCTCCGAGATGGCGGTGACACTAGGAGGCTGCTCTACAGAGCGAAGCTTCTGCAGCTCTTCGCGAACGATGCTCCTGATGAGCTCTCGGAGGGAGGTGTTCTCATCCCCGGGCCTCGGCATGTGGCACTCCACAGCAGTGATGTTTGAGGAACGGCCGTAGTGCGCAAACCGCTGCTGCAGGGCGCGCTCCATGCCTGCCGCCTCCTTTGCAAAATCGGCGACTGTAGCCGGAGGATCGCGCACGAGCCCAGCGAACAATTGCTCCTTGACGCCCCGCATCAAATGGCGCACCTTCTTGGCTTCCGACATCGAAGGATCAGCGCGGTTGAAAAGCCGGGTCATGTCCTCCACGAACATCGCCACGCTCTCGTTTGGCTGCTGCGCTCTCGATTGCAGGGAATATTCAGCACGCTCCCTCCGCTCGTTGCTGCTGAACGTATCCAGCAACTGGCGCCGGAAGTCTTGCCAGGTGTGGATGGCGGACTCGTGGTTTTCGAACCACGTCTTGGCGGCGTCCTGGAGGGCAAAGTAGACGTTCCGAAGCTTGCGGTCCTCGTCCCACAGATTAAATTCAGAGACCCTGTCATACCCGTCCAACCAGTCCTCCACATCTTCAAACTTGTCACCATGAAACGGCGCGGGCGTCCGAGGCGAATGAAGGAGCAGCGGTGGCGAACTCACAGTTTGCTGGAAGGTCTGGCTGGCCACCGTAGAGGTCATCTTGCGGGATGGCGCGGCGAGGGGATTGTACTCGGGAGCTAAGCCTTTCTAGCGGCGGCTTGACTTGTGGACAGGTGTCGTGTCCAGGGGGTGTGTGGCTGAGCGCTGGAGGTTCCTGGGACCTCTTCGTACATAGATCTTACCCAGCAGCTGCACCAAAAATGTCACGGACGCCGGTAGGACGTTCAATTCCTGGCAGAACAGTACCTGGCGAGCACACTGCGCAGAGCGTAGCCGGCAGGGCCTAGCACCGAGCAGAAGAGGACGAAGTCCGGCGCGCGACAAAGGTCGAAGACAGACCGCACGGGGGAGCCGGTAGCGTGATGGCTAAACTAAGTGCGGCAATATGCTGCCTCACCTGCAGCAATAAACCGTTTGGTTGTTAGTCAGCACTGGTGTTTGTTCTTCTCTAGCCTCGTCTTTCATAGCGCTGTTTTTTATCCAGTTCTACCAGCCCGTATTTGACCTCTTCTGTCACTCTCTGGCCTCGCGACGACTGCTTTACATATAGTGTAGTGAAGCTTTTCGCTTCAAAAATGGTGGTAGATTTGCGTAGTTAGGCCAAATGGAAATTACGTGCGCTAGCAGTTCGGTTTTCACTTCGCTTTTGGTGTTCAGATCCAGTGTTCACTGTGCGGCGCTCAGCTCTTCGCCAGCGGGGCGAGGCCTCGTAGGAGAGAGAACGTTCTCCCGTGTCTCGTCCCGTCCGGCGTCGGAGTTTTCCCTTGCCCTAGCGTGGGTGAACGTTTGCTCGTAACCGTGCTGGTGAGTCGCACGACCTCGATTGCTTAGTGCATTTTGTTGCTAGTTGGCGTTATTTTTGTAGCGTGCAATAAATTCCTTGTTCGCGTCAGCAAGAGTGTCGCTTCCTTGCTTCCCTCAGATCAAGGCTCGCCGTGATCGGTAACCTACGCGATCACGGGGTGGGGTCCGGCGGTCTTTGAATTGTGTCAGCCGCGGTTAAACAGAATTAATTGCTCTTATATGATGCGAGTTATTGGCATTTTAAATAAAAAAATAGCTATATTTTTTTCGCGTGCACTTTTGACGGCAATTTGCGCGGTCACAAGAGGAGATATAACTGAATTCACAGATTTCGCAAAATCCATTGCGCATGCGAACGCTTACCGGAAGCAGCAAGGCCGCCATCTTATCTGCTACGACGCAGGGAGGGGTGACCATAGGGGCGACGCTGTACGGGTCGCTCGAACGTTTAAGGCGAAAGCCTTTCTTGCCTCATCAGTGTGCGCAGGACCTGTCCGCAGAAAACGCGCATAAGTGTTCGCTCCACCTGTCAATCGAATAAATGATAATAATAATAATTGGTTTTTGGGGAAAGAAAATGGCGCTGTATCTGTCTCATATATCGTTGGACACCTGAACTGCGCCGTAAGGGAAGGGATAAAGGAGGGAGTGACAAGAAAGGTAGAGGAGCTGTAGTGGAGGGCTCCGGAATAATTTCGACCACCTTGGGACCTTTAACGTGCACTGACATCGCACAGCACACGGGCGCCTTAGCGTTTCGCCTCCATCGAGGCGCAGCCGCCTCGGTCGGGTTCGAGCCCGGGAACTTCGGATCAGTAGCCGAGCGCCCTAACCACTGAGCCACCGCGGCGGGTCTTAATCGAATAAAATGAAAGAAAAAGATGTTCCCACGAGGATGGGATTCGAGCCCACGCGGGCATAGCCCAATGGATCAGCAATCCATCGCCTTAACCACTCGGCCACCTGGCCCGGCGAAACAAGGCTGTTTTAGAAGGCATATGTCGTAACTTGAAACCGGATATAACGAACAAATCAGACATATCGAAGGTGTAGTATGTCGTAACTTGAAACCGAATATAACTTGATGCCCCTAAGGTGACTTAAGTGCTCCCCTGAATTTTGGGCTTAAGTTGTTGCAGGTTGTTCCGTAGTACCTGGGTTTGAACCAGACCACAGCGGCCGCGTTTCGATGGAGAATGCAAAAGGCGCCTGTGTTCTGCGCCATGTCAGTGCACGTTAAAAATCCCCAGGTGGTCGAAATTATTCCGGGGCCCTCCACTAAGGCACCTCTTTCTTCCTTTCTTCTTTCACTCCCTCCTTTATTCCTTCCCTCATGGCGCGGTTCAGGTGTCCGCCGAGATGCGAGACAGATACTGCGCCATTTCCATTGCCTAAAAAAGAACTTTCAACTTTTTCTGTTGCAGGTGGCTATCAAAACGCGCTTGTCTCTCACTTTACCAAGATTTGACTGAAAAGCATTGCTATACGCATGCCGATGCACTCGTTCTCACGTGTTTTGGTGATGTTTACCTTTCTTGAGATTTTCCTGGCTATTGTCGGTGTCAATGCAGGCAGTCGTTCATGTCACGAAACTTTTGAATTTTTTCCTTGGGGCTTGTTGCACGCGTTTTGTTTTCAGACTTATTTTTTTTTGTGTGGAAACGAACAAATGTACTCAATAGGCTCATTTTCCTCCTCATGTTTTACTGAATTATCTGTCATATCCTCCTGAACGAACCCACACTGAAGCAGGGATAATCGGATAAACATGCACGATTGCGGTCATGCTTCGCATATCGAAATCTGCGCATCAGTCACACACAGTTCTCGTTAAGCTGTTTTCATTTTGTTGCGACAAGGGCATGCAGCATGCTAACAGATGCATTCCATCTGCGTATTCTAATGAAGCGGCATAGTTTCATGTCCTGCAAAAGTAGGCTACGTAAAGCTTGAAGTACATGTTTCTGCTTAGGCGCACTTTTCTAACGCGCGATGCGCACATGACGAAAAATATTAAGAATACTGAAAAGTCAGCATCACTATTTTGAGGCTTTACAACAATACACCAAGGCAAGTCGAGTGAGTTATTCCGTTTTCATGAAAGAAAAAAAATTCGTTGGAGCCACTCAGATATCTCCTAACTGCAGGAAGGCGAAAGCCTTTTACAAATTTTACCCAAATTATAGATATTTCGGTGATCTTAAGGTCACGTGACCTAGGTGGCGATGTAACGGACAGACGGTCACCGAGAGTATGAGTCATTAAAGGCTATCGCCTTAATATGGGAGAGGCGGGTGTGTTGGCTTGAAATATACGTTTTCACATTAGATTATTTGCAGCGCAGCCATATTTTCACTGGGTTGTGGCAGCAGTGTTCTGGTTTGCCGATTTTATACGGGCATCTGCTGCGCATGCGCAGCATGGTACAACACGCACGTCCGCTCAATAAAGCTGAAAACAGTGAAAAGGTGTATAGGAGGGGAAGAAGAGGCTAGAGATTTTGAGCATGCTATACGCTGTGTTGCACGGCCGTTAGCGGTGTGCCTTTTAAGTTGATTTCAGGGCTCCAAGTTCCAGCGCTATTTTTAAGAGCCAAGCTATACCTCACGACCAAAGCTGCGAAAGCTGGGCCATCGCTGAAGCCTTGACCTTGAATAAATAAGCAAAGTAAATAACACCGCACTGGGATTCGAACCTGAGGCGGCGCGAACTGATCAGCTTCGCTGGCCACTGCACGAGGTCACTATGTTATCGCCGCAGCCGCACACGCCTCGTGTTAAACTGTAACGCTCTCTCGCGCTGTCCATTGCACATGGTCGCCTTCATCAACTTACATCTGCGGCGAAAGAGATGAGATCAGCATAACCTCGATTAGAAAGAGCTTCATCTGGGTCTAATACCGTCGCCAGACGTGCCGACGACCCAGCAAAACAAAACAATGAGCAAGTCAGACTAAACACATGCTTTAGCACGTCAACTCAGTTTAACTACGTTAAAATCTTCATATTTTTATTTTTAAATGAATTTAATTTTGGCGGTGGGAACAGGTATACCGTGCAACCCGCTACTACCTCAGAGCTGGTCTGGCCAAGCTGACGGTGCAGCCTAAGCCATGTCACTTTTTCTTTACACTGGGAAATGTGGAGTAAAATGCTGTCGATTTTGCGGTACAAGTGCATGCTGCAAGTATCCAGTATATTTAAGCAATCAGAAATATGGATGTGCATTAAGATATAAGGAATAAATTCACAATAACACACCGTTGTCGCATCTCTGCTGTTCTGATTTTATAAAAATAAATAACGAAGACGCTCTGAAGACTGCGACAGCATTAAAACCAATGTTGCGGCTATGTGTTTATGTGTCCGTGTCAGTTCTTTCACTCCATATAAAAAATGTTGTCACTGCCATTGTATCTTTTTTGCGCACACGTAATCATGCGCTGAGTGAGTCCGCCGAGAGCCTGCTCCAACCTGCTTGTCTCACCCTCTCCCAGTTTCACGCTTCCCCTTGTTTTTCAATTCTGAATTTTCGCACCGTCGTCAGCTGACCTTGTGACATCCTTGCCTTCTGTACCGACGAGCAACTTTTCTGACTGACGGAAGACGCAAAATCGAGGTTACTCGCAAATCGCTGGACAGGTTGCATCTGCCATGGTGGGCAGATTGTGATGACGTCCCAAGCTCTCATGAGCTTGACATCCTCCTCCTCTTGACCAATCAGCGACTTCGTGACAAACGAAGCAGCCGAAATCGCGTGATGCGAAATCTAAAAGCTGTCACATTCAAGAAAAAAAGTGAATGTGGCAACATAAGTACAATGAGCAATGAATGCGCGACATAGACGGGCCGGCTCTTACGAATGGGCTCTTACCCCTTATGTAATACCCCGCGAGGGGTCTTTAAGGTAATAAAATGAAATGAAAATGAAATGGGCGTCAACAACAAGACAGACCAGCTTGTTGAGGTACACTTCATGGCGCAGGTAGCATTGCTGTCTACTACTTGGACTGGCAGACGAGTCCTAAACGACTTACACATCAATTTCCCCCGACAGCTAGACGCCAAAAACGACATCCCAGCTTCACGGAGACGACAATTGAAGGCAACTCTACTACTTGCGAATATGCATCACTACGGCGAGCTCGAGGGCGTGTTCTACGTCGATGCTGCGGTTCCTCAGCAGGGAAATACGGCAGCCGCGGTAATGCACCAAAATCAAACAATGGACGCACTAGGACTAGCAGCCAAGGCGCACTGGCTGCGGAAACAGTGGTGACTGCCCTAGGTACAACACGACCTACCTCCCAATACAATCTTGCAGGTTCACAAACAGCGTATAGCAATTACCTGAGGGGCAGGATAGCACCACTAGCAGCTAAAATCGTGCAAGACAGCTACACCCGTGACTATCAAACCCCACATGAACACCCAGGGAACGAGAAGCACACGCCTCAGCCCGAGCATTTCTCTCCCGGGCACCCAATACGGATGCTGTGGATCCATGCACCTACTCCACTACTAACTTACAACGACATACTTGAGCACCTAAGACTATCCCGCCGGGTCTACCCACCACCGGCTAAGACCCTAGACAAAGGGCAGGAGTTGCGCCTCCGCAAGATAGAGACCAACACTTTCTTCAACCCACGAAGACTACACGCAATAGATCCGGAGCCATTCGACTCGAAATGGGAATTCTGCGGGGAGAACGCGGACCTATACCATATTGTATGAACCTGCTGACTAAACCAGGCTATCAGTATTAATAACCAGCCAAATCAGGAGTAGCTGGGAGGCAACTCTAACCAACTCGGATGAAACGAGTCAGAAAGAACTCGTTGGAATAACGCAGACCGCAGCGTTCGCCAGTGGGGTTCCGGACTGAAAACTCCACCCTCCGCTAAAACGTCCTAAACAGACTCAATAAAATATTTTCACTACTACGCGCATCTAGTCCTCACTTCTTGTGGAAGCCTGAATACGACATTAAAATTTAACTCATCAAACCCACATTACTCAATCCACAACCCGAATCCTTCGGATCGGACCTGACTGAGCAAAGCCATGACACCACTTACAAACTTACCAAAAACTGTTCTTTGTTGAACAAACAACAGAAGCGACGTTACCATGAATGCACATCATCACATGAGAAGTCGTAGATGCACCACGGTAACTGCAGACCTTAAATAACCTCAGAATTAGGTGAAAGCAGTGTGATGACCCCCATAATGCGCAGGTCCACACGGGACGGAGAGGCAAAGAGACACCGTATGGCTCAGTTTAAACAAACAGGTATATTCAATAATTACACATGATTAAGGCTATACATCAGAGGCTGGGGCGTCCGAGCTTACGTGCCGATGACTTCATGGGGGCGATGGAGTGGCTCCGGAGTTGGGCTCGAGCGGTTGCTGGCAGAAGCTGCACGCCGTCGGGCTTCGGCGCTGAAGGCCCTCTTGGCGAACGATGTCGTCCTGAGCGCAGACTCTTCCGTACTGCTTCTCCATTTTTATATCCTCTTCTCCACACCCCCTAGGGTGAGGACGCCCACGCCGGAGGGGAAGGAGGGGGGGGCTAGGGCTTTCACTTGGGCGCACAAACATACCACCGCATCGTGGTCTCGCCCCCCCCTCACGTGTTGAGCCCGAGGGAAAGAATGTTGTCTTCGCGGTAGCGCATAGCGTCGGCTGTGGTACGGCGCGCTCTGGCCCGCTGACAGCTCCCTTGTCCTGGAATGTGCCCGGGAGGGCCGCACCTGGAACGGCCACGCAAATTGGGGAGGATAAAGCCTGTTTCCCCGCGGCGGCGGCGGCGGGTCCGGTTCTTCTGGTCGTCACTCAAAGAGCATGGCTGGGTAATTGATGATGCCGCTGTCACGGCGGCGGGTCCCTTCGTTCTGGTCGTCACTCAAAGTGCATGGCTGGGTAATTGATGATGCCGCTGTCATCTGGGTCTCCGTCTACGCCGCGCCGTGGAACGCGGAACCTCGCAGCACACACAAGGAATGCACCTCGCAGCACACACAAGGAATGTACCTCGTTGCACACACAAGGAATGTACCTCGTAGCACACAAGGAATGTCACACTCGCTCACCCTCCAGAAGAATGTTCTCCGAACATTTGAGTCCCTGCAGCTCCCCTTGTCTTTCTGAATCGCCTCGCACAGTGCGTCCGACAAAACACTTTTCGCTGCACTCAACACCACTGCACAACACCAATGCCTCCGCTGTCATAACTGGCGTCTCCAGGGGCAGCACTGATCTTCTTTTACAGATAAACATGAAACTCAGCACCCAAGCCTCTCCTTTCTAGTCCAAACTGGACGAAATAAATTTACCACAGTTACAAAGGAGCTCCCACTTCTAGCACGATCACGGCACAGACAAAAATATAGATAACGAAAGGAAGTAGGGCAGGTTCTGCATGCGCTCCGCATGCTCTCCTGTGAAGGTGTTACTTAATGACAGAAAGGTTTAACTACCAACTCCGATAACTTAACACATAAGCACATAGCAATGTTATGAGCTGTGGCATTACACAATTCTAACCAGTTCAAAACTCCGCTCTGTTTACGCCATTAGTCCGACTTAGCTTTCCGATTTCGCAGCGGATATCGGCCTTCATGAGTCATACTAAGTAAGTCTGTGACCCTTTGTCTGCTTTGGGACTCGCGAGGGCTCGTGGCAGGAGCCTCTCCTGGCGTTATCTGCGCGGCAACCTCGCGCGCTTCTTCTTCTAGCAATGCATGAAGTAAATCCGGTGGCATTCCGGCCGTCACCTCTGGCGCCTGCCGAACAAATGCGGGAGAGGGCGTTTCTTGCGAACTATCTGCGCGCTCCGCTTCACTTCTGTCCCCATCAAAATCCGCGCTTTCCCTTTCCTCATTTCGTGAATACTGAACCGGTGCCGACTTGAGGCGATTTGCGTGTATCCTTATCAAGCGCCGGTTTACGTCTCGGACTCTGAAGTTTACCGGAGAAAGCTTCTCGACAACCTCGCACGGTCCTCTCCACTTCGTCTGGAACTTACGAGCTAGCCCAATCTGCCTTTGGCAGTTTTCAATGTACACGCTGTCCCCCACATCAAACGGCGCGTCTCTAGCACTGCGATCGTGCACCTCCTTCCTGCGCTTCGCCGCTTTCTTTAAGGCCTCCTTTGCGATGTCCCTCGCCACTTGCAAGCGCGATTCTAGCTCAACCTTATAGTCGTCCAGTGAAGCGTATGGGACACGACGGGGGCCCTCTGGCACTTCACCAGGCTGGTCCGGGTCTCGGCCGTAGAGAAGAAAGAATGGCGATTCGCCCGTGCTCTCGTGTGCGGCGGAATTGTAGGCAAACATTGCATACGGGAGCCACAAGTCCCAGTCCCGCTGGTCGCGCGAAACAAAATGCGACAGGAACCCGGCCACGGTTTGGTTCAGTCGCTCCACCGCGCCGTTGCAAGCCGGATGGTACGGTGTTGTCTGCTTCTTAGCGATCTTAAGCAGCTCGCAAACTCTCCTCATTAGCTGCGACACGAAGTTCGTTCCCCGATCTGTCAAGAGTTGCCTCGGGGTTCCATGTCGGAGCACGATCTGTTCGACAAATGCTCTTGCAACCGTGTCTGCCTTCTGATCTGGGAGTGCTACCGCTTCCGCGTATTTTGAAAGGTGGTCGACAAATACTAAAATGTACTTGTTTCCGGAAGTGGTCGTGGGCAATGGGCCCATTATGTCCATACCTGTCCGCTCGAAGGGAGCCGAAACCTCAGAGAACGGCTGAATTGGAGCTGGTCTTCGTCCCTTGGGTGTTTTTCTTTCGAGACAGGAATGACACTTCGCACAGTAGTCTCTAACATCCTGTCGCATGGCACTCCAAAAGTACAAACGCTCCACACGCCTGCGTGTCTTCGCTACGCCAAAATGACCGGCGCATGGCGCATCGTGAAACGCGCGAAGAACCCTTTCTGTCCACGACCGAGGTATGACGACTCTCTCCCAAGCGGTTTTCTCTGGTCTCCCTTTCCTGGTTGGCCTCGTGCGCCGACACAGGGTGCCGTCTTTGTCAATGAAATAACCTAGCTGTTCGGGGTGAGACGGTGCGCCCTCTAAGCTTTCGATTATTCGCTTCAGGTCAGGATCTTTGCACTGCTCTGTGCGTAATTCGGCGGGGTCGACTACGGGGACAAACTCTTCTATAGCTGCCAAGGCAGCTGTGCGGCTGAGTGCATCAGCATTCAGATGTGTCTTTCCTGACTTGTGCTCAACTTCAAAGCAGTATTCCTGCAGGTGTAGATTCCATCTAGCGAGTCGCGAGCTAGGGTCCCTGACACTCATCACCCATTTCAGAGGATGGCAGTCTGTGACTAGCTTGAATTTGCGGCCGTAAAGGTAGCATCTGAAGTGCTTTACTGCCCAGACAACGGCGAGGCACTCCCTTTCCGTAGCTCCGTACTTTTGCTCTGTGGGGCTCAGCTGTCGGCTAGCAAAAGCAACGGGATGTTCTTTGCCCTCGATAACCTGAGAGAGCACGGCACCAACTGCGAACTTTGACGCATCTGTGGCCATAACGAAGGGCAAATTAAAATCCGGGTGGCGCAACAGCGGTGCACTCATTAGCTTCCTTTTCAGGGCCCCAAAAGCATTCACCGCGTTTTCGTCCCAGCGAAAGGCGACATTTTTGGCTGTTAAGGCGGTGAGCGGCTTAGCGAGCTTGGCGAACTCCTCTATGTGCCTTCGGTAGTAACCGATCAGGCCGAGAAACTGCCGGACCTGGCGGACGCTAGTCGGGGATGGAAAATCTGAGACACACCTTAGTTTCTCAGGGTCCTGTCGCACGCCGTCAGCTGAAACAACGTGCCCGAGGTATTTCACCTCGTTTTTGAGGAATTGGCACTTAGAGGGCTTCAGCTTGAGACCCGCTGCTCTTAGTCGCACCAAAACCTGCTCAATATCGCGCAAATGGTTATCAAAACTGTCACTGTATATGATAATGTCATCCATATACACGAAGCACAGCCTCCCCAGAAGACCTGCCAGGATAACATCAGCGGTTCTCTGCCAGAGAGCAGGGCTGTTGGCCAGACCCATCGGCATTCTTTTCCATTCATAGTGCCCTGAGGGCGTGTTGAATGCCGTTTTCTCGGCATCTGCCGGATCCATTGCTATCTGCCAGAATCCCGCCGCCACGTCCACTACCGTGAAGTACCTGGCAGAGCCCAGCTGAGAAAGCGTCTCCTGTATATTGGGGATGGGGTATGGATCGATGCGAGTTACGGCATTTAGTTTGCGGTAGTCCACTACCAATAGATACGAGCCATCTGGCTTTTCCACCAATAGCGCTGGTGCTCCCCAGGGTGACTTTTGAGTGTGATGACCCCCATAATGCGCAGGTCCACACGGGACGGAGAGGCAAAGAGACACCGTATGGCTCAGTTTAAACAAACAGGTATATTCAATAATTACACATGATTAAGGTTATACATCAGAGGCTGGCGCGTCCGAGCTTACGTGCCGATGACTTCATGGGGGCGATGGAGTGGCTCCGGAGTTGGGCTCGAGCGGTTGCTGGCAGAAGCTGCACGCCGTCGGGCTTCGGCGCTGAAGGCCCTCTTGGCGAACGATGTCGTCCTGAGCGCAGACTCTTCCGTACTGCTTCTCCATTTTTATATCCTCTTCTCCACACCCCCTAGGGTGAGGACGCCCACGCCGGAGGGGAAGGAGGGGGGGCTAGGGCTTTCACTTGGGCGCACAAACATACCACCGCATCGTGGTCTCGCCCCCCCTCACGTGTTGAGCCCGAGGGAAAGAATGTTGTCTTCGCGGTAGCGCATAGCGTCGGCTGTGGTACGGCGCGCTCTGGCCCGCTGACAGCTCCCTTGTCCTGGAATGTGCCCGAGAGGGCCGCACCTGGAACGGCCACGCAAATTGGGGAGGATAAAGCCTGTTTCCCCGCGGCGGCGGCGGCGGGTCCGGTTCTTCTGGTCGTCACTCAAAGAGCATGGCTGGGTAATTGATGATGCCGCTGTCACGGCGGCGGGTCCCCTCGTTCTGGTCGTCACTCAAAGTGCATGGCTGGGTAATTGATGATGCCGCTGTCATCTGGGTCTCCGTCTACGCCGCGCCGTGGAACGCGGCACCTCGCAGCACACACAAGGAATGCACCTCGCAGCACACACAAGGAATGTACCTCGCAGCACACACAAGGAATGTACCTCGTTGCACACACAAGGAATGTACCTCGTAGCACACAAGGAATGTCACAGCAGTGTACTCAGTGTAAACGTCAAGTTGATATTACGTTCACAATACAAGGCGGACATTTGGATGTGCGACAATAATAATTGGTTTTTGGGGAAAGGAAATGGCGCAAAAACCAATTATTATTATTATGTTGCACACCCAAATGTCCGCCTTGAATTGTGAACGTAATATCAACTTGACGTTTACACTGAGTACACTGCTTTCACCTAATTCTGAAGTTATTTAAGGTCTGCAGTTACCGTGGTGCATCTACGACTTCTCATGTGATGATGTGCATTCATGGTAACGTCGCTTCTGTTGTTTTATTAGTGTCCCGTAATTTGCATTCTAACGTTCCTTTCATAATTTTGTTGAGAGTCCTAATTTGTCTAATTCCGGGTCACATTGCATTAAATTATTTCATTCCTGTTTCTACCGTGTCAGGCCGACCGGCAGCGGCAACTAGTGCCAGGACTTAATCGGCGGTTAGCGTGTCCAAACCTGCTTTTTTTCTTTCCAATCGGGCTGCAATTGCTACCTTTCCGACCGTCTCAATGGAACAGACACCATTCAAACTCCCATAATATTGTTCTCTTAGTATTAACTTAGTATTGGTAATTTAAGGCGTAATCCTTACTCCCCCCATTGAACAAAAACCCGTCTGTGCGTGTGCTTGTGTGTGTACGCGTGTGCACGCGCGCTAAGCTGCCATCTCAGGACAATGGCGCACCGCTTAACCGCTGCGCTGCACCACTGCGCCAGGAGTGGTATGCGGACTCCAAGGGATCTATGAATGTTGAGTAGAGGAAGACCATTTTTGCATATATTATACCATTAGCCATCGCGTCATACCCTTAAGGCGGAGCGCGGGCTAATTGGTGCGCAGATCCAATGGGGTGCGGCGTCTTCACGGCGGCGGCTGCTTAGAGACATGCAAAGGTAGAATTGCCAGCCGCTTAGCACCGGGTTGCTTCACGCCGCTGCACGTGGCGACTGCGTTCACAAAGTGAGCGGGCGGTTTTACGCCTCCTCGCACATGAGCAGTTTTCAGTGTCTCTGCCGACTTTTAATTTGAAACTAAAAGGTAAAAAGACAGTTTACCATGCCCCCGCTATCACCAGTGAAGCACCCACATCTCTACCACGTCATAAAGGTCAAAGTAAAATTACATAATCACCAAGGACACGTTCTAGAGAGGGCCTATTTCCAAACATAGCTGTATAACATCGTTATAGGCGTGGTTTGTCAACGCGAGAATTTACGGGGTTAATATAAAACGTGAACGTGAGCATGTCATTGCCGCTTAAAACCACACACACACACACACACACACACACACACACACACGCACACGCACACACACACACACACACACACACACACACACACACACACACACACACACACACACACACACACACACACACACACACACACACACACACACACACACACACACACACACACACACACACACGGCTTTTTACTGATAATCAGACCACTGTTTACATCGACAGGCCTCCTCTCCTCAAAAGCTGGGGTTTTGGAACCTGTTTTGAAGTGCTTTCTTTTAGATGTCCTTTAATGCATCCTCCCTGTCGAGTTTCTTAGGTGCGTGCCTTCTTGTCATTCCAGTTTCGCAGGCGAAGGCAGACGATTCACTCTTCGGTCCCACCTCTGCCACTGAGTGGCTCTATTGGCAGCGGCTAATGGAGTTGTGTGCTTGCTGGACAATCTGGCAGAGTTGAAATCAATACCTTTGAGAGACCATAAACACTTACCCTCAAGTTGAATGAAGCTGTTTGCTCGAGGTGTTTGCAGACTAATGCACGATCGCTGCCATTATGGATCGGTAATTCCTAGAAATTCCCTCATATGTAAGCCTTCACGAAGTGTATTGTTCTCAATCGACGGTAGAAGTTTAAATTTAGATTTCGGATCAAAATAACCCAATAAGGTGGCGGACGATAGAAACGTGAGATTCATACAGTTGTACTCTGTTCTTCTGTCATGGTAGCTTTCGTTTTGCGGCCACAATAAACAAAATAGGATGGGAGCCTCAAATGCTGCGATAATGTTTGCGTCAAGCTCTCTACCTTTAAGTGCATCTACAAGCTTTTGCAATATATAACATTGGACACTCATTTCACGTAATTACTTAGCAAGCTGGAGAATGTTATCGAATGCATTGTGGTCGTCCATTTGTTTTTACAGTTGCAGGATGCTGTAGAACTCGAGATCGATATCGCTTTGAGTAAAGTGGTTCGAGCTGGCGGACATTCACTTGATTCCGAAGATTCCTTTTGAAGGAGCAGAATGCCGAGGTTTCTACTTCGACCGAAAACTTCAGCTTATCAGTGTGTTTAAGGAGAATACTTTAGCTGACGCTCTATTAGGACAAGGGAACTTCGCATCTGTAATTTTCATTCTATGCTGTCTTTAGCGTATATTGGAATGATTTTGGCCAGGACAACTACTTTAGTCTTTATGATTTTGATCCCTGTGGTAAATTGTGATGTTTTTTAGCGACCGCCACACTTTGGCCTTATAATTTGCTAATCACTGACTCTGAAAAGGAGAAGGTGAAATTAAACTATACCTAATGCGATAGCTAAATTATACGCGCCTGACATTTGTAGGTGCCTGAGGAAGCATCTCGTAGGGAAGCCGTTTATTAGCCATTTTATTTTACTTACCAGAGTGAGTTTAGAACTTGAGTAATTGTCAAAACTTAAAAACATCACATTGGCAGGATGTGTTAAATAATAGCTCTCGAGTTGAGGTTCGAAAGGAGCATGATGGCCCAGAAGCTTTACATATATCTCAGCACCCTTACTAGCCTCTCGAGTGTAGTGGCTCTTTTCGACGAAATTATGCTATCAGGTCTTGCTGCTTCAAACGGTTCTTCTGCTGTGCGTATCCTTATTTTACCGCTGTATATAACATCTGATATGAATTCTTTTTTCGAGTTCTTGGCTGTTCCAACAAAGTTTATCCGGGGAAGTTCAGCGGGTATTGAGAAGGAATTTGGGAACTGCAAGTCTCCGACATTCCAAGGAAAAAAAGAGTTCGCTCCAGAGGAAAAGCTGGTGTTTGCACCGTGGTACTGGAACCACACAGCCGATGTTCAGCAAAGGGTTTTGGGCGCTGCGGCCTGTTTTCACGTGCAGTTGTTCATACCTTCCAAGACACCGGTTCAGACACTCCGAAAACTGCGACCGTACCTATGTCAGGTTAGTATCGCCAGTAGGGATGGATTTAACGTTCCCGTGGATCGATTCAATAATTGCCATATTAGGAAGATAGTATCGCCTCTTGAGCTCCATATAGAAGAGGAGTTTATCGGATTCGCTCAAAAGACAAATACACAAGTGGTTTTTGTGATGCCTAGTCTTATTTATTTCAACACATATACGAAACTCGAGCTCGGTGTCCAAACGAATAGAGCATCTGGTATTCGTCCTGAAGATTTTGCTGTTCTGGACGCGTACGCAGCAAGGAACGTCTCAGTAGTTGTGCGCCCCGAACGAGTTCCTTATATGGCTATATTAAACAAGACCGCTGATGTCATGCCGTTACCTTACCCTACTCTTTTTAACTACACGTCCACGTACTTCGTTGGAGCCCAGCACTCACCAGCCCAGCTGTGCATCTTCAGCTTGCGTGAAACTGCCGTGCGCGTATCCTTCATCGACTCCTGGACATCCTTCCTCTGGCTTGCGATGGTTCTTGCCTTCCTCGGGGCGTTCGTCATTCTCATCCTATGTGGCCGGAAAAGACTTGACTTGGCGAGGCATCCGGTTTTGAAGTCCCGTGTGGTGCTGTTTCTAGTAAGCACACTACTGGGCCGTAGCCCCGCTTACTCCGCCAGATACGAGTCGGTCTACCACGCTATTCTGCTCGCTTCGTGGTCGATGGGCATGTTCTTTCTCGGAAACTACATCCAGACCAGCCTCATCGCCATCCAGAGTGTTCCTGTTTTTAGTAGCGGGGCCCGCAACTTGGTGGAGCTGAGGAGCAAACTCGATGAGGGGAAAGTGAAGCTATGCATCACTGGGTACTGGAAAGGCCCTCTCGCGGCTCCCTGCGAGCACGAAAATTGCGCAGCGGGAAACGAGTTAGTTATTCGAGCCGCCTACAACTGCGGAGATAAATGCGGTTTGAGAAAACTGCCTCCGGGATGCTACGAAGCATCACGGAACGGAACTTACGTGGCGCTTTCGATCTGCTCCGAGGACGAGATAGCAGCCGCAGCGATGTGGAACCTGGTGCCCGGAGACTGGAGTGGCCTTGTGGATCGCATGTCGATCATCCTCAAAACTAACCCGGAAAGGTGAGATCGTGAGTTCTGGCTTGTGTCCTCCGGTGTGTAGTCCCCATGGGCAAAGCAAGTGCCTCCGCTTAGCAGAAGAGAATATTAGGACCTTTCTTGTAGCAGTGCATAACAATAGCGTAAGCTGCGAGGAGTAGGATACATTTAGCTGAGCGTTTTACGGCCAGCGGTGCGGAGCGGGCGAGCGGATACGCCAGCGGACAGGCGCGCGAGGAAAGAGGGTTAGCGGATCGCCCGTATTCTTGAGCGGAGTAGAGTCGCTTGCTTTGCTGCTCCACCTATCGGTCACAATTCGAGTTAGAGGGAAAAGAATATCAACTAAGCCTGCTAATAATGCGCTGAAACTGATTAGTAACCTCAAACTGCTCAAACTGTTTAGTTGGGGTCGCCGTCGACAACACAGCAGCGCCGGTGGTTGTGTTGACGGCTGCCATCTTGAATACCCATACATGCCCGCGCGCTGCCTATCGTTCCGCTGGAGAGGACTCCCCAACGGGCGTAAGCTTCGCTTCGCAAAACGCTGGCCAGCCCAGCGACGTGCGCATGCGCAGTGGCGTCTGCGCCCATCCGCTCCGCTCCTCTGGCCGCAAAAACACTCAGCTAAAACTGTCTACTACGCGACAGCGTATACAGCTAGTTCGGCCGAAAGGGCGTCGGCGTAGTAGTCGGCACCGCGTGCCGGAAATAATCGGGGGCTGCGTAAAAAAAGTATCAGGGTAATTTGTGGTTCTAGTGATTGATGATTGATTGGTATGTGATAGGTGATGACGAGTTAATATAATCATTGTAATTTACTGAATAATCAAAGAAATGAAAAAAAAATTGGAAAAGGGCTACAGAAGTGACAAATGCTCAGATTGAAAACCCAGTGCCTGATGATGCTAAGAAAATCTAGAGTGTGTAATTCATCAAGTAATCAATTGAAACAATTGAAAGAAATTAAGAATGAGTTCAAAGGTGTCAAACTACTTACAGTGGAAAGCCTAACCCACTGCACTACCACGTCATACCCTTAAGGCGGAGCTTAATTGTCCTCTCCAGATTTTTTCTTTCTAATATGGTTCTCGAAGCAATGCGCAGTACTTCGGCTAAGAGGGGAACCAGCCGGGACAGTTGGTGCATGACAAGAAATCAAAGCGCTAAGGACGTGACAAGTGAAAGGAGACACACATCAGCGCTACTAAGAACTGAAAGAAATTCATTGGGCCAAGAGCAATATATACCCATGGGCAACGCCCACTGCATAAAGGCATAGAAAGATAAAAACACTAGCAAGGTTTTGCGCATGCTCAGCCACCGAGGATTCTAATCTCTTTTATTTTCAGCGTTAAGGGGGCGCGCAGACACAGGTTTTCCCTGTGCAATGAATAAGATAGGCTTCATACATTTCGCGCATACGCCGATGCTGGTGCTTTCTTAGAACCGTGTTTTTGGCAATGTTTGCCGTGCACTTGCATGTGGCCACGTGGTCAGATACGTTTTTCCTTGCACCTTCTTTTAAGTCTTTGTCATGGTCCCGTAGCCTATCGTTCAGGCAACGTCCCGTCTGCCCAATGTAAGATGACCCAAATGATAGTGGCATCTCATAGACGACCTCTTTTTTGCAGTCGGCGAACTTCTTTTCATGTTTCTTTTCGCATGGCTTTGACGATAGGCGAGCCTTATTTACTAACTTGCAAAGATTACCTTAATTAAGAGTAATAAGAAGTGCAGGTTGAACGTGGTGTAGGCCTACGCACATATATTCAATTATCCTCACGAGATAGACGAAATATTCCATGTTGATGTAGTATTGGCTATGCGTGACGAAAATAGCATGGGATGTTCGCTGTACCTTTAGACGACTTCAATGACAGGCCAGGCAAGAAGCAGGCAGGAGACCATGCATTGAGGGGCAATTGGATAGAGTGTAGGAGTATTGGGTAGAAGTTATTGGTATAGCTTGGCAGAAAGAAATAGTGAAAGGATCATGAAAGCTGAGGTGTCGAATTGGGCCATGTTTCCACAGGGAACGAAGGAGGTTAGTAAGGAAGAAGCACACTGGCCAGTTGGTGGTAAGAAGGAAAGTAGGAGCAATCGGGATTTTGCTGCAGAACAGTTATTCTGCTTTATCTAAGTACGGCGACGTAATGTTCATGAGATTAATGATTATGTCACAATATCATTACGGATAGCGCAATTGAAGAAAGGGGTAGAGTAGCTAGACAGGATACCGGCAAGCTCTCGCACGTGAACAAAAATCTCATTTAGGAACGCCAAAGCATGTCACATCAGCTCCCATGGATAAAACAGAACTAGAAGAACTATCAAGGCTAATCAATGAACGTATTCAAGCAGACAAGATAAATTATACTATGCCGTATATCGACCACACTCGAGAGAACACTGGCTGCCTGCAAGCGGTAAAGAGAGAAACCAGGTATAGCTAAAATCAAATGTATGCTGGAAGAGGCATAGACGGCAATGCCACAACCGTTATGGCTAAGATAGTTAAAGTAGCCGGGGTATCCTACAAAGATCTGTAATCTAACCAGATTTTAACAACCAGTAGTAAAGGAGGCACTGATGAGGAATTCGAGATTCTTACGATAACGAAAGATGAAGAAAGCCTTAGAAGCATTATAAGCTGCTGATGAGACTCGGGTACCTGCAGATCTGCTGAAAGACGGTGGGGAGATTGGGCTAGAAAATCTGTCCACTGTTTACATTAAATGCCTTACGACCTCGAGCGCATGCAAATCTTGGAAGAACGCTAGCATTACCCTAATGCCTAAAAACATGGAACCTATTACTTCAAAAACTGCAGACCAGTCGCCTTAGTGACCGCTGCCTACATAGTACTTGATAAGGAAATCGCTAATAAAATAAAAACAACTTCAGACTTCGATCAGCCTGAAAGACAGGCTGGGTTTTGAAAACGTATTCTATGGTTCGCCATTTACGCACCATTAACCAGGCTACAGAAAGGCGCTGTATAACCCCCATAGAGGTTTGCGAGAAAGCATTTCACTCAGTCAAAACCTCAAATGTCAGACAGAGATGAAGGATCTAGGGTGTAGCCAACTTCTTGGGCATTCATATAAAGTGTGAGTAATATGGTGATTTTAGAGGGGCACCTCATTTTTCACCGAGCACTCCCTTAAAAAAATGGTCTATAGACACTCTATAGACTTCTTACAGACTCTATTGCCTTCCTATAGATATTTATTTTAGTCTACTCCCAGTGTAAAACTGTCTATAGACAAAAGTCTAATAAAATTGTATGCCCATATATCTAGGTTGTCTATAGACTTTCTATAGGATTTATTATTTATTTAGGACGCTAAATGTGCCGCACGGCATAAAACATGATGCCATTATTGAACGTTATTACGTTAAGAGGTTACAAAAAGGCATGGAGTCCAGTAAGGTGTAAAAGGTCACATAATCCTCGGGCATACATGTTTTTCGTTATCCACGAGTTGAAATCGGAGTCATTGTTTGAGGACAGGCCTGCCTCTTGCAGAACGCGAGCGTGCACCAGCGAAGTTCCTGGGCAAGTCCACAATAGGTGGTGAACAGTGCTGTCAGAAGCGGGTGTGTCGCAGTGAGGGCATTTTTCTGGCGCAGGAATCTTCTCACTTTGCCACTGGTGGCGAACTGCAGGCGTAACGGCCACTCCGACACGCATCCGCCTCGGAGAGACCTCCTCCATCCGTGATAGGTTGGGAGGAATGCGGTGGGTACACGAGGGAATAACAGCACGTGTACGCCGCCTGAGGGAGGCTGAAGATGTTAAATGTGTCAGAAGTGGATCTGGTGGCAAAAAGGCAGGAGGTGTTTGCGGTACGTCCGCTAAATGAGTTGACATGTCAGATGCGATGCTATCGACATCTGTGCGTGCTTGAAGCCAGTGTATGAGTATAGGGACCGGGTAAGATTTGCAAGCAGCATGTATGTCCTGGGAAACCCGAAGGGTACCACGCACTTTAAGTGCTTGAGAGCTTCTTGGGAATGAGTGAATAGTTGTACCTAGTTATAAGGAGGGTCGTCAGATAAAGCTGCTATGGCATTTAAAATCGCTTGGAGCTCCAAGGGAAGAGGTGATGAATTTTCAGTACAGTAGGTCTGGAGGCTGTAGAGTTGAGGGTGTGTCGGGCTTATGAAAGCAGTTGATCTCCCCGTTGAGGTTATGGCGACATCTGTGTAAAGGATGCAGTCATCCTGTTCGGTAGAAAAAGTTGATGGTAATGGCGGAGAGGAGAACTCCGACTTCTTATGACAAGCTGGCTTGTTAGATGTAATGTGGCAGTAGTCCCATGGAGGTGGTTGAAGCTCGAACATTGGTCGAAGAGAAACTTTCCGTGCTCTGTTGGTTTGTCGCTGGGCAATTAAATCTTCCAGTGTGTTGAGCTGCGAATACTCCTGCAGCAGACAAATAGGAGTTGCTCGGGGTAGTCCAGTAATGACTCGCATGGCTTCGTGGTTGAGTGCTTCGAGTGTAGACCACGGTCGTTTCGTAAGTTGTTGAAACTGAGCCTGGTATAGGAGCCGAGGTTGAAAGACAGCACGAACAAGTCGACGAGCTGTATCGGAGCGGGCACCTCCAGAGCGATTGGCTATTCTGCGGATGAGGCCACGTGTTCTTATAGCACTCTTGCGCATAGCTGATAACGAAGCCGTGCCTTTGCATGAAGAATGAACATGCAGGCCCAATACATTGGTACGTTCCACTTCAGGAAGAGGTGCGTTGTCAATAGTGAGCACGAACGGAGTGGCTTTGAAAATACGGCGGCCAGCTTTATTGCCCACATGAACGTAACAGTATTTGGAGAGGTTCAGGGAGAGGCCAGTGTTGGCAAGAAAGTTGTGTAGAAGGTTGAGGGCGTTTTGCAGAGAGCCTTGCTGCACCTGAGCTGAGCGATTTGTGGACAAGAGAGTGATATCGTCTGCATATGCCAGAACTTGAACAGTAGGATGGGTGGAAAGACTGTGTATCAGAGGAATGAATGCGATGTTAAATAGAGCTGGGGCTAAAACTGAGCCCTGCGGTACTCCGCGATTAGAAATGAAGCGGCCTGAAGGTTTACCATTAACACGGATAGCAAATGTCCTTTGTGAGAGAAAAGCATGAATTGCTCGACGTATCTGCAAGGGCATGCCAAGTGATGACATAGTGTTGAGAATGGCTTCGTGGAGAATGTTGTCGTAGGCCTTCGTGATATCTGTTGCCAGGACTGTGTGAACGAGATGGCTGTAAGGTGAACGACGTATCACGTCGTTGGCGAAGTGGTCAAGACCATCTTCAGCTCCGTATCCTGGTCGGAAACCAATTTGAGAAGACGAATATTTCTGATGATGGTCGAGCCACCAGGACAGTCGAGTGGCAAGCAGTTTTTCATACAACTTGCAAAGAGTTGGGGTAAGAGAAATCGGTCGTAGGGCCCCAAGAGTTGTGGGTGATTTTCCAGGCTTTGGTATCTGAACTACCACTGAATGTTTCCAATCTGGTGGCATCTCACTGGATGTTGAGATTTCGTTAAAAATTCTGAGAAGTGAACTCAATGCTTCACCGTCCAGATTCCGGAATAGGGCATAAGGTACACAGTCATGACCAGGTGCTGTGTTAGGGCGGATGTCTTCAATTGCAGCTATAAGCTCAGCCATGGTGAATGGGCATATTATCTTATCCTCTGGCTCATGTTTGTAACTGACCGGAACAGCTGCAGGTGAACAGTCACAATTCGGAAAAAAACTGAAGGGCAGCTTGGGAAGCAAATTCATCTGGAGAAAGACGAAGGGCAAGGGGAACACTCTCGGCGTAGTCTGACGGATGGCTTGCGTTCCATGGAATGAAATACACGCCACAAGTGGCGATTGCCGACAGGAGTACTTAGCTGAGAACACCACTCGGTCCAGCGCTTGTGCAGAAGGCGTTTAGAATACCGACGGGCTTTAGCGGTGACTCTATGAAGTTCCGTTCGTGCATTCTGGTCTGAAGGATGCTGAGTGATGTATACGCCCAGCTATAGGATTTGTATGTCCTATAAACTGTTCTGTAGAGTTTGTCTATAGAAAGTGTATAGACTTAAAGGACAGAAGTCTGTGAACTGTCTATAGACTGTCTAAAAATTTTTTTGTAAGCCTGTCCCATTCTTCCCCACGGGATGAGGCAAAATACGATATTATGAAGTTTAAAATTTCATTACACTTTATTTTGCTCCCATTCGGCTGGGCTTTTCATATTTTGTAACCGTGATGCCAGACCGTTAATTCAGCAGCTTTTATTTTTAGATTTCTGTGAATAAAGATTAACAGCGACGATTTTTCGAATTTGTGTTACATTTTCCTTCATTCCCCCTCATGCCAGTAGCAGCATCTAAAGCTTCTCGCATGTGCTTCATGCAGACACCACCACGCATGGATTCTCTCCGCCATTGCTGAAGCTGGGCTCGTAACGCCACTCCGGAACCGTCAGTATCGGCCGACGGAAGGCACGGCTCAAGATGAAGGGTCGAGTAGTGCGGACATATTTTTCGGCGCCTATTTAGCGGGCTGTGCCGTATCCCTCGCTACGCTGATGTGCGAGCTACTTTGGCACTCCCGCTGCAAGAAGCAGAGAAGAAAACGACGGCGATTAGGCCCGTGGTAATGCGGATAAGGAGATAGGATGTTTGCCGGGATGACGTGGCCGTGGATGTTACCGGAGAGGATTCATTGGAGAGATGTGGGGAGAGGTATCTGTCCTGCAGTTGGCGTCGTTAAGATACTGCTGTGGCTGCTACTGCTGATGATGATGAATCCGGATAATCTGTGTTTGCTAATTCAATTAACGTTAACGACCGACTTAAGAAGCATGCAAAAGACCTGTCCAATAGGGAGCGCTCGAATATTGTTGACCACTACATTGCTTGCACAGCTTGTGAACCGCGTTTGCGTCGCCTGTCAATCCTAGGCAAAAGTTATCAGAAAACCGCTCGTGAAACCTTGGAGGCATTTTCTTTAAAGAAAGCGAGATCAGATTGTGGGAGAGGTGTTTGTCCGGCAGTGGGCGTTGTTAGGCTGCTGTTACGGCTGCTACAGCTGCTGATGATGAACGCGGATAATCAGTGTTGGTTATATAAATTAACGTTAACGATCAACTTAGGGAGCATGCAAAAGACTTGTCCAATAGGGAGCGCTCAAATCTTGTTGACCACTACATTGCTTGCACAGCTTGTGAACCGCGTTCCTGTTGCGTGTGAGTCCTAGTCCGAAGTTATCGAAAAACCGCACGAGAAACATTGAAGGCGTTTTTTAGAAAGAATGCCAGATCAGATTGTGTTAGCGACACTTCAGATGCCTTGTACAATGATGAGGTGAATTTTCTAACACGTCTAGTGTGACAACTTTCTGCCGGCTAGATTCTAGGTCACTTGTTGGACTGCGCCAGAGCAGGCCTGTGGATATACCCACATACGCCCTGGTTGTTCCCTCAATTTTTCAGTTGCAAGTTAGCGCCCATGTTTGCCTTTCGTTCTTGTGTCCTGTCATGTTTGCGCTAAAATATATATACTTTGGCTAATTCACATCGCCATTTCGCACTTTTTATGGCATGTCTGAATTCTGATGCCACGTGTGAGTCGAAAGAATTGTGTTTTTGTTACTTCAGTGTTCAAACGAGCGCTTCCTTCTCCTTTCGCACCGACCATCGGCAGCAAGTATCACGACCTCGCGCCCGCACAACTACATTCTCTTCGTCATTGTTGCCCCGGACTGCCAACGACTGGAACGGCCTTACCCGCAGAACTTGCTGCTATCATCTGCCCATCTGTGCTCCTACACAAAATTGCGCATGTACTTGCACAACAACAAAAAAAAAACCTTCTTTGTAGAACTAGCTTAAAAATTATTTGTACTTAATCTGTTTTTTTTTTTCATTTCTGTGTGTCCTAACCGTTATGTAATACCTTGCAACGAGAATCTTCAACGTAATAAAGTGAAGTGAAGTGCTTTATGGAGCAAGAGATATTGTTACATGGCGGCCAGCTGAAGGATTTGACGCGATGAACGACGGCAAAGAGATGACTTTAATTGCCATCGGCCTTGTGCAAGCGCTCGTCCCGTCGCGCGCGCTAGGACAATGGCTACTAAATCGTCTCGTTGGCATCGTTCATCGGGTACCATTCTTCGGCTGGCCGCCACGTAACATCATGGTGATATGGTCTCGAGAATATTGTCGAAGGCATCCGAAGACATCCATTGTACTACCCCATCTCACGTTTGTAGCACTTGCTTCTGGCAGAGATTTTTTTTTTATTCGAGAAGTGTGCCATGAGGCATAAGTTGAAAAAGGAAGGGGGGGGGGGGAAGGAATGCACGGGATTGAAAGTTAAAAGGAGTGAAGAACTGTTGCCCTGAGGTAGACGCAGAGGTTGCTAATGAAACGGTTGTCCATAGTTCACTTCACGTAGTCAATTTCGCGGTTCCACCGCGAGCCCACCTCCCTGAGGAGCCGTTTTCTGATAGCAGCCGTCGCTGGGCACGTCCACAACAAGTGCCGCACATCACAAATTTCCGGTGCAGCGCTACAGTGAGGGCACCTGTAAGGTGCTGGCAGATCTTTGGCACGCCACCGATGACGGACAGATGTTGTCACAGCCGCCCCTGCCCGAATCCGGCGCACGGATACCTCCTCCTGCCGAGTAAGACTACTGGGGAGAGGGTGCGAACACGGAGGAATTAGAGCGCGTGTTCGCTGGCGCAGAACTTCGGAATCGGAAACATGGGACAGGAACGGATCTGGGGGAAGAGGGGAAGGTGGCAAATCGTCTAATGTATGAAGATGAGTCATAGCATCCGCTTGAATGTTATGTGGATTCTGGGCATGGCCGCGAATCCAGTGTATGCGCACAGGACACGGATACTTTGCGCAGAGCACATGAATTGATTGTGAAATCTGGAACGTCCATCGAATAGCCTTAAGCTGTTTAAGGGCGGCGCGGGAGTCGGTGTGAATATGAACTGTATTGAATGTTGGAACGAGAGGAAGGGAAGCAATGGCATTATAAATGGCTTGAAGTTCCAGTGCCGGGGGAGTGCACGTATCCGCAGTATACGTCGCGCGAGTGTTGAGATGCGGATGAGATGGACTATACGCAGTAGTAACTCACCTCTCTGCAGAATGTGATGCATCCGTGTATAATATGCACCCTTCAGGCAGATACGCTGCTGATACCGACGGGGAAACAGTGGGGCGATTGTCAGTGAGCTGGCAATAGGACCACGGTGGAAGTGCCTTTAAACGATGAAGTTTGAGAGACTCTTTACGAGCTCTATTCTGGCAGAGATGCAGCGTTCAGAGCACGACGATAAGCATCAGTTGCACCTGTGGTCCTCCCGCGACGCTACATATGTGCGACGTCGCTGATAGGGTGTGCTACTGTGCAGGCGCGCAGGATGTCGCGCCTTCAAGTTATTTCAACCTGCCGCGGTGGCTCAGAGTGTACTGTGCAATGTCAGTGAGCGGTAAAGATCCCCAGGTGGTCGAAATTATTCCGGAGCCCTCCACTGCGGCACCTTTTTCTTCCTCTTTTCTCTTAGTCCCTCCTGTATCCATTCCCTTACGGCACGGTTCAGGTGTCCTCCGATATGTGAGACAGATTCTGCACCATTTCCTTTCCCCCGAAACCAATTTAATTTCGGTTTATGTATTTTGTAAATAGTGTACAAAGCTCTCCCCTGTTCTTTCTTGCCATCGCCCCCCTCTATACATATCCTCGCTAGCCTCTCCATTTCCCTTTCACCTCCGCCAGCTCCAGCTCGGGTGCTTACGGCATTGGATAGCAATTGCCGCGGCCGGCAACATTCTTTTCCTTCCGTTTTTTAATTATTTATTTTACATAAGCCACTACTAGTACTGTATTTAGTCATTTTAGGTTGTTTTCATTGGAATTATCTCAGACAAAATTGGCTTTTGAGGAAAGGAAATGGCGCAGTACCTGTCTCACATATCGGCGGACACCCGAACCGCGCCGTAAGGGAAGGGATAAAGGAGGGACTGAGAGAAGAAAGGAAGAGGAGCCGTAGTGGAAGGCTCCGGAATAATTTCGACCACCTGTGTACAGTGTACTAGAATATAACCAGGGTATCTTTAACCTGCACTGAAACCGCACAGCACACGGGCGCCGTCTGCGTTTCGCCTCCATCGAAACGAGGCCGCCTTTTGACGGTTCTTGATGAGACCCCGCGCCCCACGGGATGATGACGAAAGAGGCGACGGCACGAGGCAAACCGCTGGGGCCAGCCTCGACGGCCACTCAATCCTGTCACCTGTATTCGTGAAGCCGTAATTTCGTAAGGATTTCCGTTACTCATCATATTGGAGCAGGAGCTAGAGCCCATCATGATTCGGAACGTGAAACTTTGGTGCCTTGCCCATGCATGGATCTTCGGATGACATTGCTATGATGCGGCGCGGAGAGAAGACGGACAAGAATCTATAGCAACTAGCCCAAGTGGGCGCAGCTGGCAAAGGACAGGGTTAATTGGAGCGACATGGGAGAGGCCTTTTCCCTGCAGTGGATGCAGTCAGGCTGTTAATGATTATTATGGCGATGAAAGAGGCTCTGAAACAACGAGAATGGTCGCATTGTACACAAATGTTGACAATGGGCCCCTCAACTCCCTCTGGTCGAAAATCGTTGTAATCCGGTGGTTGTGAGGTATCGTCAGAAAAATATCTCGTGCATGTAAAAAACGGCACGTGGAATTCTTCATCTGTGCTCAACATATCGTGTCGTTGTGCTCACGTCCAAAAGGGCAACAACAGCGCCTCTGTGTATATAGGTCGCTAAATTCCCGTCATAAAAATGAAGAGCACTTCTAATCACTCGAGATCACGCATGTATGCAGGTTCGAGGTAATCTGCTCACAGTTTGGCCAAAGCAGGCTGCAGGCGTCCCGTATTTCCTTTTTGGTTGTTTGCCTTTTTGGTTGTTTGTCTTTTGTTAGATGGTGCCATGCAATCCCAGAAAAGTACCATGACAACGTGTTTCTTTAGCCGAAAAAGATCTTATTTTGCTCCCGATCTGTTGCGAGTTTTCAATGCTCTATTTTTATGAGAAGCTATAGGTCCAAGAGAGAGACAAGCGCGAGAAATATGTTTTAACGCGACAGGGTCAAGTATCCCGTTTCGCAGAAAATTCGGCGTCGTGGGCATAGTAGGCATAATAAACTAACCCGCATGGCCGCCCCATCCAACCGGGGTGGCCACGTACCCTATGGCTAACATGGGGCTAACTGTTTCAGTTCGGCCTCGCGCAACCCGCCATGATCGAAAAACTTGCCGGTCGCGTGACCTTGTCGCGTTATTCCATGTCACGTGACCTTGTGGCGTCATCACGACCTCCGCACCGGATTGTGAGCGAACTGACCTCATTGGCAGGCTGCTGTTTAAAAAAAAAAAAGATTGGTCGCGAGAGATCGCGCGGGAAGAGCAGCATGGGTCGCACGATCTCTATCGGTCGATTTAATAGAAACAGCCACCTGCCAGTGCAGTGGCGCATCGCTTAACATCCACGCCACTGAGCTGGTAGTGGTATGAGGACTCGCCGAGATCTCCGAATGTTCAGTAGAGAATGACCACCTCTGTATATACGGGCACTAACGCACTAAAGCGATCGCTTCATACCCTTAAGGCGGAACAAAAGTGTCCCCTTCAATTGAAGAATGAACATGCTTTCGCACATCTACTCGGTTTAAGTACGTTAAACGCCTGCCAATTTATTTTATTTCCAAGTATCTGCTTTGCAGTGGAGTTTGTTTTCGTGCCATCTAACATCATCCCACTGCAGGGATTTAAAAATAGACGCGTTGTCTCTCTTTCTTGAACAGAAATATATTTAAAAGACGCTTTTAGTTCGTCGGGAAGCTCCCTGAGACATGTGTTGGCATTGGATTTTGATCTCCGCACATATTTTCTTCTTTGTAACCTTACATTGTAATTCCAAATGGTGCTTTGAGTATCATGAAAATAGGCATGTAAGCAATGATCAGTACTCCTTATCTAATACGCGATGTCTAATGTCCTTGGGCATGTATTTTTTGTCCAGGTTACGCAGCAGCTATTGAAGCCGACGTGAGGATAAACATATAGGCTCGTTAATACTGCGAGAATTCAAGAACTTTGGAGAATACGGAAGGTGCAAGGTGTAACATCAACACACAAAGGTGCCCGAAGAGCCTTGCCACCCTTCTTGCTAACCCGAGAACCCCAATTGCTCATGTTCACGGACTAACCTTCAAAGAGTGTTTAAAATTCACAAATGTTTGGGAGCCTTAGCGTGCTCAAATTTGTGAAAGGTGCCTCCAACGTTCAGGTTTTCTTCTTAACGCTTCCAATGTGCTGGCCAAAATGGGGAACCTTATGTAATCAGATGATCTTTGAATTTTTCAATGCAGAGATTGTCTTGAGGCCACACAGCTTCATAAACGGCTGGAAAGTGGTTCCTTTCCAAATGTCAAGGAACTTTCAAGTATGTTGAGAATGTTGGTCCGGATTAGGAGATACCACCCTGAGCAGTTCCACAAATTTATTTTTAGCAATTGTGGCTGCCTGCCTTTTGGCCTTCGCCCTTTTTTGGGCTATTGTTACCGGGGTAGGAAAATTAATAAAACCCGTAAATGCACTGCGGAAGTAGAATCAAGATTTGTTTTGGTTGGACTGTGGATATAAAATGCCCACCGCAGAAAAAGATGCGCTCGGAGATCGCTGTTGGCATGATCGGACAGCGAACGGAACGAAATTGCGAACTCCACGCAAGGTAACGCGTGCAGGAGATGGAATGTGCTCTCCAGACAAAATGTGCTGCCAGTAAACCTAGAATCTGCTTGGAAGGAAATGCGCTTGTGAATAACAAGGCGTGGAGAAATGATCTTTGCATCGAGAGAATCAACTGCACCGGCTTTTCTGCGCCTAATGAGAAGAGTTACGGAGTGAACCTCTGTTTCGAGTCTTTGTCCTGAAGTAAAAAATTCTGCGAACTTACGTTTGAAAGACTCGTGGTGCTCAGTCGATATTGGTGACTTAAAATGGGCCCAGATAAAGTAGAAAAAATGCCACGAGTCCCCACCGTCCGGCCCGCCCCGCCCCGAGCACTGACAGCTGCGGTATAGGGGGAAAATTACGTCTATTTCAAATTTCGGCACAGACGGCCAGGCGAAGCACGTCAAGGATTAGCTGGGGAGGGGAACATGGAGCAGTGTTGAAGCTATGAACGAGGGGGTGAGTTCCACCGATGCTTTACCGCGTACAACTTCTAGAAAATGGTAGGAACACCTTCGATGTAGGTAACGGTATATTTGTTTTCGTCGCGGACGATTCTGTTGTAATGCGCAATTAGCCGACCGCACGGCTCCAGCAACAACGCAATGAAACAAACACAAAGTGTTGTGTAACTAACATTTTATGACGCAAGAGGTAGGCATGAGCTTCGTTAACACGTATTTGCTCGTTGCGGCATAGTAAGTCGCGAAAAAATGAAGAAGTACTGACAACGAAAATGCACCAAACGGGTTCGCAACAACTTACTCAGACCCAACTAGGCCAACTTTCTTCTTTAATCACAATTGCTTACAAGCCATGTTTGAAAACAACGGTTACTCACTGCTGCTTTGTAGGCAACACAGGGCGGTAGGTATTAGCAGTGCGCTGCTAATGCGCAGTAAAATGTTGGGAACAAAACAGCCATCACACGTGTGATACGCAGCTATCAGCTTTCGCTGAGGTTAGCGCATGCACAGTACGTCCACAGTGTCGTCACTTTTTTTTATTCTGTGCGTTTTTTTCCCGGATATGTGCAAAGGCTTTTCTGATTTCCCAATAAAAACGCATGGTAGACAGTACACGTGCCTTCGTGAATGTTTCCTCTTGCTTCGTGCATGTGTTCTCGCTCTTCTCTATACACCACTTAGGCACGGAGTAACCACCTCCCCGCCTTGCTGCATTCTTTTCGATATCTGGAGGTTTTTACTCAGCATAGATGAAATATTGACATCGATATTGACTTATATGTGAATAGAGTGTAACTACAAAAAAATAACACAACTCTCACTCGCCAAACTGAAATGTAAACGCCCAACGTGTAAATGCAACATCGGTCCATGACAGCTCTAAAACTCATGGCGACACAGAAGAAATCCCCCTTAAGATCTCTTTGCATGGCCATGGACATAATGAACACTTTTTGCTCTCGGTCAGTCGTGCTTAGGACTTGCCCTAGCGACACGCAGTATCGTGTTAGTGCTCATATATTGTGATCGGTTCCTAGGCTTAATGGTAAATATTGTTTTCATTGCGACTCTGGTCCTTGATGTGCATCTACGGCGCTAGCTTCTTCATTGTCAGGGTCGTGTCTATAGGACCGGGACTTGCACATATGTTTTTAAGCATATACTGCGCAACGGCTGAGACCAAGCGTCATCTATTGGAGATGGCTAGCATCATCGTTACACCTCGCCCCAACCGCGCCTTTGATCAAACACTTCCACAGTTTTCATCCGACAGGCTAAATGCACCCGAGAACAGCCTAATTTTACTTCAGTGCGGAATGGCGCTGCCGAAGTAACTGTTTATATTTGCGAGCTTTTAGAAGCCATTCCCACAGTTTTCTCCGCAGTGCTGAACCAGCGCGCAAGCGCCTTGAACGGCGTTATTTGTACCCAGGTATTTTGATGTTTGGTATTTTGGTACCCAGGATTGCCCCGTGGTCTCCTCGAAAAATGTCCTTGAAAATGTCCTTTATGTTTTCTAGATATATTTTCAAATCCACGTATTTAAACGAAATATAGGCCATGCATTAAGAACCATCGCTAAAAACACACACAGAGGACGAGACGAGACACATGAAGGCGCTGATCAGCGCCTTCGCGTGCCTCGTCTCGTCCTCTGTGTGTTTTTAGCGCTGGTTCTTAATGCAATGAAAAACAACCAACTCGCCCAATCCTCAGTTCTTCTACAGTTCAAGTATAGGCCACTGCCTATTAACATGTTTCCCGCGGGTTAACCAGCCCGTCAACTATTGTTTGAGTCACTTTGAGGCTTCAGCCACTTCTATTTCAATCTCTAGCTTCAGCTTCAGCAAACAAGTCTGAAAAGAGCTGCTAGGTACTTGTTTCGGAGCTGGAGGAAATTGATCACTGAAGGTTCTACGATAACACTTTCGCAAAGTCACCAACACGCCATCGGCTTTCACGCCTCTACAGCAGCGGTTAGTTGGGAACGGGATCTCCCTATGCTGATTTTTGGTTGACGGTGTAGCAACTTCCTAGAATAAAGCGCGGTACCCGCGGAAGCCCACTGTAGTACGTATGCTGTTGACATGATTCCTAGAGGGCGTGACAGCAGACAGTGTTGACAGTCTTCAGGCATCTGTCTGCTTGGTAGTGATACCACTGAGCTGTATTCTGTACTGCTCTGTACTGCTGAAGCCACTGTCACTGTCATCGTCGCTCTCTCTCCACTGGCCACTTGCAGGAATGAGACCCGTCGATGTTGGGTAAAAAGTTGTGGTCTTCCACAGGAATATGCACTTCGCGTTCGAACAGCCCTTTGAGGAAACACAAGACATACAACTGTCATAAATACACACGACGGCATTACAAAGCCTAAAGAAGGGCAGCGGAGCAAATATTCGAGCTTCAGAGTGAGGTTCGTGCCATAACACGAACCACATATTCGCGCATGTCCTTCAGGAAGAGAATATGACATCTCTATAGCTTCCGGCCAAGCGCAACCACACGGCAATAAAGAAAAGCAACACAGCTTCCACAGAAGCTTCTCAGTCCCTGGATGAATTTTTCTTGAACTTCGAAGTCCTTGTGCAAGATGTACAGCTTTGATTTCAGGAAAATGGCTGCACGCGGTTGGATGAGAATAGAAATCACTTCTTAATATGGGTTTTCTCATAATCGGTAAACCCCCAGAAAATGTTACTACAGAAATACACGCGATTTTTCGCAATCATTCAATTCTTTTTGTATATATCTATATGACACATGTTTTAGAGCACTAACACTAGGGTTTCCACTCTACCGAAACGCCTTTGTCTGCTTGTCTGTCTTAAGCCTGCTTCTGTCAGGTGGGAACCTTCCCAGCCTTGGGCCGTTTTCGGTTTGTCTTTCTGGTCCCTCTGCGACTTGGAAGAGCTCGATGCCAGCCATGTGGGTGGCAGGTGAGCCACTTAGGTCACAGGACTATGTGACGTCATCGTAACCTGCCCTCCGTATTGTGAGCACACTGACCACCGTGGCTGGTGGCAGTTCAATCATTGGTCAAGAGAGGTTGGTCGGGAAGAGCAATCTGGGTCTCACAAGCCCCACCGGTGGAAGCACCTGCCATCGAAGGGCACTGGTGTGGCACATCGCTTAACCGTTGCACCACTACGCCAGGACTGGTATCAGGACTCCGATTGATCTGAGAATGAAGAGAATGACCAATTCTACTACAGTAAGTCTGAAATGACGCTCATCTTATGATATGTCAACTAAGGTAAGCCAGTTAAAATCAAGCAAAACCATAGAACTTAAAGATAAACTATGAAAAATCAGCGAACAGTGCTAGCGCACGATAATTCACGGTTAGCCCCAAGCTAAGCTGCACGCAATTGCTTTAATTATTAGCTATGGTGTTTAACGTCCTGGGACGACATATAGGACGCCGTGGTGCAAAGCTGCTCATTCATTTAGACCACTTGGGGTTCATTTACGTTATTTGTCATCGGACTGCACAGGGACATTTTAGATTTGGCCTCCATCTAAATACAATTCAGTGGTCGGAATCGAACTCGATTCCATGGGACCAGCACACGAAAGCCAAACCTACTAATCTATCGAGGCGTTTGTTTTTTATTAGTTTTATTTTCTAGTACACTTCTGTCTTTCGAGCTTTGAAATGAAAATACATTTAAGTTATTTCTCTGACGTTATAGGCCTGAGATAGGTCGCCAATATTTCGGACATATTCAGGTAAACAAGACGCCTATGTGGACTTAAATGAACAGAAAATTTGTACCTGTGATAATATTGCGCGGCACTATACCAGCACCGAAATATACAGCACATGTAAAAAACATGCAGAATTGACTGAGTCTGAACGGATTGCCTCGCATACTGAACTTTTGCCATATAAATTCATTGCTTAGAAGCTTTCCTATTCGGATGAGGATCTGCTGTTTGGAAACTTTTATATGTTCTGAAATATGTGCATGAAGAAGTTGTTTTGTAGTTAATTTTCTATATAAGAGAGTTAAGCGTGTTGCAGCGCTGCCAGAGAGCCCACGGAACGCAATCGCCTTGCCCGTTGGACAAATCGCTCGGAGTCTCTAGGAGGCCTCTGAAAACAAGATATTTAAGCGTAAGCATTGACGCCTCGAAGGTAATGTGCAGCAAGTTTGCGTAGGCTTTCGCAAATCGGCAGTTCTTTCGAACGGGTGTTATTCCGAAGATGAGCCTCAACTTGTACACTGACTACACGACTCCTGGCGCAACCACTTTTACGGCCCATTCAGTCAGATGGTCGATCGAGCAAATGTGTAACTCCCTTTGGGCACAGCGGAGAAAGTCAGCGGCGGTATTGTTGTCCGACGCATCTTCTTTTATTTGCTTCCAATACAGTGCGCTGAGTTTCGCGTAAATTTGGAACCTGTCTTGCCGCGCTTTAGATCCTCCGCTATGACAGAGTTTGAAGCCAAACACAGAGAGATACTATCCCGGTCGAGGGCTTCTTCTAGCTCATAGAGCGAGTCGATACTTTATGGAAGGGCCCGGATACAGAGCCTGGACGTCAGCTCGCTCCTAATCTAGTTCGAGAGCGGGAGAAAGGCCAGCAGCCAGAATTCGTACGCCATGCTTCTACTCAGAGCCCAGCGCCTAGTTGGAGACATGGGCGACGAAGTTGAAGAAAAAAAACACCGCCACGAGGTACATCGCCAAGTCCAGCGTCATGGGAATGGCAAGGAACTGGAATTCAGCTAAATCTGCGATTCCAATAACCAGCAGAGAGTGCGAGACTGCGAGCACCATTGAGACTGCGAGCACCAGGCAGAGCGCGAGTTTGGATTCTAATACGACGTTGAACAGAGAGACAGGCTGAGGTTCAACACTTTGGGAATAGAAGGTTTCGTGCGTATAGAAGACTACAAGCGGGATGCTGCATCTGCTAAGAGCAGAGTCGGTCGCTGCGGAGATCTGTAGCAGGATATCGGTGTGCGCCGTTGAAATATCCCGGGCCAAGCTTGCTAGACTGGGATTCAATTACCCAGAAAGGGTAGCATTGCAAAAAAGCAATGCATCCACAATGACACCCGATTGTTTAAGATGGCAAAGACGAGATGATCTGTACAATTCCGGTCTAAAGCAGGCTACTGGAATCGCAGAATTTTTGAAGGATGCCTGAATCCCTCTCTCTGTTTTCTACCCATGGTATGCTGTCGTGCACTCCTGGGAGTAATATGACAATGGAAATGGGGTGCTTGACGGTTGGAATGTCTTCCAATCCTCGCCGATATAGTCGGTGTCTGGTGCTTCTGTGCAGTGGAATCTGTTTCTAGGAGAGGGCCACATTGAATTATTGATATCCTTGACATATTGTGCACTGTTGCCAATCAGTATCCAATAGCGAGGTAAAAGGAGCTTTCTTCCATCAATATATCTTGGAGGCACAAAAGTGCGAGCCTAGCATTTTCTGACATTATCACGGTTGTCTTGACGCTGTTCAAGATGTTTCCTTCGATCATGTCATGAAATCTCTGATTTGGCAGCGCCCAGCTAGTAATTGGCCATGGAAGCTGCAAAATCCAGTCTTCGTCAAAGGAATCCGCGAAGCCAATACAGGTTGCTAAAGCTAAGCGATTGTTTTTTCCTATGCGAAAACATATCCTCTAGAACGCACTCACTCCGTGTTTCAGTCCGTTCACTACGGTCTCAGCAAGCGAAGTTTGTCGTCTTGAAACTGTCTGCTGATGGAATCAGTGGATAACCACGGAGAAAAAGTCCTCGTGTAACCGCTACGTCGACTTGAGTAACTATATGCGGACAGTGCTTTTCTTAGAATGTTAGAACACACAGAAAAACTCAGAAGTACTCATTATATTTACCTCTCTAAAAGCCTCTGTGAAGCCTGCGCTATGGAAGCATCAACCACGCCCTGTTTGTCTTCTTGATGCAACCAGGCTTCAGATGCTTCTAGAGGTCGACGGAGTAATGCTGCAACGATGGGATGGAAAGACCCTGCAGAAGTTCGAGTGCCGAAATCCCGATATTCAAATGCTATGAAAATGGGCTGTTCGAGTAAGGACGTTGCGACAGACCTTAAACAACGGATGGATGGGTAAACGGTTTTAGAAACCAGCCTTAACAATTTTCTAATTTTCTGGAAGACTAATAGCCACATATATTATTCGTTTTTTTTTTTACGAATTATCTGCGGCAAAGGAAAAACGCTGGCAGTCTTTGACAATTGCTCAAGTCTCAGAAGAACTTGCTGAGTTTTTGAGCGAAGTGAACGATGGAGCGTTTGGGGTTCTCTTGCGACTCCGTGTGCTGCTGCTGCTGCTTCTTATTGCCGTTGCTAGCAGAGAAATGCGCTAAAGAGTGACATTCGCCGTACGAAGGGCATTGAAATTGACGTAATTGCGTGTACCAGCCTGTCTACGCACGACATGAAGGACATTGGAAATTTGTCTCTGTTTTTTGTTTCCGGTTTTGACTGATGGGCTGCAGCAATAAGCTTTTATAATGGTCGCATTAATTAACGACTGCATGTAAGCCTTAGTGGTAGCGGTAAGGGTTTTACTCAAAAGTCAAAACGGAGGACGTTTTGGGAAGTAAATTTACCTAATGATTTGCGTCTCCTTGGTGACAAGCTGGACAAAACACCGGCAAGTAGCATACCTGAATGGTCTCTAGGGCAGGAAAAGTTTGAACAGCGATCGATAAAAAAAGGCGCATGAAATTTCTGATTTTGCGCCGGATCCCACACTGTTCTAGATATGCTGCGTGACATCGTAAGGTGGAAGACCGGATCGAACGAAGCCTTTCACTAAAGGGCTGAGGAACGACAGGATTGAGAACGTTTCAACAAGAGCGGCTCTGCTGCTTCCGTATTTCTCATGTCGATCGTTCAAGCAGCTCATACAAGCTCGCCGACTAAAACCTAGCGTGATACCGCATAGTACTCTTCTTCAGCACTCAAGTGCAAAGAACAAGTTGGCAAAAAGTGCTTGAAAAAGTTTTTGGTACTGGTCGGCAAATTTGTAGTTCTCAGAAGAAGAAAAGAAGCAGAAGAAGAAAAGAAGAAAAAGAAAGAAAGAAGGGAAAGAAGGAGAAAAAGAAAAAGAAGAAGAAGAAGGAGAAGAAGAAGCAGAAAGAAGAATATTTTGCTTGAGCAAAAAAAGGTGACTGGAGAAACAGCTGCTTTGAATTGCAGCTTGACAAAGCTCCCGCCATCCATACATCAAGCCCTTGCGCAGCACACAGGACAGTTTTATAAATATTCATAAACAGTCTCCTACAGGAAAAGTCAGCTGTCAATTGTAATTAGAAGTAGAAGTAATCAATAAAACAGACTCTTGAAACGTAATTGAAAGTCCACGATACAAGTATACAAAAATTTTAAAAACACTTGTATGGCATTTTCAGAATGTCTATTCGATTTTCGTCAAGGACATTGAGCGCTTGTGGCACGGTAATTGTCAGTCGTTGTTTTCCGTACAGTGCACGGAAAAATGAAATGAGCCATGGTGATTGATAACGAAATAAATACGTATTTGTTGTTCTTTATAGCTTTGCAAAAATCAGAAACCACTCAGATTTTCCTTTTATTGCATTCTTGTAAGTTGTTAGCAGGTCATAAGTGTACATGTCTTCCACTTTTAGAAAGTTACGGTTGAGAAAAAGATGGTCCTGTGCGTTCCAAAAATTAAGTGTTTTCAATAATGCGGGCAGCCCTTTTTTGTATCAATGAAAGTTTATATATGTTTGATTTCGTGGTGTTTCCCCCGAGCAATGCACAGTAACGAAACTGTCGATTGAAAAGGGCATTATTTGAGAGTTTTCTCGTAGTCAGTGGGAGGGTGTGACCGTTTTCTTTATTATTCCTACGCTCTTACTGAGTTTTGTCGACAGCATGGAAGTCGACCGCCCTCCTTAGCCGTTTCCAAGACACTTTTACAAAGCGCTTCGAAAAGCCCTTGTAATACGTTCTCAGGGGACAAGAAATGTTTTTGCGAGCATTTTGCATATATTGCAGCTTATTCACTCAGTTTGACGACGCTGAGGAGAATGGCTGAGGAAGAGTGCTTTACGATGCAAGAAACAGTATTACATCCTGATCATGGTTGTCCTACAGGGGGGCTAAGATCGGTGTGTGTGTGTCTTTGAGAACTACAGTTACTCCTTAATGCGATACCATTTAGGTTGTCGTCTTGCAAAAATCATCCTTTTTTTTCCTGAATGAAGTTGTCTGGTTGGTCGAGATGTTTGTGACGTCATCAGCACCACCAAATGTGAAAATCTGAAGACTATAATCTTCCCATACCTTCCACTTGATTACCATTGGAATTATAATAACCCGACACACTCTACGCCTTAATCCACCCGTTAATCTCCACCAATTCACTATTAAACTACCCGCTATTTAATATCATTTCAGCACTAATCTCCACTAATCTACCTTAATTGACCCACTAGCCCCATACAAATCTACCTTACTCCATTTTCTGGGAAGGGCCTTCTTCAGAAATTTGCCGGGTACTTTAGAATATTTCAGAGTGGGCCAATTTTCAAATGCTACCGCATTTTGTTCTTTAAGAAAATGGTTAACATGGCCCCATATTTTTTCTTCCACCGCTTTCAGCACTCACGGAGGAATATATGTGGATTTCGCGGAATGTCTGTACGGTTCCAATGAGAATATCACCTCACTTTACGCGCAGAAATTCGAGCTTTAATTCAGACCCTTAATTCAGAAACCTTAATACAGAAATTCGTGCCTAAATAAATTGCGGACCTATGCACAATTGAATTAGGATCCGCAGCTGCAACGATTTTGCAGTTCCATGGGGAGCAAGGGGGTGTGGGCGCGCATGGTTGGTGTTAGAATTTGCGGACAAGTTTGCAGTTCTTCACCAAGCGTGCACCTAATATATATGATGCGAGTTATTCGTGTTTTAACTTAAATGATAGCTGTAAGTTGGACGCGTGCACTTATGGCCGAAAATTGTTCGGTCACTATAGAAGGTATAACTGAATTTCAAGATTTCGCAAAGGCCATTGCGCATGCGAGCTCTACGAACATCGTGCGATTTTACATCGCATGATGTGAAATCTGAAGCGGTCGCATTCAATAAAAAAATTGAATGTGGCAACATGAGTACAATGAGCAATGAATGCGCGACATAGATGGACCGGCTCTTACGACTGGGCGTCAACAATACGACAGACCAGCTTGTCGAGGTACACCTCAAGGCGCAGGTATTATTGCTGTCCACTGCTTGGACTGGCAGACGAGTGCTCAACGACTTACACATGAACTGCCCCCGACAGCGAGACGTCAAAAACGACATCCCAGCTTCACGGAGGCGACAATTCAAGGCAACTCTACTACTTAGGAATATGCACCCCCCCCCCCCTTTTTCAGCAAGCAAGACGACAGGCACGAGCCGAAGCTATGAAAAGGCACCACGTCGGGCTCGAGGGCGTGCTTTACGTCGATGCTGCGGTTCCTCAGCAGGGAATGGTGGCCGTCGCGGTAGGGCACCAAAATAAAACAAACAGCGGCGACTGCCCTAGCAACAACACGACCTACTTCCCAATACAATCGTGCAGATTCACAAACAGCGTATAAAAATTACCTGAGGGGCAGGATAGCACCCCTAGCAGCTAAAATCGTGCAACATAGCTACACCCGTGGCTACCAACCCTCACATAAACATCCAGGGAACGAGAGCTCACACGCCTCAGCCCGAGCATTTCTCTCCCGGGCACCCTATACGAATGTTGTGGAACCACCTACCCCACTACTAACTTACATCGACATACTTGAGCACCTAAGACTATCCCGCCAGGTCTACCCACCCCCGGCTATGACCCTAGACAAAGGGAAGGAGCTGCGCCTCCGCAAGATACAAATCAACACTTTCTTCAACCCACGAAGACTATACGGAATAGATCCGTAACCATTCGACTCGAAATGGGAATTCTGCGAGGCGAATGCGGACCTATACCATATTGTATGAACCTGCTGACTAAAGCAGGCTATCAGTATTAATATCCTGCCAAAGCAGGAGTAGCTGGAAGGCAACTCTAACCAACTCGGACGAAACGAGTCAGAAAGAACTCGTTGGAATAACCCAGACCGCAGCGATCGCCAATGGGGTTCCGGACTGAAAACTCCAACCGCCGCTGCAACACATTTTCAATACTATACGCGCATCTAGATCTCCCGTCTTGCGGAAGCCTGACTAGGGCATTAAAATTTGTTTGACACGGGAAGAATAATAACGTGGGAAGAAAGAAGGACGAAGACGAGACGGGACAAGCGCTATGGCTTCAGAACTTTCATCAGGCTGAGCTGCTCACACAGCTCCTTCGCTCGCGACTTGATCTTCCTAATCATAATCTGCGGAGTTGCCTTAAAGACAGCATGGACGGCCTCGTATGCCTTTGCACGGGACACCTCATGACTTAGGAGCGCGAAACAACCGCCCTCATTATCCGCTGGCAGTGCAATAGGTCGTACTCCTGGAGAGCTGAATACACTCATTTGAGGCGCATCTGGGTGCTCCTCCCCATTTTTATAGAAAATTCACTCCTTGAGACACGCTGAAAACACTGTCAGCCACCGGCGAACGCCTCGCTACTGCCTGGACACAGGCAAGAAGTTCCGGTGTGTCTTTCCTTGGCTGGACGGCGAACTTGGGACATAGGCTCAGAGACCTGCTGACGTCTTCCGGGAGATCAGTGTCGCCGCAGTTGTGTTCCGCTTGTCCCCCGTCTTGTCTTCGTCCGTCGTTCTTCCCATGCTATGCTTCCCGTGTTACAATTTTTTATTAAACTTTCGAAAGCGCTGCTACGGGGGACACCAAGACAAAGAAAACGAAGGGCAAGCGCTTGGTGTTTCCCGTAGCAGCACTTTCGAAATTTTTAAAATGATGTACCAGCTCGCTCAACTGTCCGTGTTACCACCGTGTTACAATGAACTAACAACCTGCCCTAGCCTACTCCCTGATTAAAATTCAACTCATCGAAACCAGAGTCCGCAATCCGCAGCCCGAAGCGAATTCCTTCGGATCGGACCCTACTGAGCAAAACCAAGATACCGCTTCTTAAATTCCCAAAAACTTTGCTCTGTTGCACACCCAAATATCCGCTTTTAATTCTGAACGTAATCTCAAGTTCGCTTTACAATGAGTACACTGCTTTCACGTAATACTGAAGTTATTTGAATGGTGTACTTAGCGTTGTGTATCTAGGACTTCTCATTTGCATTCTATGGTAACGTCACATTGGTTGTTTAATTTTTGTCCCGTAATTTATATTCTAACCTTCCTTTCATCATTTCGTGAGAGTTCTACTCTGCCTAATTCCGGGTTACATTACATTAAATGCTAATTCCGGGTTACATTACATTAAATAATTTCATTCATGTCCCTATCGTGTTAAGCTGACTGCCAGCGGCTGCTATTGGTAGGACTTTTTCGGTGGTTAGCGTCTCGAAACATGCCTTTTTCTTTCCAATCGGGCTGCAATTGCTACCATTTCGACCTACTAATTGCAGCAGACCCGCCTTCACATTGCCATCATATTACTCTCTTAGTATTAACTTAGTATTGGTAATTTAAGGCGTAATCCTTACCCGCCGCATTGAGCGAAAGCCCGTCTGTGTGTGCACGTGCCTGTGTGTGTGTGTGTGTGTGTGCGTGCGTTCAGCTGCCATCCCAGGGCAGTGGCGCATCACTTAACTGCAGCGCTACACTCCGCCAGGAGTGGTATGAGGACTCCCAGGGATCTCTGAATGTGGAAAGTCCAATTCTGCATATATTAATAGACAGTTTTAGCTATGCGTACGCAAAGAGTTAGCGTACGCGAGGAGTTTGCGGGGACGGTAGTGCACATGCGCAGAACGCAAGCGCAAGCCTTGCGTCTTGCGTACGGTAGCCTTGCGTACGCTATCCAGCGGAGTTTGCTTTGCGGCGCTTGCGTGGCTTGCGTACGCTAACTTTGACAAGATGGCGGCGCCCTGCTCGCCCGCTTCGGAATAAATACATGTCGCCGCTGGATTCTCCGACGCAATAGCTCGCTAAAATGGTAGCGGTTCGCTTTTATTTAGCCTAATCTTGCCCACACGTAGCGGTATAAGCGATAACTAGCCCCTGTTTTTCAGATAATTTGGCGATCTTCAAACTCCTAGGCCTAACTATATTCAGTGTGTTTTCCTCGTAGCAACGACACCTGGCGAAGCAGTTTTCTAACTTTTAGCCAGATCTTGCATTTTCTTCGGTTTGCATAGTTTTTCTTCTTGGAACAAAAAAGGCTCCCAATGCACTCACAGTAGTTATCAGTAATCACGGATGAAATTTTCTTCAACCGAGCGTTGATGTGGTTTGACTTCTTGTCACTAGATGGCGCCACGTGCGCCTGAGGGACGCTACGGCACGGTCAGCTAAAACTATACTTCGGAGCGGACAGCGTAACGCACGCAGCGCCGTAGCTCTTCGCGTACGCAAGCACTTGCGTACGCACAGCTAAAACTGTCTACTCTATTAGCCATCACGTTATACCCTTAAAAGGAAGCTGAAGCACTTAAAAAAAAAGAGTTCTCTGTGTCATTTTATAGCTTTTATTCCGCTGAAAAAGAGTATCTCATTCAAAAAGAGCGGACATAAGCGCAAAAAGCTGTTTTTTAGAAGAAAACGCGCCCCGTCGCCTCAGGGCGCCGAGCGAACGCCGCTTTTGCCCGCGATTGGCCGGGACAGTCGTGACGTCATCCACGGGGATCTCCGGCCGGCACCGACGGCGTTGCTGCGTAGCGCGTTGCTTCAGCTAGCTTTTAAGGACTACGTTTTGGACATTATGGATAATTCAAGCAGCTTTGAACAGTTTGGACTTTCACCATGCGTGTTCGAGCCATCAGCAGCTTCAGGAAACGGCAGAACCAACGACGCCGTGGAGTGCGCCGGCAGCGAAAGTCAAGTCGCGACATTTTCACGTGTTGGAAATCTCGACTGAATGGATGGGTGGATGAAAGCGTTTATTTCCACCGGAAATGGAGACCCCTTACTACTCACCGCCCCGGCACGCAGGCCTGGAGGGCGGGGGCCGGTGCCTCCATGACAAAAGGAAAACAAAGAGATTTTATCTCTTCGCGGCCTCAGCCGCCAGGCGGGTTGGCTTGTTTCTGCCGAGCGGGTTCTCTGCGCAGCAGGGGTTCCCAGCTTTCTCTCCTATCAATATCTTCGCCGACTCAAGGATAGTCAGCGCATTCCTATATTCTTTGCTTCGGGGTAACCGTGGAACCGCCGGACTGTCGGAACCTGGACAAACGCGCACAAACGTATTCCGAAATCGTCGATAACTACAGACTGAACAGAAAACTGATGCCACCGCCGGATAAGAAGCTAAGTAATGGAGAAGAGACCGCATGGAGGCGCCTGCAAACCGGAAATCTCGTTGACCCAGTATATATGGGCATTTCACGTCCTACCAGGGTAACACGAAAACCAAATCTCGACTGATACGTGTGTTTTGCGTAGGTGCATGCGCGTGCGTATCTTTTGTGTAGGTGCATGTGCAAATGGCAATGAAAAAAAAAAGGAAATTGCACCGAAACGTTGTTGTGTTCCACTGCTGCATAAAAGCCTGGCCACCAACGTCTTTGCGGTGACAGTCTGTGTGTGTCTTCTGGTCCTGCGTCTCTTTTTCATTGTTTTTTTTTCTCTTGACTAACTTCTTGTAACGCCTGTAAGCATGATCTAAATCAGATCACCGGCACGCTTACACGAGTCGAGCGAGGTAAAGCATATGTTTGTTCATTTATTTATAGTTACTTGCCTAATTACTCCCCAAGGGCTTTAGAACTACAAAAGAATGCCAAGCTGGATGAGTTGGAGTGGGTTCACTGCTGAAATGCAGTGCGAAGAGACGAGGTGACCGGAAGGAAGCTCCCGAGTGCGCTTTCCTTCTTTCGCATGTTCGGGCTACTGTTCAGCCATGAAACTTCTGCACTTACCCCGTACGTTGCTTTTTTTTTGCATGTTGTACCCGCTTTTGAAGAATAATTATGGCTGCGTTTCGGAGCTCGCAGTTTAGCTCTTCAAAACTAGTGTGATGCGAGATATAGCTGCTGCCGTTGCGTATCGAGGTAACCAGCAGAATTACTTGTGGATGACATACATGTATGCGCAACGCGGCTGGCAACCTTGCTGTTCTGATTCAAGGACAAAGTAGCCTGAATTCTGGCGCCATTGCCGATCGTCAGCCATGACCAAGCGCTCATGAATGCAAATGTTGCTTTGCTCAAGTATACTAGGCTTATATAATCGCTTTTTTGTTCAGTTAGGTGCATCTGCGTTTGCTCGGCCCTGATGAAAGATTAAGAAAATTGCTTGTTCTGCCATAAGGTGCAAGCAATCAGGAAAATGCAAAAAGGCACACACTGAGTAACGAGCTTAAAAGACTTCAAGACTGTGTGCCTTAAAGACAGTGCTGGAAGTGGCCTTAGCTCAGCATGGATGTGAACGAGGTGGAAAAGACAGAGTTTACAAAAGGGTAAGAATGTAATGTAATGAAAAGAGGAATATTGATGCATATATTTTGTTCAGGCAGTTTCGGCATGCTGCGTACCACCAGATTGTCTGGTTAACGTGGAAGAGGCTGGGGGAGAACAACCGACGGATGTTACCAAGCGGTGTCCTGTTCGAAAGAAGTGCCATGCCAAAACTCGTTTATATACAGGGTTCGCGCACGACACGGAACGCCCGAACGAGAGAAAGTAAACGGCACTGGCAAAAGATTGCGTTGATCTGTGGTTCGCCAAATCGCGGGCTGCAGCGAAGCAAGCGCAGCCGGACGGCCGGCCGACTCTCCGTGAATGGCGTCACTTCCGCCAGTTCTCCCTCCCGGCCGTCCTCCCATTCGGCGCTTCCGGAAGCGACGAGGGCGTTCCGGCGGTGTGTTTTTAAGAAGCGATTGCAGCTCTGTTTGCGGACAGAATCGGGGAAAAATTTTCACACATGATTTTCAAGGCCCTTTCTTCCCAACCACAGCGTTTCATACGATTTGAAAACCGTTTCAGCTTCCCTTTAGGGGCCGTCGTACGATCGTTTTTAAGTGGCTTCCGCCAGGCCCGCTTGGCGAGCGGGCGGATGGATCGGCCTTGTCCGGCGAACGATTGGAAAGTTGGTCAACTTCAACCTTCTGGCGGACGAGCTTGTCCGGCCGGCGACCGGATTACAGCTATTGGCTGCTTTTTCCGTGACGTCAGTGAAGTCTCGAGCCCCAGCGTCTCGGTTCTGCCGTGCCGCGGCAAGATGGCCGTCCGTCGACTGAGGCAACGGGCTTCCGCACCGCCGGGTCAGGTCGGAATGCGCCCGACTACCTTCTTCCTTGCCTCCCCCCGCCACCCTTTCCAAACCAGACCAACACCCTCTAGACTAGGCAAGGCCTCTGCTCCCCTGTGACGTCATCGCACTACCATGGGCGCCGGAGTTCGCGTTTTTCATGAAGGGACGGTGTTGCGCGCTCGTTCGTTCTTGTGTGACTGCAGCGCTACGTGAAATCGTCCGTTGAAGATTTTGGCCCCATGATTTAATTTTGGCATATATGTATGATGCCATTTCCAGTACACAGTCCGCGGTGAATAGGTTTAAAAACTGAAAGTTAGCGGTTTCCGGATTATGAATATATGTTGGCTATTCAGTATCTTTTACTATCGCCTAAAATTGCCTGAAATTCCGCACATTTTTTTTTCTGCTGAGCATTGATATTCCGCTTTGCGTTCACATATAAATTTATTTTTGTTAATAGCTTGATGCATGACGCTGACTTGGAAATTATTTTCGGGCAAAAATTGAACCGTGTGGTATATCACCTAGCGCCGACTGTTTTCCAGGAATCTGACTACTAAATCTCTGCACAAGAGCTGCTCATCTGGTAGCTGACGAGAGCCGCCGACAACAGCACGAACTTCAACACGCACGACATGGCGATGCCGAGGCTCAGCGTAGCTGCAGGTCGCCGAGGAACGGAAAAAAGTACCACGTGACCACGTTCTCGCGCCGGCTAGGCTGCCATCAGCCGGAGAAGGCTATCGGACAGACGGCAAGGCCCTGCGCGCCAGGCCCGCTTCGCGAGCGGGCAGCTGTCGGGTTCGAACCCGGGAACTCCGGTTCAGTGGCGCTCGACTACTGATCCGGAGTTCCCCGGTTCGAACCCGACCGCGGCAGCTGCGTTTTTATGGAGGCAAAACGCTAAGGCGCCCGTGTGATGTGCGATGTCAGTGCACCTTAAAGATCCCGAGGTGGTCGAAATTATTCCGGAGCCCTCAACTACGACACCTCTCTCTTCCTTTCTTCGTTCACTCCCTCCTTTATCCCTTCCCTTACGGTGCGGTTCAGGTGTCCATCGATACATGAGACAGATACTGCGCCATTTCCTTCCCCCCCAAAAAAATTATTATTAATATTATTATTATTACCCCGTAAGCTGCTGCTACTGTTATTATTTTTTTGCGTAACATTGAGTGGAATGCTCATTGAAAAGTAGACTCATGAGTTAACACATATTAGAGATTGTACACTGTGAATTAGCCGTGATTTAAATGCGGCAATGATTCTTGTTCGTAATCGCGTAATACCATGTTGTCACAACCTAAAATGAAATGGCTAGAGGAAGTGTTCAGTCAGCCATTCATCGCGCAAATATTTATTGCAGACAAATGTCTGCACAGCGGCCAGGAAATAATAAGAAATGACGCCCCCGAAGATACATCTGCACTGCACATCCATGTTTTCACAAAAGTCACACAGTGCCGCCGGTCACTCGTAACCCGAGCACCCATAATCACAAAATGTATTGAATGGAGCACCAAGACGGAAAAGGATGGCGGCGTTGTTTTTGTCGCCGCAGAAAACAGTCCGACGGCCGTGCAGCCAAGATCGTGTCACGTTGAACACACGGCAGTACTCGAGCACAGTGCCCGCACGAATCGAGATCAAAATGGTAATGTATACGTAGCAGAAATAACGTCGTGTGGTCGCGATCACTGCAACCATCGCAACGATTGCGACTAGCTGCGCCACGCCACGATCATTTCAGCATTCGGAAAGCACGGCGTCCGTCGTGAGCTATCGCAGGTGCACATTTCGCTGCCTTGACGTAGAAGCACTCGCTCCGATCGCAATCACGTTCACTACGCGGACACTTGTCACTGTGCTATGCAGCTCATGCACGCACAAGAATTTCACCGTGAGCAGCTGTTACTCGCCGCTATCCCTGATGATCCTCGCGGGAATTAGGAACTCTTGCAACAACCACAAACAGCTCCATATAAACACTTCGTGACACCGCCAACGTGTAGGTCTTGCGTCGGTTTGGAGAGGCGCTCCGTCAACTCCATCAGCGTAGATGATTACAGAACTCAACTAGCGGAACTGTCGCTCGCCATTGCTGCACGCGGCGAAGTTCGCAGTCGCTCTGAACACTCGTAATATCAAGATGTGGCCAATATAACACGCTTCGCGAAATCACTGCCACTGCCCAGGCCTCGCTCCCCAGTTCAGTCGATGGACGGCCATTTTGCTCCGGCACGGCAAAACCGAGGCGGAGGGGCTCGAGACGTCACCGACGTCACGGAAAAAGCAGCCAATAGCTGCATTCCGGTCGCCGGCCGGACCCGCTCGCCCGCCCGAAAGTTGAAGTTGACCAACTTTCCATCCGTTCGCCGGACGGGGCGGATCCGCTCGCCCGCTCACTGGCGGAAGCCGCTCAAAAACGATCGTACGATGGCCTTAAGGCGGAGCACGGGCTGCGGTACGGCGGCGGCTGCATTCACGAAGCTAACTGGTGCGCAGATCAAATGGGGTGCGGCGTCTTCACGGCGGCGGCTGCTTAGAGACATGCAAAGGTAGAATTGCCAGCCGCTTAGCACCGGGTTGCTTCACGGCGCAGCACGCGGTGACTGCGTTCACAGAGTGGACGGGCTTACACCTTCTCATACGTGAAAAGTCGTGAGTGTCTCTGCCGACTTTTTAATTGCAATTAAAGGGCAAAAAGACAGTTTATTATGCCCCTGCCTCACCATTTAAGCACCCACATGTCTATCACGCCATCATGGTGAACATGAATTGCATAATGACGAAGGACACGTTCTAGAGAGGGCCTATTTTCAAACATAGCTGTATAACATCTTCACAGGTGTGGTTTGTAAACACGGGAATTTGCGGGGTAAAACAAAACGTGAGCATGTCATTGCCGCTTGAAGCCATGAAAAAGTTTTCTGTACGCCGGTTTTTATAAAACGTCGTCTATATGGCTTTTTTCTGAAGGTCACTTCGATAATCAGACCACTGTTTACATCCACAGGCCTCTTTCCTTAGAAGCTGGGGTTTCGGAACCTGATTTGAAGTGCTTTCTTTTACTTCTCCTTTAATGCGTCATTCCTGTCGAGTTTCTTGTTGCGTGCCTTGTCATCCCAGTTTTTCAGGCGAGGGGACAAGACTGAGTGTTTTCTCACACAGCTGGCACTGAGTGTCTCTATTGGGAGCGGCTAATAGAGTTGTCTTATAGCTGGACAATCTGGCAGACTTGAAATCAATACCTTAAAGAGAATATAAACAGTCTCGCTCAGGTTGAATGAAGCTGTTTGATCGAAGTGTTTGCCGTCTTGTGCAGGATCGCTGCCATTATGAGCCGGTCATTTCCACAAATTCCCTCATATTCACGACGTGGTTTGCTCTCAATCGACAATAGAAACTGAAATTTCGACTTCGCGTTAAAATAACCCAAAAAGGTAGTGGACGATAGAAGCGCGTTAAGGGCCATAGAGTTATGCTCCGTTCTTTTGCGGTAGCGTTCTTTCTGTGGTCACAGTAAACATAGGAAGATGGGAGCCTCAAAATCTGCGGTAATGTACGGTTCAAGGAGCTGTCTACCTTTAAGTACATCCACAAGATTTTGCAATATATACCATTGGGCACTCCATTTCATGTAATTACTTAGCAAGCTGGAGAATGTTAGCGAATGAATTGTGGTCTGTCCATTTATTTTTACAGTTGCAGGATGCTGTAGAACTCGATATCGATACCGCTTTGAGTAAAGTGGTTCGCGCTGGCGGACATTCACGTGATTCCGAAGATTCCTTTTGAAGGAGCAGAATGCCGAGGCCTCTACTTCGACAGAAAACTTCAGCTTATCAATGTGTTTAAGGAGAATACTTTAGCTGACGCTCTAGTAGGACAAGGAAGCTTCGCATCTGCAATTTTCATTCTATGCTGCCTTTAGCGTATATTGGAATGACTTTGGCCAGGACAACTACTTTCGTCTTTATGATTTTGATCCCTGTGGTAAATTGTGATGTTTTTTAGCGACCGCCACACTTTTGTCCTGATAATTTGCTAATCACTGACTCTGAAAAGGAGAAGGTGAAATTAAACTATACCTAATGCGATAGCTAAATTATAAGCGCCTGACATTTGTAGGTGCCTGAGGAAGCATCTCGTAGGGAAGCCGTTTATTAGCCATTTTATTTTACTTACCAGAGTGAATTTAAAACTTGAGTAATTGACAAAACTTAAAAACATTACATGAGCAGGATGTGTTAAATAATAGTTCTCGAGTTGAGGTTCGAAAGGAGCATGATGGGCCAGAAGCTTTACATATATCTCAGCACCCTTACTAGCCTTTCGAGTGTTGTGGCTCTTTTCGACGAAATTATGCTATCAGGTCTTGCTGCTTCCAACTGTTCTTCTGCTGTGCGTATCCTTATTTTCCCGCTGTATATAACATCTGATATGAATTCTCTTTTCGAGTTTCGAGTTCTTGCTGTTCCAACAAGGTTTATCAGGGGAACTTCAGCGGATATTGAGAAGGAATTTGGGAACTGCAAGTCTCCGACATTGCAAGGAAAAAAAGAGTTCGCTCCAGAGGAAAAGCTGGTGTTTGCACCGTGGTACTGGAACCACACAGCCGATGTTCAGCAAAGGCTTTTGGGCGCTGCGGCCTGTTTTCACGTGCAGTTGTTCATACCTTCCAAGACACCGGTTCAGACACTCCGAAAACTGCGACCGTACCTATGTCAGGTTAGTATCGCCAGTAGGGATGGATTTAACGTTCCCGTGGATCGATTCAATAATTGCCATATTAGGAAAATAGTATCGCCTCTTGAGCTCCATAAAGAAGAGGAGTTTATCGGATTCGCTCAAAGGACAAATACACAAGTGGTTTTTGTGATGCCTAGTCCTATTTATTTCAGCACATATACGAAACTCGAGCTCGGTGTCCAAACGAATAGAGCATCTGGTATTCGGCCTGAAAATTTTGCTGTTCTGGACGCATACGCAGCAAGGAACGTCTCAGTAGTTGTGCGCCCCGAACGAGTTCCTGTTATGGCTATATTAAACAAGACCGCTGATGTCATGCCGTTACCTTTCCCTGCTCTTTTTAACTACACGTCCACGTACTTCGTTGGAGCCCAGCACTCACCGGCCCAGCTGTGCATCTTCAGCTTGCGTGAAACTGCCGTGCGTGTATCCGTCATCGACTCCTGGACATCCTTCCTCTGGCTTGCAATGGTTCTTGCCTTCCTCGGGGCGTTCGTCATTCTCATCCTATGTGGCCGGAAAAGACTTGACTTGGCGAGGCATCCGGTTTTGAAGTCCCGTGTGGTGCTGTTTCTAGTAAGCACACTACTGGGCCGTAGCCCCGCTTACTCCGCCAGATACGAGTCGGTCTACCACGCTATTCTGCTCGCTTCGTGGTCGATGGGCATGTTCTTTCTCGGAAACTACATCCAGACCAGCCTCATCGCCATCCAGAGTGTTCCTGTTTTTAGTAGCGGAGTCCGCAACTTGGTGGAGCTGAGGAGCAAACTCGATGAGGGGAGAGTGAAGCTATGCATCACTGGGTACTGGAAAGGCCCTCTCGCGGCTCCCTGCGAGCACGAAAATTGCGCAGCGGGAAACGAGTTAGTTATTCGAGCCGCCTACAACTGCGGAGATAAATGCGGTTTGAGAAAAACGCCTTCGGGATGCTACGAAGCATCACGGAACGGAACTTACGTGGCGCTTTCGATCTGCTCCGAGGACGAGATAGCAGCCGCAGCGATGTGGAACCTGGTGCCCGGAGACTGGAGTGGCCTTGTGGATCGCATGTCGATCATCCTCAAAACTAACCCGGAAAGGTGAGATCGTGAGTTCTGGCTTGTGTCCTCCGGTGAGTAGCCCCCATGGGCAAAGCAAGTGCCTCCGCTAAGCATTAGAGAATATTAGGACCTTTCTTGTAGCAGTGCATAATAATAGCGTAAGCTGCGAGGAGTAGGATGCATTTAGCTAAGCGTTTTACGGCTAGCGGTGCGGAGCGGGCAAGCGGATACGCCGGCGGACAGGCGCGCGAGGAAAGAGTGTTAGCGGATCGCCCGTATTCTCGAGCGGAGTAGAGTCGCTTGCTCTGCTGCTCCACCTATCGGTGACAATTCGAGTTAGAGGGAAAAGAATATCAGTTAAGCCTGCTAATAATGCGCTGAAACTGTTTAGTAACCTCAAACTGCTCAAACTGTTTAGTTGAGGTCGCCGACGACAACGCAGCAGCGCCGGTGGTTGTGTTGACGGCTGCCATCTTGAATACCCATACATGCCCGCGCGCTGCCTATCGTTCCGCTGGAGAGGACTCCCCAACGGACGTAAGCTTCTCTCCGTAAAACGGTGGCCGGCCCAGCGACGTGCGCATGCGCAGTGGGGTCTGCGCTCGACCGCTTTGCTCCGCTGGCCGCAAAAACGCTCAGCTAAAACTGTCTAGTACGCGTCAGCGTATGCAGCTAGTTCGGCCGAAAGGGCGTCGGCGTAGTAGTCTATTTTGTGGTTCTAGTGATTGATGATTGATTGGTATGTGATAGGTGATGACGAGTTAATATAATCATTGTAATTTACTGAGTAATCAAAGCAATGAAAAAAATTGGAAAAGGGGGTACAGAAGTGACAAATGCTCAGAATGAAAACCCAGTGCTTGATGATGTTAAGAAAATCTAGAGTGTGTAATTCATCAAATAATCAATTGAAACAATTGAAAGAAATTAAGGATGAGTTCAAAGGTGTCAAAATACTTACAGTGGAAAGCCTAACCCACTACACTACCACGCCACACCTTTAAGGCGGAGCTTATGTGTCCTCTCCAGATTTTCTTTTTCGGATATGGTTCTCGAAGCAATGCGCAGTACTTCGGCTAAGAGGGCAACCAGCCGGGACAGTTGGTGCCTGACAAGAATCCAAAGCGCTAAGGACGCGACAAGTGAAAGGAGACACACATCAGCGCTACTAACAACTGAAAGAATTTCATTGCGCCAAGAGCAATCTATACCCATGGGCAACGCCTACTGCATAAAGACATAGAAAGATAAAAACACTAGCAAGGATTTGCGAATGTTCAGCCATCGAGCATTCTAATCTCTTTTATTTTCAGCGTTAAGGGGGCACGCAGAAACAGGTTTTCCCTCTGCAATGAATAAGATAGGCTTCATACATTTCGCGCACACGCCGATGCTGGTGCTTTCTTAGAACCGTGCTTTTGCCAATGTTTGCCTTGCACTTGCATGTGGCCACGTGGTCGGATACGTTTTTCCTTGCGCCTTCTCTTAAGTCTTTGTCATGGTCCCGTAGCCTATTGTTCAGGCAACGTCCCGTCTGACCAATGTAAGATGACCCAAATGATAGTGGTATCTCATAGACGACCTCTTTTTTGCAGTCGGTGAACTTCTTTTCATGTTTCTTTTCGCATGGCTTTGACGATGGGCGAGCCTTGTTTACTAACTTGCAAAGCTTACCCTAATTAAGAGTAATAAGAAGCGCAGGTTGAATGTGGTGTAGGCCTACGCACCTATATTCAATTATCATCACGAGATAGACGAAATATTCCATGTTGATGTAGTATTGGCTATGCGTGAAGAAAATAGCATATGATGTTCGCTGTACCTTTGGACGACTTCAATGACAGGCCAGGCAAGAAGCAGGCAGGTGACCATGCATTGAGGGGCAATGGGATAGAGTGTAAGAGCAGCGGGTAGAAGTTATTAGTGTATCTTTGCAGAACGAAATAGTTAAAGGATCATGAAAGCTGAGGTATCGAATTAGGCCAGGTTTCCACAGAGAACGAAGGAGGTTAGTAAGGAAGAAGCACACTGGCCAGTTGGTGGTAAGAAGCAGAGTAGGAGCAATCAGGGTTTTGCTGCAGAACAGTTATTCTGCTTTATCTAAGTACGGCGACGTAATGTTCATGAGATGAATGATAATGTCGCAATATCATTACGGATAGCGCAATTGAAGAAAGGGGTAGAGTAGCTAGACAGGATACCTGCAAGCTCTCGCACGTGAACAAAAATGTCATTCAGGAACGCCAAAGCATGTCACTTCAGCTCCCATGGATAAAACAGAACTAGAACTATCAAAGCTAATCATTGAACGTATTCAAGCAGACAAAATAAATTATACTATGCCGTATATCGACCACACTCGAAAGAACACTGGCTGCCTGCAAGCGGTAAAGAGAGAAACCAGGTATAGCTAAAATCAAATGTATGCTGGAAGAGGCATAGACGACAATGTCACAATCGTTATGGCTAAGATAGTTAAAGTAGCCGAGGAATCCTACAAAGATCTGTAATCTAACCAGATATTAACAACCAGTACTAAAGGAGGCACTGATGAGGAATTCGAGATTCTTACGATAACGAAAGATGAAGAAAGCCTTAGAAGCATTATAAGCTGCTGATGAGACTCGGGTACCTGCAGATCTGTTGAAGGACGGTGGGGAGATTGGGCTAGAAAATCTGTCCACTGTTTACATTAAATGCCTTACGACCTCGAGCGCATGCAAATCTTGGAAGAACGCTAGCATTACCCTAATGCCTAAAAACAGGGAACCAATGACTTCAAAAACTACAGACCAGTCGCCTTAGTGACCGCTGCCTACATAGCTAGTACTTGCTAAGGAAATCGCTAATAAAATAAAAACAACTTCAGACTTCAGTCAGCCTGAAAGACAGGCTGGGTTTTGAAAACGTATTGTATGGTTCGCCATTTACGCACCATTAACCAGGTACATAAAGGCGCTGTATAACCCCCATAGAGGTTTGCGAGAAAGCATTTCACTCAGTCAAAATCTCAAATGTCAGACAGAGATGAAGGATCTAGGGTGTAGCCAACTTCTTGGGCATTCATATCAAGTATGAGTAATATGGTGATTTTAGAGGGGCACCTCATGTTTCACCGAGCACTCCCTGAAAAAAATGGTCTATAGACAGTCTATTGACTTCTTACAGACTATTGCCTTCCTATAGATATTTATTTTAGTCTACTCCCAGTGTATAAACTGTCTATAGACAAAAGTCTAATAAAATTGTATGCCCATATATCTAGATTGTCTATAGACTTTATATAGGATTTATTATTTATTTAGGACGCTAAATGTGCCGCACGGCATAAAACATGATGTCATTAATGAACATTATTACGTTAATAGGTTACATAAAGGCATGGAGTCCACTAAGGTGTAAAAAGTCACATAATCCTCGGGCATAATTGTTTTTCGTTATCCACAAGTTGAAATCGGAGTCATTGTTTGAGTACAGGCCTGCCTCTTGCAGAACGCGAGCGCGCACCAGCGATGTTCCTGGGCAAGTGCACAATAGGTGGTGAACAATGCTGTCAGAAGCGGTTGTGTCGCAGTGAGGGCATTTTTATGGCGCAGGAATCTTCTCACTTTGACACTGGTGGCGAACTGCAGGCGTAACGGCCACTCCGACACGCAGCCGCCTCAGAGAGACCTCCTCCATCCGTGATGGGTTGGGAGGAAGGGGGTGGGTACACGAGGGAATAAGAGCACGTGTACGCCGCCTGAGGGAGGCTGAAGATGTTAAATGTGTCAGAAGTGGATATGGTGGCACAGAGGCAGGAGGTGTTTGCGGTACGTCCGCTAAACGAGATGACGTGTCAGATGCGATGCTATCGACATCTGTGCATGCTTGAAGCCAGTGTATGAGTATAGCGACCGGGTAATATTTGCAAGCAGCCTGTATGTCCTGGGAAACCCGAAGGGTACCACGCACTTTCTTTAGGTGCTTGAGAGCTTCTTAGGAATGAGTGAATAGGTGTACCTGGTTATAAGGAGGGTCTTCAGGTAAAGCTGCTATGGCATTTAAAATCGCTTGGAGCTCCAAGGGAAGAGGTGATGAATTTTCAGTACAGTAGGTCTGGAGGCTGTAGAGTTGAGGGTGTGTCGGGCTTATAAAAGCAGTTGATCCCCCCGTTGAGGTTATGGCGACATCTGTGTAAAGGATGCAGTCATCCTGTTGGGTAGAAAAAGTTGATGGTAATGGCGGAGAGGAGAACTCTGACTTCTTATGACAAGCTGGCTTGTTTGATGTAATGTGGCAGTAGTCCCATGGAGGTGGTTGAGGCTCGAACATTGGACGAAGAGAAACTTTCCGTGCTCTGTGGGTGTGTCGCTGGGTAATTCAATCTTCCAGTGTGTTGAGCTGCGCATACTCCTGCAGCAGACAAATAGGAGTTGCTCGGGGTAGGCCAGTAATGACTCGCATGGCTTCGTGGTTGAGTGCTTCGAGTGTAGAACACTGTCGTTTCGTAAATTGTTGAAACTGAGCCTGGTATAGGAGCCGAGGTTGAAAGACAGCACGAACAAGTCGACGAGCTGTATCGGAGCGGGCACCTCCAGAGCGATTGGCTATTCTGCGGATGAGGCCAAGTGTGTTTATAGCACTCCTACGCATAGCTGATAACCAAGCCGTGCCTTTGCCTGAAGGATGAACATGCAGGCCCAATACATTGGTATGTTCCACTTCAGGAAGAGGTGCGCTGTCAATAGTGAGCACGAACGGAGTGGCATTGAAAATACGGCGGCCAGCTTTATTGCCCATATGAACGTAACAGGATTTGGAGAGGTTGAGGGAGAGGCCAGTTCAAGCAAGAAATTTGTGTAGAAGATTGAAGGCATTTTGCAGAGAGTCTTGCTGCACCTGAGCTGAGCGATTTGTGGACCAGAGAGCGATATCGTCTGCATATGCCAGAACTTGAACATTAGGAAGGGTGAAAAGACTGTGTATGAGAGGAATGAATGCGATGTTAAATAAAGCTGGGGCTAAAACTGAGCCCTCCGGTACTCCACGATTAGAAACGAAGCGGCCTGTATGTTTACCATTAACACGGACAGCAAATGTCCTTTGTGAGAGAAAAGCATGAATTGCTCGACGTATCTGCAAGGGCATGCCAAGTGATGCCATAGTGTTGAGAATGGCTTCGTGAAGAATGTTGTCGTAGGCCTTCGTGATATCGGTTGCCAGGACTGTGCGAACGAGACGGCTGTAAGGTGAACGACGTATCACGTCGTTGGCAAAGTGGTGAAGACCATCTTCAGCTCTGTATCCTGGTCGGAAACCAATTTATGAAGACGAATATTTCTGATGATGGTCGAGCCACCAGGAAAGTCGAGTGGCAAGCAGTTTTTCATACAACTCGCAAATAGTTGGGGTAAGAGAAATCGGTCGTAGGGCCCCAAGAGTTGTGGGTGATTTTCCAGGCTTTAGTATCTGAACTACCACTGAATGTTTCCAATCTGGTGGCATCTCACTGGATGTCGAGATTTCGTTAAAAATTCTGAGAAGTGAAGTCAATGCTTCACCGTCCAGATTCCGGAATAGGGCATAAGGTACACAGTCATGACCAGGTGCTGTGTTAGGGCGGATGTCTTCAATTGCAGCTATAAGCTCAGCCATGGTGAACTGGCATGTTATCTTATCCTCTGGCTCATGTTTGTAACTGACCGGAACAGATGCAGGTGAACAGTCACAATCCGGAAAAAACTGAAGGGCAGCTTGCGAAACAAATTCATCTGGAGAAAGACGAAGGGCAAGGCGAACACTCTCGGCGTAGTCTGACGGATGGCTTGCGTTCCATGGAATGAAATACACGCCACAAGTGGCGATTGCCGACAGGAGTACTTAGCTGAGAACACCACTCTGTACAGCGCTTGTGCAGAAGGCGTTTAGAATACCGACGGGCTTTAGCGGTGATTCTATGAAGTTCCGTTCGTGCATTCTGGTCTGAAGGATGCTGAGTGATGTACACGCCCAGCTATAGGATTTGTATGTCCTATAAACTGTTCTGTAGAGTTCGTCTATAGAAAGTGTATAGACTTAAAAGACAGAAGTCTGTGAACTGTCTATAGACTAAGAATTTTTTTGTAAGCCTGTCCCATTCTTCCCCACGGGATGAGGCAAAATACGACATTATTAAGTTTAAAATTTTATTTCATTTTATTTTGCTCCCATTCGTATGGGCTCTTCATATTTTGTAACCGTGATGCCAGGCCATTAATTCAGCCGCTTTTATTTTTAGATTTCTGTGAATAAAAATTAACAGCGATGATTTTTCAAATTTGTGTTACATTTCTCCCCATTCCCCCTCATGCCAGTAGCAGCATCTAAAGCTTCTCGCATGTGCTTCATGCAGACACCACCACGCATGGATTCTCTCCGTCATTGCTGAAGCTGGGCTCGTAACGCCACTCCGGAACCGTCAGTATCGGCCGACGGAAGGCACGGCTCAAGATGAAGGGTCGAGTAGTGTGGACATCTTTTTCGGCGCCTTTTTTGCGGGCTGTGCCGTTTCCCTCGCTACGCTGATGTGCGAGCTACTTTGGCACTCCCGCTGCAAGAAGCAGAGAAGAAAACGACGGCGATTAGGCCCGTGGTAATGCAGATAAGATGATAGGATGTTTGCTGGGATGACGTGGCCGTGGATGTTACCGGAGAGGATTCATTGGAGAGATGTGGGGAGAGGTATCTGTCCTGCAGTGGGTGTTGTCAGGCTGCTGCTGCTGCTGCCGATGATGATGAATCCGGATAGTCAGTGTTTGCTAATTCAATTAACGTTAACGTCCGACTTAAGAAGCATGCAAAAGACCTGTCCAATAGGGAGCGCTCGAATCTTGTTGACCACTGCATTGCTTGCACAGCTTGTGAACCGCGCTTGCGTCGCCTGTCAATCCAAGGCAAAAGTTATCAGAAAACCGCTCGTGAAACCTTGGAGGCATTTTTTTTAAAGAAAGCGATATCAGATTGTGAAAGAGGTGTTTGTCCTGCAGTGGGCGTTAGGCTGCTGCTACGGATGCTACTGCTGATGATGATGAATGCGGATAATCAGTGTTGGTTAATTAAATTAACGTTAACGACCAACTTAGGGAGCATGCAAAAGACTTGTCCAATAGGAAGCGCACGAATCTTGTTGACCACTACATTGCTTGCACAGCTTGTGAACCGCGTTCCTGTTGCGTGTGCGACCTAATCAGAAGTTATCGAAAAACCGCTCGAGTAACATTGAAGGCGTTTTTTATATAGAATGCCAGATCAGATTGTGTTAGCGACACTTCAGATGCATTGTACAATGATGAGTTGAATTTTTTAACGCGTCTAGTGTGACAACTTTCTGCCGGCTAGATTCTAGGTCACTTGTTGGACAGCGCCAGAGCAGGCCTGTGGCTATACCCACATACGCCCTGGTTGTTCCCTCAATTTATCAGTTGCAAGTTAGCGCCCATGTTTGCCTTTCGTTCTTTTGTGTCCTGTCATGTTTGCGCTAAAATATATATACTTTGGCTAATTCACATCGCCATTTTGCATTTTTTATGGCATGTCTGAATTCTGATGCCACTTGTGAGTCGAAAGAATTGTGTTTCTGTGACTGCAGCGTTCAAACGAGCGCTTCCTTCTCCTTTTGCACCGGTCATCAGCAGCAAGTATCACGACCTCGCGCCCGCACAACTACATTCTCTTCGTCATTGTTCCCCCCGACTTCCAACGACTGGAACGGCCTTACCCGCAGAACTTGCTGCTATTATCTGCCCATTTATGCTCCATCACAAAGTTGCGTGTGTACTTGCAACACAAAAATCTCTTTGTAGAACATGCTTAAGAGTTATTTGTAATTAATCTGTTGTTCATTTCTGTGTGTCCTAACCATTATGTAATACCTTCCAACGAGAATCTTCAACGTATTAAAGTGAAGTGAAGTTAAGTGCTTTATGGAGCAATATATATTGTTAAATGGCGGCCAGCTGAAGGATTTGACGCGATGAACGACGGCAAAGAGATGACTTTAATTGCCATCGGCCTTGTGCGAGCGCTCGTCCCGTCGCGCGCGCTGGGACAATGGCTACTAAATCATTTCGTTGCCATCGTTCATCGGGTCCCATTCTTCGGCTGGCCGCCGCGTAACATCATGTTGGTACGGTCTCGAGAATATTGTCGAAGGCATCCGAAGACATCCATTGTACTACCCCATCTCACGTTTGTAGCACTTGCTTCTGGCAGAGATTTTTTTTTATTCGAGAGAAGCGTGCCATGAGGCATAAGTTGAAAAAAGGAAAGGGGGGGGGGAGGAATGCATGGGATTTAAATTTAAAAGAAGGAGTGAAGAACCGTTGCGCTGAGGTAGTCGCATAGGTTAACTGCTAATGAAACGGTTGTCCATAGTCCACTTCACGTAGTCACTTTCGCTGTTCCACCGCGGGCCCACCTCCCTGAGGAGCCGTTTTCTGATAGCAGCCGTCGCTGGGCACGTCCACAAGTGCCGCACATCACAAATGTCCGGTGCAGCGCTACAGTGAGGGCACCTGTCAGGTACTGGCAGATCTTTGGCACGCCACCAATGACGGACAGATGGTGTCAGAGCCGCCCCTGCCCGAATCCGGCGCACGGATACCTCCTCCTGCCGAGTAAGACTACTGGGGAGAGGGTGCGAACAAGGAGGAATTAGAGCGCGTGTTCGCTGGCGCAGAAATTCGGAATCGGAAACATGGGACAGGAACGGATCTGGGGGAAGAGGGGAAGGTGGCAAATCGTCTAATGTATGAATATGAGTAATAGCATTTGATTGAATGTTATGTGGATTCTGGGCATGGCCGCGAATCCAGTGTATGTGCACAGGACATGGATACTTTGCGCAGAGCACATGAATTGATTGTGAAATCTGGAACGTCCGTCGAACAGCCTTAAGCTGTTTAAGGGCGGCACGGAAGTCGGTGTAAATATGAACTGTATTGAATGTGGGAACGAGCGGAACGGAAGCAATGGCATTATAAATGGCTTGAAGTTCCAATGCCAGGAGAGCGCACGTATCCGCAGTATACGTCGCGCGAGAGTTGAGATGCGGATGAGATGGACTACGCACAGCAATAACTCCCCTCTCTGCAAAATGTGATGCATCCGTGTGCAATATGCACCCTTCAGGCAGATACGCTGCTGATACCGACGGGGAAACAATGGGGCGAATGTCAGTGTGCTGGCAATAGGACCACGGTGGAAGTGTCTTTAAACGATGAAGTTTGAGAGACTGTTTTCGAGCTCTATTCTGGCAGAGATGCAGCGTTCAGAGCACGACGATAAGCATCAGTTGCATCTGTGGTCCTCCCGCGACGCAACATATGTGCGACGTCGCTGATAGGGTGTGCTTCTGCGCAGGCGCGCAGGATGTCGCGCCTTCAAGTGATTTCAACCTGCCGCGGTGGCTCAGTGTGTACTGTGCGATGAGTGCGCGGTAAAGGTCCCCAGGCGGTCGAAATTATTCCGGAGCTCTCCACTACGGCACCTCTTTCTTCCTCTTTTCTCTTAGTCCCTCCTGTATCCATTCTCCTACGGCAGGGTTCAGGTGTCCTCCGATATGTGAGACAGATACTGCACCATTTCCTTTCCTCCGAAACCAATTTAATTTCGGTTTATGTGTTTTGTAAATAGTGTACAAAGCTTTTTCTCTGTTCTTTCTTGCTATCGCTCCCCTCTATACATATCCTCGCTATCCAACTCCATTTCCCTTTCACCTCTGCCAGCTCCAGCTCGGGTGCTTACGGCATTGGATAGCAATTGCCGTGGCCAGCAACATTCTTTTCCTTCCGTTTTCTAATTATTTATTTTACATAAGCCACTACTACTACTGTATTTAGTCATTTTAGGTTGTTTTCATTGGAATTATCTCAGACAAAATTGGTTTTTGAGGAAAGGAAATGGCGCAGTACCTGTCTCACATATCGGCGGACACCCGAACCGCGCCGTAAGGGAAGGGATAAAGGAGGGACTGAGAGAAGAAAGGAAGAGAAGCCGTAGTGGAAGGCTCCGGAATAATTTCGACCACTTGTGTACAGGGTACTAGAATATAACCAGGGTATCTTTAACCTGCATTGAAACCGCACAGCACACGGGCGCCGTCTGCGTTTCGCCTCCATCGAAACGAGGCCGCCTTTGACGGTTCTTGATGAGACCCCGCGCCCCACGGGATGATGACTAAAGAGGCGACGGCACGAGGAAAACCGCTGGGGCCAGCCTCGACGGCCACTTAATCCTGTCACCTGTATTCGTGAAGCCATAATTTCGTAAGGATTTCCGCCACTCATCATATTGGAGCAGGAGCTAGAGCCCATCATGATTCGGAACGTGAAACTTTGGTGCCTTGCCCATGCATGGATCTTCGGATGACATTGCTTTGATGCGGCGCGGAGAGAAGACGGACAAGAATCTATAGCAACTAGCCCAAGTGGGCGCAGCTGGCAAAGGACAGGGTTAATATGAGCGACATAGGAGAAGCCTTTTCTCTGCAGTGGGTGCAGTCAGGCTGTTAATGATGATTATGGCGATGAAAGAGGCTGTGAAACAACGAGAATGGTCGCATTGTACACAAATGTCGACAATGGGCCCCTCAACTCACTCTGATCGAAAATGCGTTGTGTCCCGGTGGTCGTTATCTTCAGCAAAATATCTCGTGCATGCAAAAACGGCACATGGACTCCTCCATCTGTGCTCAGCATATCGTGTCGTTGTGCACACGTCCAAAAGGGCAACAACAGCGCCTCTGTGTATATAGGTCTCTAAATTCCCGTTGAGTGGCGGTACATGAAGAATCAAAGCGTAGCGTCATAAAAATGAAGAGCACTTCTAATCACTCGAGATCACGCATGTATGCAGGTTTAAGGTAATCTGCTCACAGTTTGGCCAAAGCAGGCTGCAGGCGTCCCGTATTTCCTTTTTGGTTGTTTGCCTTTTTGGTTGTTTGTCTTTTGTTAGATGGTGCCATGCAATCCCTGAAAAGTACCATGACAACGTGTTTCTTTAGCCGAAAAAGATCTTATTTTGCTCCCGATCTATTGCGAGTTTTCAATGCTCTCTTTTTATGAGAAGCTATAGGTCCAAGAGAGAGACAAGCGCGATAAACATGTTTTAACGAGACAGCGTTAAGAATCCCGTTTCGCAGAAAATTCGGCGTCGTGGGCATAGTGGGCATAGTAGGCATAATAGGCTAGCCCGCATGGCCGCCCCATCCAACCGGGGTGGCCACGTACCCTATGGCTAACATGGGGGCTAACTGTTTCTGGTCCGCCTCGCGCAACCCGCCTTGATCGAAAAACTTGCTGGTAGCGTCACCTTGTCGCGTTATTCCATGTCACGTGACCTTGTGGCGTCATCGCAACCTCCGCACCGGATTGTGAGCGAACTGACCACCTTGGTAGGCTGCAGTTTAAAAAAAATGATTGGTCGCGAGAGATCGCGTGGGAAGAGCAACATGTGTCGCACGATCTCTATCGGTCGATTTAATAGAAACAGCCACCTGCCCGTGCAGTGGCGCATCGCTTAACTTCCACGCCACCGAGCTGGTAGTGGTATGAGGACTCGCCGAGATCTCCGAATGTTCAGTAGAGAATGACCACCTCTGTATATACGGGCACTAACGCACTAAAGCGATCGCTTCATACCCTTAAGGCGGAACAAAAGTGTCCCCTTCAATTGAAGAATGAACATGCTTTCGCACATCTACTCGGTTCAAGTACGTTAACTAAAGCGATCGCTTCATACCCTTAAGGCGGAAGAAAAGTGTCCCCTTCAATTGAAGAATGAACATGCTTTCGCACATCTACTCGGTTCAAGTACGTTAACTAAAGCGATCGCTTCATACCCTTAAGGCGGAAGAAAAGTGTCCCCTTCAATTGAAGAATGAACATGCTTTCGCACATCTACTCGGTTCAAGTACGTTAACTAAAGCGATCGCTTCATACCCTTAAGGCGGAAGAAAAGTGTCCCCTTCAATTGAAGAATGAACATGCTTTCGCACATCTACTCGGTTCAAGTACGTTAACTAAAGCGATCGCTTCATACCCTTAAGGCGGAACAAAAGTGTCCCCTTCAATTGAAGAATGAACATGCTTTCGCACATCTACTCGGTTCAAGTACGTTAACTAAAGCGATCGCTTCATACCCTTAAGGCGGAAGAAAAGTGTCCCCTTCAATTGAAGAATGAACATGCTTTCGCACATCTACTCGGTTTAAGTACGTTAACTAAAGCCATCGCTTGATACCCTTAAGGCGGAACAAAAGTGTCCCCTTCAATTGAAGAATGAACATGCTTTCGCACATCTACTCTGTTTAAGTACGTTAACTAAAGCGATCGCTTCATACCCTTAAGGCGGAACAAAAGTGTCCCCTTCAATTGAAGAATGAACATGCTTTCGCACATCTACTCTGTTTAAGTACGTTAACTAAAGCGATCGCTTCATACCCTTAAGGCGGAACAAAAGTGTCCCCTTCAATTGAAGAATGAACATGCTTTTGCACATCTACTCGGTTTAAGTACGTTAACTAAAGCGATCGCTTCATACCCTTAAGGCGGAACAAAAGTGTCCCCTTCAATTGAAGAATGAACATGCTTTCGCACATCTACTCGGTTTAAGTACGTTAAACTCCTGCCAATTTATTTTATTTCCAAGTATGTGCTTGGGTGCATCACCACTTTGCAGTGGAGTTTGTTTTCGTGCCATCTAACATCATCCCACTGCAGGGATTTAATAATGGACGCGTTGTCTCTCTTTTCTGAACTGAAATATATTTAAAAGACGCTTTTAGTTCGTCGGGAAGCTCACTGAGACTTTTGTTGGCATTGAATTTTGATCTGCGCACATATTTTCTTCTTTGTAACCTTACATTGTAATTCCAAATGGTGCTTTGGGTATCATGAAAATAAGCATGTAAGCAATGATCAGTACTCTTTATCTAATACGTGATGTCTAATGTCCTTGGGCATGTATTTTTTGTTCAGGTTACGCAGCAGGTATTGAAGCCGACGTGAGGATAAACATATAGGCTCGTTAATACTGCGAGAATTCAAGAACTTTGGAGAATACGGAAGGTGCAAGGTGTAACATCAACACACAAAGGTGCCCGAAGAGCCTTGCCACCCTTCTTGCTAACCCTAGAACCCCATTTGCCAATGTTCACGGACTAACCTTCTAAGAGAGTTTAAAATTCACAAATTTTTGGGAGCCTTAGCGTGCTCGAATTTGTGAAAGGTGCCTCCAATGTTCAGGTTTTCTTCTTAACGCTTCCAATGTGCTGACCAACGTGGCGAACCTTATGGAATCAGATGATCTTTGAATTTTTCAAGGGAGAGATTGTCTTGAGGCCACCCAGCTTCATAAACGGCTGGAAAGTGGTTCCTTTCCAAATGTCAAGGAACTTTCAAGTATGTGTAGAATGTTGGTCCGGCTTAGGAGATACCACGCTGAGCAGTTCCACAAATTTATTTTTAGCAATTGTGGCTGCCTGCCTTTTGGCCTTCGCCCTTTTCTGGGCTGTTGTTACCGGGGTAGGAAAATTAATAAAACACGTAAATGCCCTGCGGAAGTAGAATCAAGATTTGTTTTGGTTGGACTGTGGATATAAAATGCCCACCGCAGAAAAAGATGCGCTCGGAGATCGCTGTTGGCATGATCGGACAGCGAACGGGACGAAATTGCGAACTCCACGCAAGGTAACGCGTGCAGGAGAGGGAATGCGCTCTCCAGACAAAATGTGCTGCCAGTAGACCTACGATCTGCTTGGAACGAAATGCGCTGGTGAATAACAAGGCGTGGAGAAATGACCTTTGCATCAAGAGAAGAAACTGCACCGGCTTCTCTGCGCCTAATGAGAAGAGGTACGGAGTGAACCTCTGCTTCGAGTCTTTGTCCTGAATTTATAAATTCTGCGAACTTACGTTTGAAAGATTCGTGGTGCTCAGTCGATATTGGTGACTTTAAAGTGGGCACAGATGAAGTAGAAAAAATGCCACGAGTCCCCACCGTCCGGCCCGCCCCGCCCCGAGCATTGACAGCTGCGGAATAGGGGGAAAATTACGTCTATTTCAAATTTCGGCACAGACGGCCAGGCGAAGCACGTCAAGGATTAGCTGGGGAGGGGAACATGGAGCAGTGTTGAAGCTAGGAACGAGGGGGTGAGTTCCACCGATGCTTTACCGCGTACAACTTCTAGAAAATGGTAGGAACACCTTCGATGTAGGTAACGGTATATTTGTTTTCGTCGCGGACGATTCCGTTGTAATGCGCAATTAGCCGACCGCACGGCTCCAGCAACAACGCAATGAAACAAACACAAAGTGTTGTGTAACCAACATTCTATGACGAAAGAGGTAGGCATGAGCTTCGTTAACACGTATTTGCTCGTTGCGGCATAGTAATTCGCGAAAAAATGAAGAAGTACTGACAACGAAAATGCACCAAACGGGTTCGCAACAACTTACTCAGACCCAACTAGGCCAACTTTCTTCTTTAATCACAATTGCTTACAAGCCATGTTTGAAAACAACGGTTACTCACTGGTGCTTTGTAGGAAACACAGGGCGGTAGGTATTAGCAGTGCGCTGCTAATGCGCAGTAAAACGTTGGGAACCAAACAGCCATCACACGCGTGATACGCAGCTATCAGCTTTCGCTGAGGTTAGCGCATGCACAGTACGTCCACAGTGTCGTCACTTTTTTTATTCTGTGCGTTTTTTTCGCGGAGATGTGCAAAGTCTTTTCTGATTTCCCGATAAAAACGCATGGTAGACAGTACACGTGCCTTCGTGAATGTTTCCTCTTGTTTCGTGCATGTGTTCTCGCTCTTCTCTATACACCACTTAGGCACGGAGTAACCACCTCCCAGCCTTGCTGCAGTCTTTTCGATATCTTGAGGTTTTTACGCAGCAAGGTGAAAAATTGACATCAATATTGACTTATATGTGAAGAGAGTGGAACTACGAAAAAATTACACAATTAACTCTCACTCGCCAAACTAAAATGTAAACGCCCAACGTGTATATGCAACATCGGTCCATGACAGCACTAAAACTCTTGGCGACACAGAAGAAATCCCCCTTAAGATCTCTTTGCATGGCCATGGACACCATGAACACTTTTTACTCTCGGTCAATCGTGCTTGGGACTTGCCCTAGCGACACGCAGTATCATGTTAGTGCTCATATATTGTGATCGGTTCCTAGGCTTAATGGTAAATATTGTTTTCATTGTGACTCTGGTCCTTGATGTGCATCTACGGCGCTAACTTCATTGTCAGTGTCGTGTCTAGGACCGGGACTTGCACATATGTTTTTAAGCATTCACTGCGCAACGGCTGAGACCAAGAGTCATCAATTGGAGATGGCCGCCATCATCGTTACACTACACCCCAACAGCGCCTGTGATCAAACACTTCCACCACGTTCACATTCCAAGCTAAATGCACACGAGCAACAGTCTACTTTCACTTCAGTGCGCAATGCCGCTGCCGAAGTAACTGTTGATGTTTGTGAGCTTTTAGAAGCCATTCCCCACAGTTGTCGCCGCACTGCTAAAGCAGCGATCAAGCGCCTTCAACGGCGGTAGTTGTACCCAGGTATTTTGGTGTTTGGTATTTTGGTATCCAGGTTTGCCCCTGGCGTCCTCGGAAAATGTCCTTGAAATGTCCTTTATGTTTTCTAGCCACATTTTCAAATCCGTGTATTTAAAGGAAATATAGGCCAGCGCCAATTAACTTGTTTCCCGCGGGTTAACCAATCCGTGCACTCTTGTTTGAGTCACTTTGAGGCTTCAGCTGTGTGAATTTTTGTTTTCTCCGATGATAGCCACTTCTATTTCAATCTCTAGCTTCAGCTTCAGCAAACAAGTGTAAGAAGAGCTGCTAGGTACTTGCTTCTGAGCTGGAGGAAAGTGTTCACTCAAGCTTCTACGGTAACAATTTCGCAGTCACCAACACGCCATCGGCTTTCACGCCTCTACAGCAGCGGTTAGTTGAGAAAGGGATCTCGCTACGCTGCTTTTTGGTTGACGGTGTAGCACCTTCCTAGAATAAAGCACGGTACCCGCGGAAGCCCACTGTAGTGCGTATGCTGTTGACATGATTCCTAGAGGGCGTCACAGCAGCTCTAGCCCCGTCTGTTACCCGCTGTGTTGAATGTCTTCAGGCATCTGTCTGCTTGGTAGTGGCGCCATTGAGTTGTGTTGTGTACTGCTCTGAACTGCTGCAGCCATTGTCGTTGTCCTCGTAGCTCTCTTTCCAGTGAGGCCCGTCGATGTCTGGTAAAAAGTTGTGACGTTTCCACAGGACTATGCGCTTCGGATTCAAACAGCACTTTCAATAAACACAAGACATACAACTGTGATAAATACACACGAGAGCATTACAATGCCTAAAGCAGGGCAGAGGAGCAAATATTTGAGCGGCAGAGTGAGGTCCGTGTCATAACACAAACCACATATGCGCGCATATCCTTCAGGAAGAGAATATACCAGCTCAGCTTCCGGCCAAGCGCAATCACGCAGCTATAAAGAAAAGCAACACAGCTTCCACAGCAGCTTGGCAGTTCCTGGATGAATTTTTCTTAAACTTCGAAGTCCCTGTGCAAGCTGTACAGCTTTGATTTCAGGAAAATGGCTGCACGCGGTTGGATGACAATAGAAATCACTTCTTAATATGGGCTTTCTCATAATCGATAAGCCCCCCAAAAAGGTTACTGCAGAAATCCACGCGATTAAATTTTACCGTTTAATTCTTCCTGTATATATCGATATGGCGCATGTTTTAGCGCGCTAACACTAGGTCTTCTACTCTACCGAAAAGCCTTTGTTTGTTTGTCTGTCTTAAGCCTGCTCCTGTCAGGTGGGAACCTTCCCAGCCTTGCCCCGTTTTCGGTTTCTTTCTGGTCCCTCTGCGACCTGGAAGAGTTCGATGCCAGCAATGTGGGCGGCAGGTGAGCCACTTAGGTCACAGGACTATGTGACGTCATCGTAACCTGCCCTCCGTATTGTGAGCATATTGACCACCGTGGCTGGTGGCAGTTCAATCATTGGTCAAGAGAGGTTGCTCGGGAAGAGTAATCTGGGTCTCACAAGCCCGACCGGTGCAATACCTGCCATCGAAGAGCAGTGGTATGGCGCATCGCTTAACCGTTGCACCACTACGCCAGGACTGGTATCAGGACTCCCAGTGATCTGTGAATGGAGAGCATGACCAATTCTACTGCAGCAAGAGTCTAAAATGACGCCCATCTTATCATATGTAAACTAAGGTAAGCCAGTTAAAATCAAGCAAACCCACAGAACGTCAATATAAGCTATGCCGAACCAGTGAACAGTGCTAGCGCACGATAATTCACGGTAAGCCCCAAGCTAAGCTGCACGCAATTGTTTTAATTAGTAGCTATGGAGTTTAACGTCTTGGGACGACATATAGGACGCCGTGGTGCAAAGCTGCTCATTCATTTAGACCACTTGGGGTTCATTTACGTTATTTGTCATCGGACTGCACAGGCACATTTTAGATTTGGCCTCCATCTAAATACAATTCAGTGGTCGGAATCGAACTCGAGTCCATGGGACCAGCACACGAAAGCAAAACCTACTAATCTATCGAGGCGGTTGTTTTTTATTAGTTTTCTTTTCTAGTACACTTCTGTCATTCAAGCTTTGAAATGAAAATACAGTTAAGTTATTTCTCTGATGTTAGAGGCCTGAGATAGGTCGCCAATATTTTGTACGCATTCAGGTAAACAAAACGCCTAGGTGGACTTTAATGCACAGGAAATTTGTACCTGTGATAATACTGCACGGCGCTATACCAGCGACGAAATATACAGCGCATGTGAAAAACGTGCAGAATTGACTGAGTCTGAACACATTGCCTCGCATACTGGACTTTTGCCATATAAATTCATTGCTTAGAACCTTCCCTATTCGGATGAGGATCTATTTATTGGAAAGTTTAATATGTTCTGAAATATGAGCATGAAGAAGTTGTTTTGTAGTTACTTTTCTATATAAGCAAGTTAAGCGTGTTGCAGCGCTGCCAGAGAGCCCACGGATCGCAATCTCCTTGCCCGTTGGACAAATCGCTCGGAGTCACTAGGAGGCCTCTGAAAACAACACACTTAAGCGTAAACAGTGACGCCTCGAAGGTCCTGCGCAGCAAGTTTGCGTAGGCTTTCGCGAATCGGCAGTTCTTTCGAACGGGTGTTATTCCGAAGATGGGCCTCAACTTGTCCACTGACTACGCGACTCCTGGCGCAACCACTTTTACGGCCCATTCGGTCAGATTGTCGATCGAGCAAATGTATAACTCCCTTTGGGCACAGCGGAGACAGTCAGCGGCGGTATTGTTGTCCGACGAATCTTCTTTCATTTCTTCCCATACAGTGCGCTGAGTTTCGCGTGAAGTGTGAAACCTGTCTTGCCGCGCTTTAGATCCTCCGCTATGACAGAGTTTGAAGCCGAACACAGGAAGATACTGTCCCGGTCGAGGGCTTCTTCTAGCTCATCGAACGGGTCGATACTTTCTGGAAGGGCCCGGATACAGAGCCTGGACGTCAGCGCGCTCCTAATGTATTTCGAGAGCGGGAGAATGGCCAGCAGCCAGAATCCGTATGCCATGCTTCTACTCAGCGCCCAGCGCCTAGTTTGAGACATGGGCGACGAAGTTGAAGAGAAAAAAACACCGCCACGAGGTACATCGCCGAGTCCAGCGTCATGGGAATGACAGAGAACCGGAATTCAGCTAAATCTGCGATTCCAATAACCAGCAGAGACTGCGACACTGCGAGCACCACTGAGACTGCGAGCTCCAGGCAGAACGCGAGTTTGGATTCTAATACGACGTTGAACCGAGACACAGGCTGAGGTTCAACACGTTGGGAATAGAAGGTTTCGTGCGTATAGAAGACAACAGGTGGGATGCTGCATCGGCTATGAGCAGAGTCGGTCGCTGCGGAGTCCTGCAGCAGGATATCGAAGTCTGCTGTTGAAATATCCCGGGCGAAGCTTGCTAGACTGGGATTCAAGAACACAGAAAGGGTAGCATTGTAAAAAAGCAATGCATCCACAGTGACACCCTATTGTTTAAGATGGCAATGACGAGATTATTTGTACAAGTCCGGCCTAAAGCAGGCTACTGGAATTGCAGAATTTTTGAAGGATGCCTCAATCCCTCTCTCTGTTTTCCACCCATGGGATGCTGTCGTGCACTCCTGGCAGTAATATGACAATGGAAATGTGGTGCTTGACGGTTGGAATGTGTTCTGATCCTCGCCTATATTGTCGGTGTATGGTGTTTCTGTGCAGTGGAATCTGTTTCTAGGAGAGGGACACATTGAATGATTGATGTCCTTGACATAGTGTGCACTGTTGCCAATCAGTATCCAATCGGCGAGGTAAAAGGAGCTTTCTTCCATCAATATATCTTGGAGGCACAAAAATGCGAGCCTAGCATTTTCTGATATTATCACGGTTATCTTGACGCTGTTCAAGATGTTCCCTTCGATCATGTCGTGAAAGCTCTGATTTGGCAGCGCCCAGCTAGTAATTCACCATGGAAGCCGCTGAATCCAGTTTTAGTCAGATGAATCCGAGAAGCCAATACACGTTGCTAAAGCTAAGCGATTGTTTTTTCCTATGCGAAAACGGATTGCCTCTAGAACGCGTTCACTCCGTTTTTTGGCTGTGTTGTGTACAGATATGCAAAGGAGCAAACGCACTGCTGACACTAACCCTCGTGGAACCGTCATTATGAAAAAAAATGCGGTCTCAGCAAGCGAAGTTTGTCGTCTTGAAACTGTCTGCTGATGGAATCGGTGGATAACCACGGAGCAAAAGTCCTCGTGTAACCGCTACGTCGACTTGAGTAACTATATGCGGACAGTGCTTTTCTTAGAATGTTAGAACAGACACAAAAACTCAGAAGTACTCATTATATTTACCTCTCTAAAAGCCTCTGTGAAGCCTTTAACTATCTGTGAAGCCTGCGCTATGGAAGCATCAACCACGCTCTGTTTGTATTCTTGATGCAGCCAGGCTTCAGATGCTTCTAGAGGTCGACGGAGAAATGCTGCAACGATAGGACGGAAAGACCCTGCAGAAGTTCGAGTGCCGAAATCCCGATATTCAAATGCTCTGAAAATGGGCTGTTCGAGTAAGGACGTTGCGACAGACCTTAAACAACGGATGGATGGGTAAACGGTTTTAGCAACCAGCCTTAACAAATTTCAAATTTTCTGGAAGACTAATAGCCACATTTATTTTTCGTTTTTTTTTTACAAAGTATGTGCGGCAAAAGCAAAACGCTGACAGTCTTTGACAAGCTCAGGTCTCGGAAGAACTTGCTGAGTTTTTGAGCGAAGTGAACGATGGAGCGTTTGGGGTTCTCTTGCGACTCCGTGTGCTGCTGCTGCTGCTTCTTCTTGCCGTTGCTAGCAGAGAAATGCGCTAAAGAGTAACATTCGCCCTACGAAGGGCATTGAAATTGACGTAATTGCGTGTACCAGCCTGTCTACGCACGACAAGAAGGACCTTGGAAATTTGTCTCTTTTTTTTTGTTTCCGGTTTTGACTGATGGGCTGCAGCAATAAACTTTTATAATGGTCGCATTAATTAACGATTGCATGTAAGCGTTAGTGGTGGTAGTAAGGGTTTTACTCAAAAGTCAAAACGGAGGACGTTTTGGGAAGTAAATTTACCTAATGATTTGCGTCTCCTTGGTGACAAGCTGGACAAAACACCGGCAAGTAGCATACTTGAATGGTCTCGAGGGCAGTAAAAGTTTGAACAGCGATCGATAAAAAAAGGTGCATGAAATTTCTAATTTTTTCGCCGATACCACGCTGTGCTTGATATGCTGCGTGACATCGTAAGGTGGAAGACCGGATCGAACGAAGCCTTTCACTAAAGAGCTGTAGAACGACAGGATTGAGAACGTTTCAACAAGAGCGGTTCTGCTGCTTCCGTAGTTCTCATGTCGATCGTTCAAGCAGCTCATACAAGCTCGCCGACTAAAACTTAGCGTGATACCGCATAGTACTCTTCTTCAGCACTCAAGTGCAAAGAACAAGTTGGCAAAAAGTGCTTGAAATAGTTCTTGGAACTGGTCGGCAAATTTGTAGTTCTCAGAAGTAGAAAAGAAGCAGAAGAAGAAAAGAAAAAGAAGGAAAAAAGGGAACGAAGGAGAAAAAGAAAAAGAAGAAGAAGAAGGAGAAGAAGAAGCAGAAAGAAGATTATTTTGCTTGAGCAAAAAAAGGTGACTGGAGAAACAGCTGCTTTGCATTGCACTTCACAAAGCTCCCGCCATCCATACATCAAGCCCTTGCGCAGCACAAAGGACAGTTTTATAAATATTCATAAACAGTCTCCTATAGGAAAAGTCTGCTGTCAATTGTAACTAGAAGTACAAGTAATCAATAAAAGAGACTCTTGAAACATAATTGAAAGTCCACGATACAGGTATACAAAACTTTAGAAACACTGTAGGGCATTTTCAGAATGTCTATTCGATTTTCGTCAAGGACATTGAGCGCTTGTGGCACGGTAGTTGTCAGTCGTTGCTTTCCGTACAGTGCACGGAAAAATGAAATGAGCCATGGTGATTGATAGCGAAATAAATACGTATTTGTTGTTTTTTATAGCTTTGCAAAAATCAGAAACCACTCAGATTTTCCTTTTATTGCATTCTTGTAAGTTGTAAGCAGGTTATAAGTGTACATGCCTTCCACATTTAGAAAGTTACGGTTGAGAAAAAGTGGTCCTGTGCGTTCCAAAAATTAAGTGTTTTCAATAATGCGGGCAGCCCTTTTTTGCATCAAGGAAACTTTATATATGTTTGATTTCGTGGTGTTTCCCCCGAGCAATGCACAGTAACGTAACTGTCAATTGAAAAGGGCAATATATATGAGAGTTTTCTCGTAGTCAGTAGGAGGGTGTCACGGATTTTGTCTATTATAACTATGCACTTACTAAGTTTTAACGACAGCATGGAAGTCGACCGCCCTCCTGAACCGTTTCCAAGGAACCTTTACAAAGCGCTTCGAAAAGCCCTTCTAATACGTTCTCAGGGGACAACAAATGTCTTTGCAGGCATTTTGCATATATTGCAGCTTATCCACTCAGTTTGACGACGCTGAGGAGAATGGCTGAGGAAGAGTGCTTTACGATGCACGAAACAGTATTACTTCCTGATCATGGTTGTCCTACAGGGTGGCTAAGATCGGTGTGTGTGTGTGTGTGTGTCTTTGAGAACTACAGTTACTCCTTAATGCTATACCATTTAGGTTGTCGTCTTGCAAAAATCATCCTTTTTTTTCCTGAATGAAGTTGTCTGGTTGGTCGGGATGTTTGTGACGTCATCAGCACCACCAAATGTGAAAATCTGAAGACTATAATCTTCCCATACCTTCCAACTTGATTACCATTTGGATTATAATAACCCGACACACTCTAGGCCTTAATCCACCCGCTAATCTCCACCAATTCACCATTAAACTACCTGCTATGTAATATCGTTCCAGCACTAATCTCCACTATTCCGCCTTAACTGACCCACTAGCCCCATACAAATCTACCTTACTCCATTTTCTGGGAAGGGCCTTCTTCAGAAATTTGCCGGGTAGTTTAAAATATTTCAGAGTGGGCCAATTTTCAAATGCTACCGCATTTTCTTCTTTAAGAAAAAAGGAAATGGTTAAGATTTCCCATGCTTTTTTTCTTACACCGCTTTCAGCTGGATTTCGCGGAATGTGTGTACGGTTCTAATGAGAATATCACCTCCCTTTACGCCCAGAAATTCCAGCTTTAATTGAGACCCTTAATTCAGAAACCTTAATACAAAAATTCGTGCCTAAATAAATTGCCGACCTATGCACAATTGAATTAGGGTCCGCAGCTGCATCGATTTTTCAGTTCCATGGGGAGCAAGGGGGTGTGGGCGCGCATGGTTGGTGTTAGAATTTCGGACAACTTTGCAGTTCTTCACCAAGCGTGCACCTAATATATATGATGCGAGTTATTCGTGTTTTAACTTAAACGATAGCTGTAAGTTTGACGCGTGCACTTATGGCTGGAAATTGTGCGGTCACTATAGAAGGTATATCTGAATTTCAAGATTTCGCAAAGGCCATTGCGCATGCGAGCTCTACGAACATCGTGCGATTTTACATCGCATGATGTGAAATCTGAAGCGGTCGCATTCAATAAAAAAATTGAATGTGGCAACATGAGTACAATGAGCAATGAATGCGCGACATAGACGCACCGGCTCTTACGACTGGGCGTCAACAACGCGACAGACCAGCTTATTCAGGTACACCTCAAGGCGCAGGTAGTATTTCTGTCCACTGCTTGGACTGGCAGACGAGTCCTCAACGACTTACACATCAACTGCCCCCGACAGCTAGACGCCAAAAACGACATCCCAGCTTCACGGAGGCGATAATTCAAGGCAACTCTACTACTTAGGAATATGCACCCCGATTTTCAGCAAGCAAGACGACAGGGACGAGCGGAAGCTATGTAAAGGCACCACGGCAGGCTCGAGGGTGTGCTCTACGCCAATGCTGCGGTTTTTCAGCAGGGAATGGTGGCCGTCATGGTAGGGCACCAAAATAAAAAAAATGGACGCACTAAGACTGGCTAGCCAAGGCGCACTGGCTGCGGAAACAGTGGTGACTGCCCTAGCTACAACACGACCTACTTCCCAATACAATCTTGCAGATTCACAAACCGCGTATAGCAACTACCTGAGGGGCAGGATAGCACCCCTAGCAGCTAAAATCGTGGAAGATAGCTACACCCGTGGCTACCAACCCTCACATAAACATCCAGGAAATGAGAGCGCACACGCCTCAGCCCGAGCATTTCTCTCCCGGGCACCCTATACGGATGTTGTGGAACCACCTACCCCACTACTAACTTACATCGACATACTTGAGCACCTAAGACTATCCCGCCAGGTCTACCCACCCCCGGCTATGACCCTATACAAAGGGAAGGAGCTGCGCCTCCGCAAGATACAAACCAACACTTTCTTCAACCCACGAAGACTATACGGAATAGATCCGGAACCATTCGACTCGAAATGGGAATTCTGCGAGGCGAAAGCGGACCTATACCGTATTGTATGAACATGCTTACTAAACCAGGCTATCAGTATTAATATCCTGCCAAAGCAGGAGTAGCTGGAAGGCAACTCTAACCAACTCGGACGAAACGAGTCAGAAAGAACTCGTTGGAATAACCCAGACCGAAGCGTTCGCCAATGGGGTTCCGGACTGAAAACTCCAACCGCCGCTGCAACACATTTTCAATACTATACGCGAATCTAGTTCTCACGTCTTGGGGAAGCCTGAATAGTTCATTAAAATTTGTTTGACACGGGAAGAATAACGTGGGAAGAAAGAAGGACGAAGACGATGCGGGACAAGCGCTATTGCTTCAGAACGTTCATCAGGCTGAGCTGCTCACACAGCTTCTTCGCTCGCGACTTGATCTTCCTCGTCGAAATCCGTGGAGTTGCCTTAAAGACAGCATCTACGGCCTCGTATGCCTTTGCGCAGAGCACCTCATGACTTAGGAGCGCGAAACAACCGCCCTCATTATCCGCTGGCAGTGCAATAGGTCGTACTCCTGAAGGGCAGAATACACTCGTCTGAGGTGCATCCGGGCGCTTTTGTCCGCATTTTAAGAGAACATTCACTCCTTGAGACACGCAAGAAGCACTATCACCCACCGGCGCACGCCTCGCTATACTGCCCGGACACAGGCAAGAAGTTCCGCTGTGTCTTTCCTTGGCTGGACGGCGAACTTGGGACATAGGCTCATAGTCCTGCTGACGTCTTCCGGGAGATCAGTGTCGCCGAAGTTGTGTCCCGCTTGTCCCCCGTCTTGTCTTCGTCCTTCGTTCTTCCCATGCTATGCTTCCCGTGTTACATTGAACTACGAACCTGCCCAAGCCTACTCCCTGATTAAAATTCAACTCACGAAACCCACAGTCCGCAATCCGCAGCCCGAAGCTTCCTTCGGATCGGACCCCACTGAGCAAAACCAAGATACCGCTTCTTAAATTCCCCAGAACTTTGCTTTGTTGCACACCCAAATTTCCGCTTTGAATTGTGAACGTAATCTTAAGTTCGCTTTACACTGAGTACAGTGCTTTCACCTAATACTGAAGTTATTTGAATGGTGTACATAGCATGGTGTATCTAGGACTTCTCATTCGCATTCCATGGTAACGTCACATTGGTTGTTATAATTTTTGTCCCGTATTTATATTCCAACCTTCCTTTCATCATTTCGTGGAGAGTTGTACTCTGCCTAATTCCGGGTTACATTACATTAAATAATTTCATTCATGTCCCTATCGTGTTAAGCTGACTGCCAGCGGCTGCTATTGCTAGGACTTTATCGGTGGTTAGCTTGTCGAAACATTCTTTTTTCTTTCCAATCGGGCTGCAATTGCTACCCTTTCGACCTACTAAATGCAGCAAACCCGCCTTCAAATTGCCACCATATTTGTATCTTAGTATTAACTTAGTATTGGTAATTTAAGGCGTAATCCTTACCCGCCGCATTGAACGAAAGCCCGTCTGTGTGTGCATGTGCCTGTGTGTGTGTGCGCGCGCGTGTGTCCGTGTATTCAGCTGCAATCCCAGGGCAGTGGCGCATCACTTAACTGCAGCGCTACACTGCGCCAGGAGTGGTATGAGGACTCCCAGGGATCTCTGAAGGTGGAGTAGAGAAAGGCTAATTCTGCATATATTAATCCATTAGCCATCACGTCATCCCGTCAGGGAAGCTGAAGCATTTAAAAAAAATAAGTTCTCTGCGTCATTTTATAGCTTGTAGTCCGTTAAAAAAGAATATCTCATTCAAAAAGAGCGGACATAAGCGAGCGCAAGAAGCTGTTTTTTTAGAAGAAAACGCGCTCCATCGCCTCAGGGCGCCGAGCGAACGCCGCTTTTGCCCGCGATTGGCCGGGACAGTCGTGACGTCATGCACGGGGATCTCCGGCCGGCACCAACGGCGTTGCGGCTTAGCGCGTTGCTTCAACTAGCTTTTAAGGACTACGTTTTGGACATTATGGATAATTCAAGTAGCGTTGAACAGTTTGGACTTTCACCATGCATGTTCGAGCCATCAGCAGCTTCAGGAAACGGCAAAACCAACGACGCCGCGGAGTGCGCCGGCAGCGAAAGTCAAGGCACGACATTTACACGTGTTGGAAGTCTCGACTGGATGGATGGATGGATGGATGGATGGATGGATGGATGGATGGATGGATGACAGCTTTTATTTCCACCTTAAATGGAGACCCCTTACCACTCACCGCCCCTGGCACGCAGGCCTGGAGGGCGGGGACCGGAGCCTCCGTGACTAAAGGCTAGCACAGAGATTTTATCTCTTCGCGGCCTCAGCCGCCAGGCGGATTGGCTTGTTTCTGCCGAGCTGGTTCTTCTGCGCAGCAGGGGTTCCCAGCTTTCTCTGCTATCGATATCTTCGTCGACTGCGAGATAGTCAGCGCATTCCTATATTCTTTGCTTCGGGGTAACCGTGGAACCGCCGGACTGTCGGAACCTGGACGTGCGCGCACAAACCTATTCCGAAATCGTTGAGAACTACAGACTAAACAGAAAACTGGTGCCACCGCAGGATAAGAAGCTAAGTAATAGAGAAGCGACCGCATGGCGGGGCCTGCAAGCCAGAAATTTCGTTAACCCAGTATGGGCCTTTCACGTCCTACCAGGGTAACGCGAAAACCAAATCTCGACTGATACGTTGTTGTGTACCGCTGCTGCATAAAAGCCTGGCCACCTACTTCTTTGCGGTGACAGTCTGTGTGTGTCTTCTGGTCCTGCGTAGTTTTTTCGTTGGTTTTTCTTCTCTTGACGAACTTCTTGTAACGCCTGTAAGCATGATCTAAATCAGATCACCGGCACGCTTACACGAGTCGAACAAGGTAAAGCATATGTTTGTTCATTTATTTATAGTTACTTGCCTAATTACCCCCGAAGGCATTTCTAACTACAAAAGAATGCCAAGATGGATGAGTTGGAGTGGGTTCACTGCTTAAATGCAGCGCGAAGAGCCGAGGTGACCGGAAGGAAGCTCCCGAGTGCGCTTTCCTTCTTTCGCATGTTCAGGCTACTGTTTAGCCATGAAACGTCTGCACTTAGCCCGTACGTTGCTTTTTTTTGCATGCTGTACCCGCTTTTGAAGAATAATTATGGCTGCGTTTCGGAGCTCGCAGTTTTGCTCATCAAAATTGGTGTGGTGCGTGATATAGCTGCTGCTGTTTGCGTATCGATATAACCAGCAGAATTACTTGTGGATGACATACATGTATGCGTAACGCGGCTGACAACTTTGCCGTTCTGACTCAAGAACAAAGTAGCCTCAATTCTGGCGCCATTGCCGATCGTCAGCCATCACCAAGCGCTCATGAAGGCAAATGTTTGCTTTGCTCAAGTATCGTAGGCTTATATAATCGCTTTTTTGTTCAGTTAGGTGCAGCTGCGTTTGCTTGGCGCTGATGAAAGATTAAGAGAATTGCTTGTGCTGCCATGAGGTGCAAGCAATCAGGAAAAAGCAAAAAGGCACACACTGAGTAACAAGCTTAAAAGAGTTCAAGACTGTGTGCCTTAAAGACAGTGCTGGAAGTGGCCTTAGCACAGCATGGATGTGAACCAGCTGGAAAAGGCAGAGTTTACAACCAGGTAAGAAAGTATTGTAATGAAAAGAGAAATATTGATGCACATATTTTGTTCAGGCAGTTTCGGCATGCTGCGTACCACCAGATTGTCTGGTTAACGTGGAAGAGGCTGGGGGAGAACAACCGACGGATCTTACCAAGCGGTGTCCTGTTCGAAAGAAGTGCCATGCCAAAACTCGTTTATATACAGGCTTCACGCATGACACGGAACGCCGGAACGAGAGAAAGTAAACGGCACTGGGAGAAGATTACGTTGATCTGTGGTTCGCCAAAGCGCGGGCTGCAGCGAAGCAAGCGCAGCGGGACGGCCGGCCGACTCTCCGTGAATGGCGTCACTTCCGCCAGTTCTCCCTCCCGGCCGTCCTCCCACCCGGCGCTTCCGGAAGCGACGAGGGCGTGCCGGCAGCGGGTTTTTAGGAAGCGATTGCAGCTCTGTTTGCGGACAGAATTGGGGAAAAATTTACACGCATGATTTTCAAGGTCCTTTCTTCCCAACTACAGCGTTTCATGCGATTTGTAAACCGTTTCAGCTTCCCTTTAGGGGCCGTCGTACGATCGCTGTTAATTGGCTTCCGCCAGGCCCGCTTGGCGAGCGGGCGGACGGATCCGCCTCGTTCGGCGAACAGATGGAAAGTTGGTCAACTTCAACTTTCTGGCGGGCGAACAGGTCCGGCCGGCGACCGGACTGCAGCTATTGGCTGCTTTTCCCGTGACGTCAGTGACGTCGCGAGACCCTCCGCCTCGGTTCTGCTGTGCCGGGGTAAGATGGCCGTCCGTCGACTGAGGCAACGGGTTCCCGCATCGCCGGGTCTAGTCGGAATGCGCCCGACTACCTTCTCCCTTGCCTTCCCACTGCCGCCCTTTCCAAACCAGACCAACACCTTCTAGACTAGGCAAGGCCTCTCTGCTCCTGCGTGACGTCATCACACTACGACGGGCGCCGGAGTTCGTGTTCTTCATGAAGGGACGGTGCTGCACGCTCGTTCGTTCTTGTGTATCTGCAGCGCTACGTGAAATCGCGCTTTGAAGATTTTGGCCGCTTGATTTCATGCTGGCATATATGTATGATGTCATTTCCGGTACACAGTCCGCGGTGAATAGGTTTAAAAACTGAAAGTTAGCGGTTTCCGGATAATGAATATATGTTGGCTATTTAGTATCTTTTACTATTGCCTAATATTGCCTGAAAGTCCGCATATTTATTTTTCTGCGGAGCATTTATATTACGCTGTGCGTTCGCATATAAATTTATTTTTTTGATAGCTTGTTGCATGACGCTGACTTGGAAATTATTTTCGGGGAAAAATTGAACCGTGGTGGTATATCACCTAGCGCCGACTGTTTTCCAGGAATCTGACTACTAAATCTCTGCACAAGAGCTAGTCATCTGGTAGCTGATGAGAGCCGCCGACAACAGCACGAACTTCAACACGCACGCCATGGCGATGCTGAGGCTCAGCCTAGGTGCAGATCGCCGAGGAACGGAAAAAAGCACCACGTGACCACGTTCTCGCGCCGGCTAGGTTTCCATCAGCCGGAGAAGGCTATCGGACAGACGGCAATGCCCTGCGTGCCAGGCCCGCTTCGCGAGCGGGCCGCCCATTTTCGGCCGCCAGGCGGACGTGGGGCGGAAATGTATTGTACGAAAACTTTGGCGCTTGCGAGCGAGGAGGATGGTCAGAGCATTCCGATTGGCGCGGCCGGCAGTGCTTGTCGTCTAATCGCGTGCGGCGCTACAGGCATGCATGCTTGTAGCAAAACACGCAGATATCTTGCAGTAGGAATAGCCCGTATTAATTGCGGCGTACTCAAGACATCCGTTCTGTCAAAGCTTTTTTTTCGCCGTGGGAGTTTCGTCGAATGGACAATCGTTGTCGGCTGTGATATGTGTGGGAAAGGACATGTGGACCATTTATATCCAAGAGACCGAAAAACGCGTCAAATCGCGAACGCGAACTCCTCCTCGTTCGATCGCAATGTTTTCACAACGGTCGACGATTTGCCAAAATGAAAGAAGGCTGCCCCCTCTGAAAGTTAGGCTACCCTAAGGATTTCAGAACAACGACGCGATTCTTATTGAGAATTCTCGATAGGGTCAGGCCAGAGTACAGGCTGCTATCAAACGACCGTAATTATAACCGGGATAATCACATTTTTCAAATAGTTAAGAATATATACTTAAAACTTTTAGTCAGTTATTCAAAATTGCCCACTGCAGTGTTTTCAAATCAAATCAAATCAAATCTTTATTCAGCATTCTTCCGCGTGTAACAAAGGAATGCTGGGACAAGAGCAAAAAAGCTGCTACAAGCAGCTTGACAAGGCCCTTGCCCCTGACAGAGAAAAAAATAGTTGCACTTGCAGCCTTTCCTAAGCATTTGCACAGTTGTTGTCACTTTAATACGTAAACAACCCCCCCAAACATACATCCTTACCTATTCAATATTGTCACGGAGTTCTCACGGAGAGACGCTTCAACAGCTGGAGTCGGCAAGAGGATACGGTAATGGCGGCCGATCCACGATAGCACGATCGCAACCTCATCGTCTTCGCGGACAGCTTGCGCCACCTGGCAACACTAGGTGGCATTATTCCCCCCTCCGAAAAAGAAGGGCATCGCAGTGGGGCCGCCAGCAGCGTAGGCGCGCTAAGGTTCGAGGAAAACGGAGCACACACAGAGTCATAACGGAGGGCCGCTAAGCCGTTATCGGGCATAGTACGGCTTAAGCCGCACAACGTGCACAATGTCAGAGCTGTTGGGCTGTCGACGTCTCGGTTGCGCGGCACCGTCGGGAACCACTTCATAGGTAACATCACTGATACGCCGTAGCACTTTATAGGGGCCAAAGTACCGGCAGAGTAGTTTCTCGGACAAGCCCTGGCGGCGGACAGGTGTCCACACCCAAACTTGTTCACCGGGATTGTAGTCGACCTGTCGGTGTCGAAGGTTGTAACGGCGCGCATCAGTGCCCTGCTGCTGGCCGATGTGTACGCGGGCAAGCTGACGGGCTTCTTCAGCGCGTTGGGCAATTTCATGAACATCGGGTGCGAGTTGGTCGTCATCGAGGCATGGTAGCATCGCGTCAAGCATGCTCTGGACTTCACGTCCATATACAAGACGAAAGGGAGTAAAGCGTGTAGTCTCCTGGAGGGCCGTGTTGTACGCAAATGTGACGTACGGTAGCACCTCATCCCAAGTTTTGTGCTGAACGTCTACGTACATTGACAGCATGTCCGCAATGGTCTTGTTTAAGCGTTCGGTTAGCCCATTGCTCTGCGGATGATAAGCTGTGGTCTTGCGATGGCTAGTGCAGCTCAACGTAAATATATGGTCGATTAGCTGCGCTGTAAACGCTGTGCCTCTGTCGGTAATAACGCACGAAGGGGCTCCGTGCCGCAAGACGATGTTTTGCATGAAAAAGTCGGCGACCTCTGAAGCTGTGGCACAGGGTATCGCCTTGGTCTCGGCGTAGCGAGTCAAATAGTCAGTAGCGACTATGATCCACTTGTTTCCTGAGAGTGACAACGGAAAAGGACCGAGAAGGTCCATTCCTATTTGATCGAACGGAGAGCGGGGTGTAGTAACGGGCTTGAGAAAACCCGCCGGCTTAAGCGGTGGCGTCTTCCGGCGCTGGCATTCACGGCAGCTTTTTACGTACCTTTGGACATCGTCCGAGAGTCCGGGCCAGTAGTACATGTTGCGTATCCTGGCGAGCGTCCGGGAAAAACCCAGATGGCCTGAAGTGGGCTCGTCGTGGCATGCCAATAAAATGTCGGCGCGAAGATCGGCCGGAAGTACCAGAAGGTAAGCTCTTTCTTGGCCTCTCGAGTTCTTCTTGTATAAGATACCTTCGCGCAAACAGAAAGAGCCGAGACGTCGAGCGAAGTGTCGTGGTAGAGGCATGGCGTGACCTTCAAGGTTGTCAATCAGCGGTCGGAGGTCCGTGTCAGCCCGCTGCCGGGCTATTATGTCCGATGCATTAAGTATACCGAGGAAACCGCTGTCGTCGTCGATTTCGGGACCGGAAGAGTCGAGTGGTGCACGCGACAGCGTGTCGGCGTCTTCGTGTTTACGGCCCGACTTATATACGATGGTAATGTCGAATTCTTGGAGCCGTAAACTCCAGCGGGCCAATCGTCCAGACGGGTCTCGCAAATTAGCCAGCCAGCATAGGCAGTGGTGGTCGGTTACGACTTTGAATGCGCGGCCGTAAAGGTAAGGGCGAAATTTCATGGTGGCCCATACGACAGCAAGGCATTCCTTCTCTGACGTAGAGTAATTGCGTTCGGCGCGGGAGAGAGTACGGCTAGCATAGGCTATAACTCTCTCAATGCCCTCTTGGTGTTGGACAAGGACAGCTCCAAGACCGATATTGCTGGCGTCGGTGTGGATCTCGGTGTCGGCCTCTTCGTCGAAGTGTGCAAGAACGGGAGATGTCTGAAGGCGTTGGCGGAGCGAAGAGAAAGCCGTCTCTTGGTCTATTGTCCAAACGAAGGAGGTGTTGCTCCTGGTGAGGCGCGTCAACGGCTCTGCAATCTTTGCGAAGTCCGCAATAAACCGTCGGTAATATGCACAGAGACCCAGAAAACGCTGGACAGCTTTCTTGTCAGTCGGAGTAGGAAAATTGGCGACGGCGGCTGTCTTGTCGGGGTCGGGTCGAACTCCGTCGGCGCTCACAACGTGACCGAGGAACCTGAGCTCTGTGTAACCGAAGTGGCACTTCTGGGGCTTCAGCGTAAGGTCGGCGGAATGGAGGGCTCTGAGGACAGTTCGCAGGCGCACGAGATGCTGTTCAAAAGTTTCTGAAAAAACGACAACGTCGTCCAGGTATACAAGACAACTTTGCCACTTGAGGCCGGTGAGGACAGTGTCCATCATCCGTTGAAACGTCGCTGGCGCAGAGCACAAGCCAAAAGGCAGCACTTTGAATTCATAGAGGCCATCTGGTGTAACGAAGGCAGTTTTTTCGCGGTCCCGTTCGTCCACTTCAATTTGCCAATAACCGCTCTTCAGGTCAATGGATGAAAAGTACTTAGCACGCCGTAATCTGTCCAGGGAGTCATCAATGCGGGGCAACGGGTAGACGTCCTTTTTAGTCACATTGTTTAATTTACGGTAGTCCACGCAGAATCGAAGTGTTCCATCCTTCTTTTTAACAAGGACAACAGGCGAAGACCACGGGCTTTGGGAAGGTTGAACTACACCGTCGTCAATCATCTCCTGAACTTGCTTTTGGATTACTTCCCGTTCTTTGGCGGAAACACGATAAGGCTGCTGGCGGATAGGGCGAGCGTCGTCATACGTAATGATCCGGTGTTGCGTTAGGGGCGTTTGACGAACTTTCGACGAAGAAGCGAAACACTGTTTATACTCCAATAGCAAGTGCTCTAAGGCCAGGCGCTTTCCTTCGGGGAGGTTGCAGTTGATGTCGACATTCGGAACAGATTGGTCGTCAGTAGCGCGCGATGATTGGTCGTCAGGGGCCGCTGCCGCGAACGCAAAGCAGACCGGAACATCCACAACCGCTTCAGCGGTAGCGATCGCAGTTCCAGAGAAAAGGTGCCGGTGCTCTGGAGAAAAATTTGTAACAAGGATCGCAGACCGGCCAGCGCGAATTGTTAGTAAGCTTCGAGCGGCGCAGATGCCTTGAGTCAGGAGGAGCGAATGATTAGCCTCGGCGACTGCTTCAGCGTCGTGCAACTCAGCACAGGCGACTTCAATCAAAACACTGCTACGGGGCGGAAGTGTGACGCTGTCGGCGAAAACGCGAAGTGCGGCACTGCGTTGGCAGGAGTTGTCGAGTTCGGCGGCTTGCTCTGTGGAAAACATGACGATTCGGTTGCGCAGATCGATAATTGCTCCATACTCCCGCAGAAAGTCGATGCCGAGGATTAGGTCCCGAGAACACTCGCCCAGGACGATGCAGCTGACGACGAACGTGGACTTGCTGATCTGAACGCGAGCAGTGCACATACCCTTGGGCGTAACCAGATGACCGCCGGCAGTTCGAAGGTGCGCGCCAGGCCAAGGGGTAATCACTTTTTTCAGAATGGTCGCCAGTTGTCCACTTAAGATCGAATAATCGGCCCCGGTATCAACTAATGCGCTTACTCTGCGACCATCGATAAGAACGGGTATTTCTAAAGAAACGCGGTTTTTTAACTCTGGTGATGGCGTCGGCGGGTTTTTGTCGGATTGTAGCGGCGACGACGGGAGGTCTTCAGCACAGCGCCCCCCAGCGACCTCGCCCCCGAAGGTCGCGGGTTTCAGTTTTCCCGACGAGGACTTGGCGATCGGCCCGGTGCCGCTCGCGAGAAGCCGGGAGGTGTCGGGGAAGAGCGCCTCGGTGAGGGTGAGCGCGACTGCCGCTGCGCTCGGGATGGATTGCGCTGGTCCGCAAGGAATTCTTCAATTTCAGGGGGTCGTTCACCTTGACGGGGTCTCGGTGAGTCGGTGCGGAAGCCTTGGATGCCGATGCGTCGGTAATAACAATTTCGATAAAGATGACCTGGCTCTCCGCAGTGAAAACAGAGCGGTCGTCGGTTAGGTGTACGCCAAACGTCGGCCTTTCGGAGGGGTGCTCGACGATCCTCGAAGTACTGCACCGGTTGCACAGCGGGCCGCGGGGCTTGAGGCGTGGCGTGAATTGGTGGCGGCGAAGCGGGAGCCGGACGCCTTGCAACTTCGGCGTACGTCGGACGGTGGTAGTCCCCAGGCAGAGGTGGTACGTCGACCACAGGAACAGGTCCCCGGAACGCCTGTTGCACCTCCTCTCGTACAAGAGCGGAGATGGAACCGAGCGCAGGCTGCGACGGGCTACAAAATTTGTGAAGCTCCTCACGCACGATTGTGCGAATAAGTTCCCGCAAATCATCAGGATGCTGTCCGATGGTGGCAAACGATGATGTGACTGCAGCAGCATGCACGGGCCGGTCGTAACTGGCGCAACGCTGTTGCAGGACCTTCTCCATCGTTGTGGCTTCCGAAAGAAATGCAGCAACTGTAGATGGTGGGCTGCGCACGAGGCCTGCGAACAGCTGCTCTTTGACGCCTCTCATTAAGTGCCGAAGTTTCTTCTCTTCAGGCATGGCAGGATCAGCTCTCCTGAAGAGCCGCGTCATGTCCTCGACGTACATTTGTACGCTTTCGTTCGGTAGCTGGACGCGGGACTGGATTGCCCGCTCCGCTCTTTCGCGGCGATCCGCGCTGGTGTAGGCCTCCAGCAGACGACGGCGAAACTCTCGCCAGGAAGTTAGAACTTCCTCACGGTTCTCAAACCACGTGCGGGCGCCATCCTCTAGGCTAAAGTAGACGTTTCTTAGTTTCGCGGCGTCGTCCCACTGGTTATAAGCAGCCACACGCTCGAAGTGAAGGAACCAGTCCTCCACGTCTTCGAAAAGGTCCCCGTGGAAGGCCTTGGGAACCCGCGGGGTCTGCAAGGTATAGTGGGCAGGTGTAGCACCGGCAGCTTGCGTGAGAATACCGGTGGCTGGCATCATGACTGTCGCGAGTGGTCCAAGCTCCGGTGAAAGTCCCTGCAGCCTCCGGCTGAAGCGGTGTACCGGGGTGTCAATCGGCGCAGGGCTGGCGGCACGGCTCCCTGGAGGGGTTTCTTGCATGGGATACTCGTACCCAGCACCTCCACCAAATTGTCACGGAGTTCTCACGGAGAGACGCTTCAACAGCTGGAGTCGGCAAGAGGAGACGGTAATGGCGGCCGATCCACGATAGCACGATCGCAACCTCATCGTCTTCGCGGACAGCTTGCGCCACCTGGCAACACTAGGTGGCAATATATAAGGTGTGTGTGTGTGTGTGTGTGTGTGTGTGTGTGTGTGTGTGTGTGTGTGTGTGTGTGTGTGTGTGTGTGTGTGTGTGCGTGTGTGTGCGCGTGCGTGTGTGTGTGTGTGTGCGTGTGTGTGTGTGTGTGTGTGTGTGTGTGTGTGTGTGTGTGTGTGTGTGTGTGTGTGTTAAAAATTCACATTTTAGCACACTGCTGTCAAACACAAATGCAAACGCACATGAGAAATTACGACTTTTCCAGCTGTTTGGAACAGGTAAAATCAGTTCTAATTAAAGGAGTTCAACGTTTTATAGAAGAGTGACAATGCAACAATTGTTATATATTTTTGTTGTTTTTCAGTCCATTATTAAAGCCAAAATAGAAATAGCACTGTGTGGCTGCAAATGGGCTTAGGCATACATCACTTCGCTGTAGTGCAAGGCTTTGTTCTCCACAGGGACAGCGGGACATCAGATAGTCCTTTAGCATTCCTTCATGAGCTGATATTGCCGTTGCACAACCCAGACTACAGCATTGAAAACAAGTATGGGAAGTTCTGCTGAAGGCCATGTCATTGTTGCCATGTGCAAAATAAGCTTGCATATACTCTGTGCAACTGCATAGCAATCTCAAATGTCGCTGTGAGTGGAAAACAAAGTGGGTAACTTTTTATTGCATAAAAGTCTACACATGTCTTTCTATTACTATAAACATAATGAGATGTAGGAGCCAGTAAAGTGGATTACAGGTAGAGGAAATGCAAGAACCAATTTGTAGGGTTTACATTGCAATGGCTCCTAGCTTAGGCTGGGAAAGAATACTTTGTACAGTCAGGGAAACAGGATACAATGACCCTATAATCTGGTTATCTCAAGCAAACACCAACATCGCAAGCAGAATTTGTAAGCTTGGATTTCCATTATGAGATCTATGATGTTGCACAAAAAAATGAAATAAAAAATGAGATATTTAAGTGTGTGACAGGCATATAAGCGTATGTTCTCTGATACAACTTTACAGCAATGTTTAAGAGCTAGTTTCACTTATAGTAAAACGTAGACTGATTGAATGTAAAGGTGCCCAGTTCCAAATTAGCTAAGAAAAGTGAGCATTGCTTACTGTTAACTGATGTTTATACCACTCAACCTGTGTTGAATTTTATAGTGTGCTAATAGTTGCCAACTATAAACATTTTCAGCAAAATATACCTATTTCACTGCCAGTCTGGTTTTCAAAGAAAGAAAATAATTGAGGCCTGGATTGGCTTCAGAAACTTGGAAAATACCAATTTCAAGTTGGGCCGAAGAATTCCGAAAAAAAAAACAGAAAAGCAGTGATTACTTTTGTCTTTTCTGGTGTCTCTTTGCTTCAGTGAAGGCATGTAACAAAACACTGAAGAGAAAGCCATAATGTGGGTAGTAAAAACCTTAGGCTCAAGGGCAATGCCTTGGGGGACATCCAAGACTGCAGGAAAAGGCAGGATGCTTAAGAATTGGCAAGGGAAATCTGCCGACGGCTCGCTTGGATCCAGTTTAGAGCTATTGGATACAAGGTAAAGCACGACAAAAAATCCATATATAAATAAACGAATCACATGCTTTTTCAAAGCCAAGAAAAAAAGCATCTGGGGGGATATTGCAGTCAAGGTGCATGTCGTGAAGAACAAGAGCAAGTTGGCTATTGCAGGAATGTTTTCTAAAAGCTTGCCAATTTGGATGAAACAACTTAATGGGCCAAAACAATCTAGCAGGGCAAGAGTACAAAATGAGTTTGGTGATTTGCAGCACATCGCAATGGCATAAACAGGGCTATAGGTGCTGGGCAATGAGGGGTAATAAACAGAGGGGCCAAGCTATGATGAGGGAGTGAAAGGAGGGAGTGAAAGAAGAAAGGAAGAATAGGTGCCGTAGTAGAGGGCTCCGGAATAATTTCGACCACCTGGGGATCTTTAACGTGTACTGACATCGCACAGCACACGGGCGCCTTAGCGTTTTTCCTCCATAAGAACGCAGCGGCCGCGGTCGGGTTCGAACCCGGGAACTCCGGATCAGTAGTCGAGCGCCCTAACCACTGAGCCACCACGGCGGGGAGGGCTCACTTTGCAGTCTGCTGTTTTAAGTGGTGTCAGGTAAAGCCAATCGCTATTCTTCAATCAACAAACTGCAGTGCCATACAACATATCTTTCTAATCATCTTCATAATTTGCAAGGTAAATTTACTTCTTTAGTCCCGTATTCAAAATAACACAGATTAATTGCTTGTGTCATCATAAGAACTAAAAAATTAACCATACTTTCACATATACAGCCATTCCTCATTAGTGCAGTCCTCGTTAATATGGACTCAAACTATTAGCAGTGTTTCTGAGAAAAAAAACTTTTTGCAATGCACTTACGCTTTGCTAACATAGAAACTTGCTGATCAGAGTGGACAGAGTGAAAATGCGTACGGCCCTTGTTCGCATGTGTTCTTGTCCCATTAATGTGCATCTTGTCCCATTAATGTGCAGAGGGGAAAGACTTAAAGCTTTAGATTTGAGAAGATAAATTGAACGCTGCCTGAATCATATACCTTTTTTCCAGGCTGGAATTGCCATCACAATGCTTGCCCCACTGTCTGCACAGACTGTTATGCTAACCTGTGGACTGCCAGGCACACTGACTTCTAAGCAGCTCACACAATTTCTGGTTGCCAAAGAGCTTCTCTTTCTAGTGTAAAAATCACTGTCGGGGCTCGGCGACTCACATCCTGGCTTTGATTGCTCATTGCACAAAATGAAATAACCTGCTTAAAATTAAAACAACATAATCGTATGCTTATATTATAACCTCACATATGCCTGCCCGCTGCCCGCAATGCTAGGTTAGCACTTTTTATGCAGAGTACACCACAGAAGAAAAGAAAAATGCAACACTCCTGATTCAGGCATGCGCAGCGGGCAAGAACATAACTAGGCGCCAGTGCAAAGCGGGTAATCTGCTAATGCAAGCAGGAACAGCTTTTTAATTCAAGTAAAGGAATAGGTACAAATTAAATGTGGTCTTTGCGTTCACAGGTCAAAGGTTCCATTGATACTACAGGACTCTCAGAAACAGCGCAATGTCGGTATTGCAGAACCAACCACCATGCAACAATGCTTCGCACATTTCAAAGAACTGAAATAAGTCTTGTTATTGCAGCTTTGAATCTTTGCAGGAATGGTACTGTCGAGACCACACAAACGTGAAAGGATAAGTGGGCCATAAAACCTAGCCGATCACTGAAGAAGGTGCAAATATGCGTCTATATGTCAGCAAATAAATTTTTGTTAGTGTCAAATGTAAGGAGGATTAAGGAAATCTGGGAAGCGTTCTTAACTGTCGACACACAGCTGGTTGTGCTCTCCATCGCCGTCACTCAGCAGACAAGTAATCATGTCCGTAGCAAGCAGTCACAGGCAAACAAAGGTAGCAGGGTGCATGTGCGTTCTTGACATCTCCTTCTCAAGGCTTCGAAATTGTGTTGTTAAACAAACTGGTGCGGCTGTCCCAGGGAGTGCTGGTGAATAACCACTTAACACCAGTAAAGCAGATTTCACGAGATGCTCTGCAACAATAGCATTGTGCACACATCTACTTTCGTACTGCTGATCTCCTGATCGAAAGGGACCGCGAGCAAAATCAACAACAAACAATGCCACGGTTCATGAGGCGCTTCAAGATCACCGAATTTTTCTGATTACAATGGAAACCAAGACCCCACTTCAACTTCACATTGCAAAGAGTTTGTCAAAGCAAAAAGAGGAAAAAAGCAACGGGATCGATTTTCTTAATATATAGAATTTTTTCATCAAGACACGTTATGCCCAACTTGTTCTGTGGACAGTTTGTACCCCATAAGCTGCTGCCACTGAGGGCTCCGGAATAATTTCGACCACCTGTGGATCTTAAACGTGCACTGACATCGCACAGCACACCGGCGCCTTAGCGTTTTGCCTCCATAAAAACGCAGGCGCCGCGGTCGGGTTCGAACCCGGGAACTCAGGATCAGTGGCGCTCGGTATACTGATCCGGCAAAACCGAGGCGGAGGGGCTCGAGACGTCACTGACGTCACTGAAAAAGCAGCCAATAGCTTAAATCCGGTCGCCGGCCGGACCCGCTCGCCCGCCCGAAAGTTGAAGTTGACCAACTTTCCATTTGTTCGCCGGAGGAGGCGGAAGCCGTACGCGGTATGACAAAAAAATGATCATGTCATTACCGCTTGAAGCCATGAAAAAGTTTTCTGTACGCCGGTTTTTATAAAATGTCGTCTATATGGCTTTTTGCTGAAGGGCACTTCGATAATCAGACCACTGTTTACATCCACAGGCCTCTTCTCTCCTTAGAAGCTGGGGTTTTGGACACTGATTTGAAGTGCTTTCTTTTACATATCCTTTAATGCGTCTTTCCGGCCGAGTTCCTTGGTGCGTGCCTTGTCATCCCAGTTTCTCAGTCACACTGTTGGCACTGAGTGGCTCTATTGGGAGCGGCTAATAGAGTTGTCTTATAGCTGGACAATCTGGCAGACTTGAAATCAATACCTTAAAGAGAATATAAACAGTCTCGCTCAGGTTGAATGAAGCTGTTTGATAGCTGTGTTTGCCGTCTTGTGCAGGATCGCTGCCATTATGAACCGGTCATTTCCACAAATTCTCTCATATTCACGAAGTGTTTTGCTCTCAATCGACAATAGAAGTTGAAATTTCGATTTCGCATTAACATAACCCAAAATGTAGTGGACGATAGAAGCGCGTTAAGGGCCATACAGTTATGATCCGTTCTTTTGCGGTAGCGTTCTTTCTGTGGTCACAGTAAACATAGTAAGACGGGAGCCTCAAATGCTGCGGTAATGTACGGTTCAAGAAGCTGTCTACCTTTAAGTGCATCCACAAGCTTTTGCAATATATAACATTGGGCACTCCATTTCACGTAATTACTAAGCAAGCTGGGGAATGTTAGCGAATGCATTGTGGTCGTCCATTTATTTTTACAGTTGCAGGATGCTGTAGAACTCGAGATCGATACCGCTTTGAGTAAAGTGGTTCGCGCTGGCGGACATTCACCTGCTTCCGAAGATTGCTTTTGAAGGAGCAGAATGCCGAGGTCTCTACTTCGACAGAAAACTTCAGCTTATCAATGTGTTCAAGGAGAATAACTTTGCTGACGCTCTAGTAGGGCAAGAGAAATTCGCATCTGTATTTTTCATTCTTTGCGGTCTTTAGCGTATATTGGAATGACTTTGGAGAGGACAACTACATTAGTCTTTATGATTTTGATCCCTGTGGTAAATTGTGATGTTTTTTAGCGACCGCAACACTTTTGTCCTGATAATTTGCTAATCACTGACTCTGAAAAGGAGAAGGTGAAATTAAACTATACCTAATGCGATAGCTAAATTATAAGCGCCTGACATTTGTAGGTGCCTGAGGAAGCATCTCGTAGGGAAGCCGTTTATTAGCCATTTTATTTTACTTACCAGAGTGAGTTTAGAACTTGAGTAATTGACAAAACTTAAAAACATTACATTAGCAGGATGTGTTAAATAATAGTTCTCGAGTTGAGGTTCGAAAGGAGCATGATGGGCCAGAAGCTTTACATATATCTCAGCACCATTATTAGCCTCTCGAGTGTAGTGGCTCTTTTCGGCGAAATTATGCTATCAGGTCTTGCTGCTTCCAACGGTTCTTCTGCTGTGCGTATCCTTATTTTACCGCTGTATATACCATCTGATATGAATTCTCTTTCCGAGTTTCGAGTTCTTGCTGGTCCAACAAGGTTTATCAGGGGAACTTCAGCGGATATTGAGAAGGAATTTGGGAACTGCAAGTCCCCGACATTCCAAGGAAAAAAAGAGTTCGCTCCAGAGGAAAAGCTGGTGTTTGCACCGTGGTACTGGAACCACACAGCCGATGTTCAGCAAAGGCTTTTGGGCGCTGCGGCTTGTTTTCACGTGCAGTTGTTCATACCTTCCAAGACACCGGTTCAGACACTCCGAAAACTGCGACCGTACCTATGTCAGGTTAGTATCGCCAGTAGGGATGGATTTAACGTTCCCGTGGATCGATTCAATAATTGCCATATTAGGAAGATAGTATCGCCTCTTGAGCTCTATATAGAAGAGGAGTTTATCGGATTCGCTCAAAGGACAAATACACAAGTGGTTTTTGTGATGCCTAGTCCTATTTATTTCAGCACATATACGAAACTCGAGCTCGGTGTCCAAACGAATAGAGCATCTGGTATTCGTCCTGAAAATTTTGCTGTTCTGGACGCATACGCAGCAAGGAACGTCTCAGTAGTTGTGCGCCCCGAACGAGTTCCTTATATGGCTATATTAAACAAGACCGCTGATGTCATGCCGTTGCCTTGCCCTACTCTTTTTAACTACACGTCCACGTACTTCGTTGGAGCCCAGCACTCACCGGCCCAGCTGTGCATCTTCAGCTTGCGTGAAACTGCCGTGCGCGTGTACTTCATCGACTCCTGGACATCCTTCCTCTGGCTTGCGATGGTTCTTGCCTTCCTCGGCGCGTTCGTCATTCTCATCCTATGTGTCCGGAAAAGACGACTTGGCGAGGCATCCGGTTTTGATGTCCCGTGTGGTGCTGTTTCTAGTAAGCACACTACTGGGCCGTAGCCCCGCTTACTCCGCCAGATACGAGTCGGTCTACCACGCTATTCTGCTAGCTTCGTGGCCGATGGTCATGTTCTTTCTCGGAAACTACATCCAGACCAGCCTCATCGCCATACAGAGTGTTAATGTTTTTTGTAGCGGAGTCCGCAACTTGGTGGAGCTGAGGAGCAAACTCGATGAGGGGAGAGTGAAGCTATGCATCACTGGGTACTGGAAAGGCCCTCTCGCGGCTCCCTGCGAGCACGAAAATTGCGCAGCGGGAAACGAGTTAGTTATTCGAGCCGCCTACAACTGCGGATGCTACGAATCATCACGAAACGGAACTTACGTGGCGCTTTCGATCTGCTCCGAGGACGAAATAGCAGCCGCAGCGATGTGGAACCTGGTGCCCGGAGACTGGAGTGGCCTTGTGGATCGCATGTCGATCATCCTCAAAACTAACCTGGAAAGGTGAGATCGTGAGTTCTGGCTTGTGTCCTCCGGTGAGAAGGCCCCATGGGCAAAGCAAGTGCCTCCGCTAAGCAGAAGAGAATATTAGGACCTTTCTTGTAGCAATGCATGGAGCGATATAATAGCCTAAGCGGCACGGAGTAGAAATATTACGCGACACCGTATACAGCTCTTTCGATCGAGAAGCCGTCGGCGTAGCAGCAGTCGCCACAGCATGTGGGAAATAATCGTGGGCTGCGTAGAAACCGCGTCATGGTAACTTGTGGTTCCAGTGATTGATGTTGGTATGTGACCGGGGGGACGAGTTATTAAAATCATTGTAATTTATTGGTTAATTAAAGAAATGAAAAAATTGGAAAATGGGGTATGAGGTGACAAATTCTCTGAATGAAAAACCACTGCTTGATGATGCTAATTAAGAAATTCTATAGCGTGTAATTGATCAGTTAATTAGTTAACAGTTAACAATAGATCAGTGATCAGTTAACAATAGAAGAAATAAAAATGCGTTCAAAAGTGTCAGACTACTGATAATGGAAAGCCTAACCCACTGCACTATCGCGTCATGCCTTTAAGGCGGAGCTTAAGTGTACTCTAAAATTTTTTTCCTAATATAGTTCTCGAAGCAATGCGGTGTACTTAGGCTAGATTATGGGTGTGTCTGAAACCACTGAGATAGCTGCAGAGATGAATTAAATGTTGCCGCCACTGTGTTTCGAACCTTTGGAGCGCGAAGAGATCAGCTTCGCTGGCCAGTACACGAGTGCACTACGCTATTGCCGCAGCCGATCACGCCTCGTGTTAAACTGTTGCTGTTGTTAGCCTTTCATAAGATGGCACATGCCCACACTGGGGGATCGGCCAAGAATCGAGAGGCAGAGGTTGCCACAATCTTGCGCTGTGCATCGCTCGTCGTCGTCTTCATGAAAATCCGTCTCTGTGCAAAAGTTCCTAAAGGAATGGAAAGGCACATAACTGGCTCCTTGGGTCAGTGGAACCCTCAATCGTGCTTTGAGGTTCGTGGCGGTAGTGACAGAGAGGTGTGCGCTGCTTGCCTTTGCTTTGACGTTTTGGCAAAAACGCGGCACTGGAGCAATAGGCCGGCGGCGTTCATTGGGTTCATTGGTGTTGGCCCTCACAAGGCTGTAGACTGCGTTGCTTTTGAGGGAAGAAAAGGCGCATAGCTGGCTTCCTGTGTGAGTGGACAGTCCAATGCCTCTTTCAGGTGCTTGGCGGTAGTGTCCACTTGCAAAAACCCACTTCCGCACAATATTCCGAGCTTAGCGATGCGAAACAGTCATCATTTCTTTTTCTGATGTGCCCGTCTTCGCTTCTCCCACTATTTTAGAGGAATAAGAAAGATGTTCAGCTCCCTTCCGGATTTCGGGAAGCAGTGAGCACATATGCAAGAAGCAACCGTGCCCTGTACTAGACCATAGCAGGTGAAACATTGCTCTTGGCTAGTTTAGTTTAGTTTATGGGGGTTTTACGTCCCAAAGCGACTAAGGCTATGAGGGACGCCGTAGTGAAGGTCTCCGGAAATTTTGACCACCTGGGTATGTTTAACGTGCACTGACATCGCACATTACACGCATTACTCTTTACTGTTGGCAAGACTTTGCCACAATCTGGGTCAACAGAACCATCTAGAGCAGCTCCGCCCCGTTGATTGCATCTGCTCCTAAGTGCTCGCAGCAACTCAGCTCGCATCCGGTTTTTGAAAGCAATATATATACAAGGGATGAATTTGGGAGCCTTCAGATGAGTGGGGTGGGCGAAGTGGGGGGGGGGGGGCAGGGGTGGTCTTGTTAAGTTCAGGCGACGTATGCCACCTCTCGGGGATGAGATCTAGTAATAGCTAATACTATTAAAAATGACGAAGACCTTGGGGGACAGTCCAGCCCTTAGCAGTGACTTTGGTTTCGTAACTACCAGGACAGCTTGGAACCCGCAAATATAAGCTAGTTGGTTCATGTTCGAAACATTTACAAGCGCTGCGACTGGGGTCGGGGAACAAGAAGAGACGCGAACAAGAACAACATTAAGAGAAGAAAAACACGAAGAGAAGAAGAACAAGAAGAGAAGAAGATGGAGAAGCGCTTGTACTTCTGTCTCTCCGTGTTCCCTGTCCCCTGTCGCAGCGCTGGTAAAAGTTTGCGATCTTGGAACACAAACACTACAAAACAGAGTGGCAGTGGTATTGTGCCGTAAAGCTTTGTTGTTAAGTCCTGTTACACCGTACGTCAGGCAGTGATGGCAAAGAGGTATACAGCATCCGCCTAGCATGCAAGAGGGCCGCAGTTTTTCCACCGCAATTCTCCACCGGATAAAATAAATCCGAGAGCCGATGGAATAAAATAATCTGCCCTAGGATGGTGCCTGATTCAAGCGACCATAACCGAATATGCACTCTCTCACCAGCACAGGATTTCATCAGTGATGTAGTGCTCGGACGCCAGCTCTTCCTGCAAATTTACCATTGGCCAACAATGCTTGGCGACGGCGGAGCAGCTGACCCAGGAGTGGTTCGACGTGTACACTGCGAGAGTGCTGATTCCGAGATTCCCGATACGCCTCGATTAGAAACAAAACGTGGCAAATTTAAATGCTAGAACCTAGCTTAGAAAAGCTGTTCGTGGAACTAGCGGATATCGAATGGGATGTCATAGGACTTAATGAGGTCAGGAGGACAGATGAAGCATGAACAGTGCTAAAGGGCGGCCCCGTTTTATGCTGTCAAGGTTAAGAGGTTATAAGAGAAGTAGGTAGAGGATTTCTGATCTATATTTTTTTATTTGTAACATGCAAGAATTCTGCTGTATGAACGAAAGGGTGGTAGTTACCGTAATTAAGCGTAATAAGAAGCGCAGGCTGAACGTGGTAGAGGCCTACGCACCTGCATGGAGTTGTCATCACGAGATAGACGAAAGGTTCCATGCAGATGTAGTATTGGCTATGCGTGAAGTAAATAGCATACGAAGTTCGCTGTACCTTTAGACGACTTCAATGACAGGCCAGGGAAGAAGCACGCAGGAGACCACGCATTGAGTTGCAATGGGATAGATAGAGTGTAGGAGTATTGGGTAGAAGTTATTGGTATAGCTTGGCAGAAAGAAATAGTGAAAGGATCATGAAAGCTGAGGTGTCGAATTGGGCCAGGTTTCCACAGGGAACGAAGGAGGTTAGTAAGGAAGAAGCGCACTCGCGAGTTGATGGTAAGAAGGAAAGTAGCAGCAATCGGGATTTTGCTGCAGAACAGATATTCGGCTTTAACCAAGTACGGCGACGTACTGCTATGAGATGAATATGAGATGAGATATTTTTGTATATTCATGATCTATAAACTGTCTATAGACAGAAGTCTTCTAAATGTGTACGCCCATCTATCTAGACTGTCTTTAGACTTTACATAAGATTTGTATAGCCTATAGACAGTTCTCTACGGTTTGTCTATAGAGAGTGTACAAAATTGGTAGACAGAAGTCTGTGAACAGTCTATAGTCTATATGAAGAAATTTTTGTAAGGGGTGTCTCATTCTTCCCTACGGGATCAGGGAAAATACGACATTATGAGGTTTTAAACTTCTTTACGCTTTATTTTGCCCCCATTCGGATGGGCTTTTCATATTTTGTAACCATGATGCCAGGGCATTAATTCAGCAGCTTTTATTTTTCGATACCTGTGAATAAAAATTAACAGCGACGATTTTTCAAATTTGTGTCGCGTTTTGCCCCATTCTCCCCCAAGTCATTAGCAGCATCTAAAGCTTCTCGCATGTGCTTCATGCAGGCACCACCCCGCATGGATTCTCTCCGCCATAGCGGAAGCTGGGCTCGTAACGCCACACCGGAACCGTCAGTATCGGCCGACGGAAGGCAGGGCTCAAGATGAAGGGCCGAAAAGTGTGGACATCTTTTTCGGCGCCTATTGAGCGGGCTGTGCCGTTTCCCTCGCTACGCTGATGTGCGAGCTACTTTGGCACTCCCGCTGCAAGAAGCAGAGAAGAAAACGACGGAGATTAGGCCCGTGGTAATGCAGATAAGATGATAGGATGTTTGCTGGGATGACGTGGCCGTGGATGTTACCGGACAGGATTAATTGGAGAGATGTGGGACAGGTATCTGTCCTACAGTTGGCGTCGTTAAGATGCTGCTGTGGCTGCTACTGCTGATGATGATGAATCCGGATAATCTGTGTTTGCTAACTCAATTAACGTTAACGACCGACGTTTGAGACACTTCAAACGTGTTGTACAATGATGAGGTGAATTTTCTATCGCGTCTAGTGCGATAACTTTCTGCCGGCTAGTTTCTAGGTCACTTGTTGGGCTGCGCCAGCGCAGGCTTGTGGATATACCTACATATAGCCTGGTTGTTCCCTCAATGTATCAGTTGCAAATTAGCGCCCATGTTTGTCTTTCTTTCTGTGTCCTTCCATGTATGCGCTAAAGGTAAGTATACCTTGGCTAATTCACATTGTGATTTTCGAATTTCTATGATATGTCTGAATTCTGCTGCCACGTGTGATTCGAAAGAATTGTGTTTTTGTGACTGCAGCGTTCAAACGAGCGCTTCCTTCTCCTTTTGCACCGGTCATCAGCAGCAAGTATCACGACCTCGCGCCCGCACAACTACATTCTCTTCGTCATTGTTCCCCCGGACTGCCAACGACTGGAACAGTCTTACCCACAGAACTTGTTGTTGTCATCCGCCCATCTATGCTCCTTCACAAAGTTGCGTGTGTACTTGCACAACAAAAATCTCTTCTTTGTGGAACATACTTAAGAGTTATTTGTACTTATTCTGTTGTTCATTTCTGTGTGCCAGAACCCTTATGTAATGCCTTCTATCGAGAGTCTTTAATGTACTGATGTGAACTGAAGTTAAGTGAAGTGCTTTATGGAGGGAGAGATATTGTTACTTTGCGGCCGGTCGAAGATTGGGACGCGATGAACGACGGCAAAGAGATGACTTTAATGGCCATCGGTCTTGCGCAAGCGCTCGTTCCGTTCGTCGCTCTAGGCCGATGGCTATCAAAGCGAAAGCCTTTAATGACTCATGCTTGCATCCGTCCGTCCGTCCGTTACGTTTTTAACTCGACAACAATCTTCGTGCAAGATGGGATTCGAACCACCATCCTTCCGTTCCGTAGCCAAGCGTGCTAACTACTACGCTACTTCCTGCCAACGCATGTAGTTCTCCTTTCTAGAACGCAGGGGAGTCTTTTCAGAAAGGCGTCGAGTCATACGTATGCCTCCCGAATGCCCTCTAGTGTCTGCAGCATTTAGGATTCACAAACAATTGTGTACTTAATTAACATCTTAACCACACATCTGTGCCACAAGCGGCAACAGCGCCTCTAAAGGCTTTGGCCTCACTGCACTTTAGATCAACAAAGTGCCCCCCTGAATTTATAAATCATCTCTTTGCAATCGTTCATCGCGTCCCCTTTTTCGGCTGGCCGCCACGTAACATCATGTTGGTACGGTCTTGAGGATCATGTCGAAGGCATCCGAAGACATCGATCGTTGTACCCAGTCTCACGTTTGCGGCTCTTGCTTCCGGCACAGATGCAGCGTTCAGAGCACGACGCAACGCATCAGTTGCATCCGTTGTCCTCCCGCAACGCAACATTTGTGCGACGTCGCTGCAAGGTGGTGCTACTGCGCAGGCGCGAAGGACTGCTGCTGCTGCTATTGCTTACAGAAAGAATAAAAAGAAATATGCACGGGCCTGCCCACTCGCTCAAGCTGAGCCACAACCGCTGCCACGAGCTGAAAGTAGGAAAGTCGAAAGATAGGAGAGGAAAGATAAGGAAAGACGCGCGCGCTAATATGCCCCGGGCCGATCCCGGAGGCATTGCAATACCAGGCCGACCCGTGCCGGAGTGCTTCAAGCACCCCGCCATATTTCCAAAAATAAATTTAATAGCTTGGGTCCAAATGGGACCCGTAGCAGATATTAATCCAGAACCAACCTTCCTTCAAGTCATTACAACCCGCCGCGGTGGCTTAGTGTGTACTGTGCGATGCCAGCGCACGATAAAGATGCCCAGGTGGTCGAAATTATTCCAGAGCCCTCCACTACGGCGCCTTTTTCTTCCTTTCTTCTCACATGTCAAGATTCTTTGCGGGAAAGTGGAAAAAGCTACCGGTATTTTAAATAGGTACCGTCACTCGTTTCCAACTGGCGTAAAAAAACTTCTTTATAATTCATTAATTCATTCGCAGCTTGATTATTGCTCACTGATTTGGGGAAACACGACATTAAATAATATACATAGCTTAATTATATTGCAGAAGAAAGCAATACGAGCAATTGAGAATGTTCCTTACTTGGAACACACTCAACCACTTTTCCTCAAAAACAATATATTAAAAGCTACTGACATATATAGCTTCGAGTTGATTAGATGCTACAAGCGAGCAATTAAGGGGAAACTTGAGACATTCCTAACACAGGCAAACTTAGAGAGCACACACAGCGTCTATCCCTACCGTCATCGGGTACCCTGGAACATTCCTTTTTCGCGTACATGCTATGGCCAACAAAGAATTGCGCACACGCTGCCAAGCATTCTTAACCGCTTCCACTCGGAAGGCGTGGATGTGGAAAGGCTTAAAAACAACCGCATTTCACTGATATTATCATGTCATAGTGAACATTTGTGATGTCAAGAGAAATAATCAATGTGGATAAGTTTTTCATTTCATTGAAATTATTAGTGTTTTCGCATTAGACAGATGCGTTGCGTATGTGTGTCTCTCTTCCATGTATATTTGTCCGAATATTTCATTTTTATATTTCTTTTTTTTCCTGTAATAAAAAAGGAAAAAAAAATATTTGTCCTTTGCCTGGTGCCTTTGTAAACTTCTAGGCTTTGAAATCTGTAGTCTTGTACGCAGTATTTATTCTTTTTTTTCTGTAATCTTGTAACGGGATATATGCAAGCTGTTACTGTTGTCTTTGCCTTTGGGGATGGAGCGCTGTCAAGCTGTGTTAAAACAGCTGTTTCTCCACCCTCTCTTTTCACTTTTTGTGTGGAATAAATAAATGTTCAAATTCAATTCAATTCAGTTCAAATTCTTAGTCCCTCCCTTATCCCTTCCCTTATGGCGCAGTTCAGGCGTCCGCCGAGATTTTAGACAGAGAACTCCATTTCCTTTCCCCCAAAACCAGAAACCAATTTACGAATGGAAAGGTGGTCAAATCGAATACATCTATTCTGTTTGTCGCGTTCGACTAAAAGCAGAAATGAAAAGCAGCCTGCTTGATGTTTTCTACCAATACAGCAGTCGCATACGTGGTTAAGGTAGTTATTACAGTCAGCTCTATGCTATAAAAAAATTGGAGGGGACCCTTAAGCTTCGCCTTAAGGGTATGTGGGGCGGCAACGGGTACACGGGGTGTTACAGGAAAAACGGGGTAATTTTCAGAAATGGGATTTTTGAAAAGGGAGGTATGGATTTCGCAGTTGCACTCAGACGCACGGTACCTCTTCAACAGTATCAGAATGACCAAATAACCCGAATGCATCGGTATTTCTCGCCGTCACAGCAATGACTGAAATTCACATTAAAACCAAGGTAAAAATTTTCTTCAGGAAATTTTCTTTGAGCAATAATCCTGTCAATCCCACTGTCACTGGTGGCGTTGCACTTTCCATGCCATGCTATCCATCGTAGTGTGGTCCAACAAATTTTGGCTACATCGGGCCAAGATATATATGCGCATTCGGAAAGGATGCAGGCAAAGAAGCTTCTCCAGTGCAGTAACTAGTCGAAATAGCCAAATTTTCTCGAGCCACAGCGCCAAGGGTAATCGCGTTTTCGAAATTCTAAAAACTTGTATATGGCTATTATTAAAGACCGGCTACAAATCTATAATTGCAACCAGATGCCCAACTCTAATAATTGAAAATTAATCATTGGAAATTAGTTAACCAGATTAACAGCTAAGATGATTCACCAGTTTTCTGGTGTCCACCAACCCTGGCAATACTATGCCGGAAAAGCAAAATTTTAACCTAAAAATTCCAATTTTTGAAAACTACTTAAAGTCTTCTCTGAAACACCAGATATATGAATGCATGTCCATGGTGAAGCGCCACGTCTACCTTTCTTCATATCACATGGACATGCACGGATAAGTCTCACCACCTAAAGCTGCCCAATAAGGCCTTGGAGCCGTGGGAGGTGCTGCTGGCCACCGCTACCCTGGAAGACCAGGAGGCGCTCATCGCCCTCTCAGCAGCGTTGGCCAGAACCTGAGGTGTCTTGGACGGCAGGCTGCAGCTGCTTTGCTCCAGCCATCCTAACCATTGCTTGGCTAACGTAACCATTGCTTGGCTCATGCGTGGCGTCCATGGAAAGTGCTTGCAGAAAGTGTGTGCGGAAAGTGTGGACACTTACCCGAGCATAACCGAGTTACTCGGTAGCAACTCGGTTAAGCTCGGCTAAGTTCTGAGGAGCCCGCCAAAGTTGCAGCCAGTGGGAGGAAGCTCGAGATGACGTCGTGGCTAATCCCATTTCACGGAGAAACCTGCCAGTCGTCTGCGATTTCAAGATAGGTGATTAACCGCGATGTTATGAGAAGCGGTCAACGCCATTGGATGGAAGGCCTCGCTGAGGGGCATTCGCCCCTGCGCTTGAGATGCATTAGTCTAAAGAGTCTTTTACAGTTTTCACCATTGGACTGCGGGCGCTGATTCTGGGATTTGACATCGATAAAAAAAATGTAGTCTATCTCGTCGTCCAAAGTGGGTCTAAGTAGAAAAAGTAATGCAGGAAACACGCAGCACATTTTAGGACAGCACACCGTGTGTTACCATGGGCAGAAAAAGTTTTATTTTAAAAATGTCATTATTATAATGCTACCCGCACGTGCGCATCGGCCACATCATATGCCTGATTTATTTTAACAATTTATATCGACGAAGGGACGGCTCAAATAAATTTAGTACAGTCTGCTGAAAATATTAAAACAAATCCTCTTGTAAGACGAGAGAGAGGCCAGCATTGGGATCTTGCATCCTAATTTAAATGGTATATCGCCAACAGTCTCTTTCCCTCTTCAGTACGAGTAGGTGGCGCTGTTGAGCAGGGCGAAAGGCACTCCGTCCTTGCCGGTGCAGATGCACACCTCCTTGCAGCCGGCGTCCAGCTGGATGACGTAGCAGTCACGTGGGCACACCCTGGGAGGGCACTCCTCGCACTGGCAGACGGGGCAGCTGCCGCGGGCCAGGCGCCTGGTGCAGGCCTGGTTCTCCTTGGGCTGGCAGGAGAAGCGGCCCGTGGCCTGGCCGCATGGCGCTGCGGCGCGCACGCGCGTAGAGAGAGGATTAGTGTATAATAGCATCACACAGCGCGAGGGCCACTTGAAAGGAATGAGTAATCCTTATGTGCTTGCCGCACAAGCAGCCGGAGTTGTTAACTTTATCTTTGCCGTCATCATCGGTCAGATTTCACCTAATCCAGCACAATTGCACCTCCCGTTATCCTTACAAAATACCGTTCACGCCTGCATACGCAACTATTTTTCTTCACGATATCTTCCCATCTGAGTCTACGCTCTCCCCGAAACTTCTGGCCGGTAACACTTATCTTGCCTTGCAATCTGCTATGCTACTGAATTAGGCCTCCCCTAATCAATGGTCCGCATCAAGTGCAGGAGTCAAGTCCATCTCCTCTTGACTGCAGCTGATACATATAGGAGTTGTAGTAATAGTTGTAGCAGTAGCAGTATAGTGGGCTATAGCAGCAGTAGTTGCAGGGATACGTATCCTTTAAACAACAAAAAGGAAGTCAACAGATGGGTGCTGGCCATGCAGACTGCCACATATTAGTCGGCCACTTGATGTGCATTCGCCGGAAATAAAAAGGATAGGGTAGGAGCTAGGCAGGAGAAAGAGAAATCAGAGATGTATTAAGAAAGGCTAGCACAGGGGCACTATTTAGAAATATATGCAACAATTAGAGACACATCACATAAGTGTGCAAATATTAAATGAAAGTGATAGGCAAATTGCTCGTGCACAAGTTTTACGTCACAGTTAGGACATAGCAGTAACGACATTTCTGATGTACAGTTAGTGGGCCATACATGCGCAATCGTTAAAGATTATGAACATAAAATTTAGCGCCCTGCGGGCTATATATAGGTGCGAACTTCACAGCAATTTATTTTTCAGCACAACGCAATTCAGCATTACATGCCCAACACGATTGTATCACCAAGTTTTGCAATAGTTTTGCTTTGGTACGGTTAAAATCGCGTTGCTGACCGGTTCCACGCATGTTTACTCGTTCCAGTTCCTATCTAGATTTAGAACCACGTGAACCTAGTCAGAATTGTGTCTGCGCGCAATAGAACCCTAGAAAGTGATCCATTGTCAAGTCGTCTTCAACGACTTCAATAAAGTCGAGTTACAAATGTCTGCTGTCTGCGCCCGTGAGCACTCTAAGAGCCTAGATACAGTGAAAAATGAGTACCCTTTCGACGTAGAAACCAGAAGTTTTTAGCCTCGACAGCTCAGTGCTAATCAGCGGGTGCATGTGCATTGTAATGCGCGCATTGCACACCTGGGCCTGCGCACTACGTTCCGAGCGAGTACAATCCTGAAAAAAAAGTTTTCTCGGAGCCCAATTTGTGCCATGGCACTGACCATGAACTGTATAACAAAAATTACGGTAATAATAATTGGTTGTGAGGATAGGAGATACGCAAGTACTATCTCACACTGTGCGGAACCCCGTCCCGCACCTTGAGGGCTGGGATGAAGGCGGGCATTTTCGGAGTGCTACGACACAGACTGACAAAGCGCAACGGAACTAGGACGAGTAGAAGAAACACGAAACAAAGGACAGGCGCTTCCTGTGTTTCGTGTTTCTTCTACTCGTCCTAGTTCCGTTGCGCTTTGTCAGTCTGTGTCGTAGCAGTATGAACCAACTAGCCCACATCAAGGTCCTCTTAGAACATTTTCGGAGGTTTCTTTTTGATCATAGCACATCATTTTTTTTGCAACTAAGTCCTATAAACTGGTAGCTGTTTAGAGAGAACTCCATCATTGGACCGTTTCTGCTGGCAACGCTGTACCATTGCTATGCCGTTTTCCAACTGGAAGTGGCATGGCAACGGTACAGCGTTGTCTTTCTACTCGGAACGGTGTAGGCACGGATGACCTCGACCTTTGTCCCACATAAGCGTGTACACTAGAAGAGAAGAAAATAAAGAAACACGGCCCGAAATGGCCAGTCCACTCCCCTTGATCACGATTCAGTAGTCACCATCCTACGGCCACACTGTGAGTACCGTCGACATCACGAATGTGACATTATCGGTGTCTCCAGCGTGCTCGTGGACAGCTAATAGACAGGAGAAAGAAAAGGCCAGACATCGAGGACCGCCTTCTTTGCGATGGCGCTGCGCCTTCAAAGCCATTACCCAATTTGTCTGACAAGGGTACGGACTTCTGCGAAGCTGGCGTCAGTCGCGAGCCCGGGACATTATGCAGCAACGTTTTCCGCGTATGACGGATGCGCGGAGGCAAGTCGTGTACGGCAACTCTAATGCGTACTCACTGTCGCAGTTGCACGAGTAGCACTCGCCCGTCGTGTCCGGAACGCAGAATCGTCCTTCCTCGCATGGCCTGACGCGGATGGGGCAACCCTGGGGTAAGGACTCTGAGGAAGATAGCAAAAAAAAAAAAAATTCACGTAAAAAAAAAGAAAAGATGGGGAGAAAAGCAAGCGGCGAGAAGAAGAAACGAAAACCATTGCAGGTATGAACGGTAACACTGGCCTATCTTCCCTCATGTCTTATTCGACCCTTGTCTTAGGGCCCCCACCAATAAACAGAAAAATGAATAAATCTCTTGACCAAAGCGAGGATTTTAAGTGGGCCACAGGGAAAAAAGAATTAACGACTCCCGTATAACATAACCCGTACAGAATATGTTGATGCACGCCCAGCACAGTCGCCATTTTCGAAGTGGATGCACTGAATTTTTTAAACATTGTTATATGACTACTAGAAAGCGCGCACAGATTTCCAGGTACCACAAAGTTTGCCCTGTCCAACCTTTCGTCCTCAGTAATTGTTCTCAGCGTCTGTGTGCTAAGTATAGCCAGCGCCAATGGTCCTAGTGCAGTGGAGGGCTTTAGGTTAGTTCCACCACCTGCACTTCACCAACAGGGAATCGAAATCTGAGTACTCGGGGCATCCTTGAATATCTCTGTCGAATTTCGGCAGCCGCGGATGAGATCCCACTCATGAAATAGTGCTCGGAAACTGAAAGCCGCAGCCGGTGAACTATCATAGCGATTTTCAATATACAGGCTGTTTCAGGGAAGATTTTGTCATTTTAAAAAATAGGCTATTCGGGTAAAAATATGCCTATTGCGGCAGAGTATTACCAGTGTTTGCGGACACTGGATAGGCCGGTGTGTTGTCTTAAGTGTTAAGCTGATTAACTATTTTCTGATAATTAACTTTTTAACTACCACAGTGAGGCAGCTGGTTTAAAATAGAGAATTGAAACCGGTCGTTAGTAACAGCCATATCAGTTTTTAGCAGCCTTTCCAGCAACCTTTCCAGCGCACGCAACAAATAAAAAAAGCCGAATTTAGTCGAGCCACAGAGCCAAGGATAATAGCGTTTTCAAAATTCCAAAAACTGATATGGCTATTACTAACAAACAGCTACAAATCTTTAATTGCAACTAGGCTCCTACATGTCCAGCTTTCTCGGGCAATAATTTTGAAAATGGGAAATTTACATGTAAGATACTGTTATGGAAATATTGAAGGTAATGGCCAATAATAATAATAATAATAATAATAATAATAATAATAATAATAATAATAATAATAATAATAATAATAATATTAATAATAATAATAATAATAATAATAATAATTGGTTTTTGGGGAAGGAAAAGGCGCAGTATCTGTCTCATATATCGTTGGACACCTGAACCGCGCCGTAAGGGAAGGGATAATGGAGAGAGTGAAAGAAGAAAGGAAGAAAGAGGTGCCGTAGTGGAGGGCTCTGGAATAATTTCGACCACCTGGGGATCTTTACCGTGCACTGACATTGCACAGCACACGGGCGCCTTAGCGTTTTTCTTCCATAAAAACGCAGCTGCCGCCCATTATTCTGATATGGGGAACGCTCTTGACGTTAGGAAAACGTGAATAGAAAAAACTACAAGTCTGCCGTCGGGTGATCTGATTGGTTTGGTTTAAGGGGGTTTATCGTCCCAAAACGACTCAAGCTATGAGGCACGCCGTGGTGAAGGGCTCCGGAAATTTCGACCACCTGGGGTTCTTTAACGTGCACTGACGTCGCAAAGTACACGGGCCTTTAGAATTTCGCCTCCATCAAAATTCGACCGCCCCGGGCGGGATCGAACCCGCGTTTTACGAGTCAGCAGCCGGGCGCCATAACCACTAAGCCACCGCGGCGGCGATCTGCGGATATATTGATTGTTATAGTGAAATCTTACATTAAATGAAAATATTGCGGTCAAAAATGGTTACACTTGAAAATGCTTTTGTCCACAATTGCTGGGTATGACTTAATTAGTTATAAGGTTAACTATTAAATATCAGCTAACCAGCTTGCTACTTAAGAGGATTCACTGGTTTTCTGGTGTCCTCCAAAACTGGTAATACTATATATGCTGAAAAAGCCATATTTTTACGTCAAAAAATCATTTTGACAATTGCATAAGCTCTTTCCTGAATAACTTTGTATGCCTAAATGACCACGTCACACATTTTCATGGCGCTAAGGGGCGGTTGGAGGGGAATCGAGAAAACAGGCAGGAAGAAGAGGTTGTACTCACTGTTGGCTACGGGGTCAACTGTAAAAAAGAGAGAGGGAAACAAAGGTTTGCTATGAAAACCTTACAGCAAACATGACAGCTCAGGCAAAGCATGAGCTATTGAATACAATACACTCACAGCAGTCGCAGTGGCTCTTGCATCCTTTCTCGGGTGTCCGGCACTCGTACCCCACGGGACAGCCAAAGGCCACATCTTTGCAGGCCGGTTTGGCGTGGACTTTAGTTTCTGCAGAAGGAAAGCGTATCGGATCGAGCATTCAAAGGATGAGATAGAAACAAAAACACACAATTCCCACGCATTCCAGCCACAGTCAAGCTCAAAGCTCGTCACCAAAAATTGCATCCATTGACCGTCTACGGGCGTTCCGTACAGATATAGACGCGTTGTACTGATGCACAAAAATGAATAAACGAAAAGGACATAAATCAGAAGGGCAACACCTTATTTGACTAGTAACCAACTACATACGAGAAAAAAAAGGCAACAGTCACTGATGCCAAAACCGTGTGTCCTTCGTGTAGCCGAGAAATCTGCCAGAATATACATCGCCTGGCGACTCGCATCCCTCAACTCATTCGCAATTGAGTGGGTTCCACGTGACATGCTGAATTCACAAAGCTCTGCAGATTCTGCAACCCGCTTGGCAACCCTACCACATCAATGCCTCACTTCCTCAGTAGGGATGATCCTACCCTCATTCCCTCAGAAAGGAACACCTCCGGCGCCGCACACGTGCTCTCGTCCCTCCGTGTGCGATAATCCCCCCCCCCCCCCCCCCCCCCGGTATTACCCTTACAGAAGAGGTTGTGCTCCGGAGGATCCGGGTCAAGGTTGCCCTCACTCCTCCCGTAACTCAGACGTGGCCTCAATTTCGCCACTTATATCCCCACCTAGGGTGTCCTGGCTGCAACTCGCAAGATACTGAGGCTGACATTCACCACTTGTGAGGGTTTGCCCGGCACTGAAGCCAACCAGAATTCGCCGCCTGGCAGCAGCGGGTCTCCAGCCGGACATTGCTTGGACGCAGGGACCACATCACCGCTGCCTTCTCGGCTTCATTAAATCTACCCACTTTTTCTCCTTTATTTAACACCCACCCACTCTTTTCTTTCTCTTTCTACCTTCCCAGCTCCCCTTATGCCCTGAGGTGATAAATAACGTTATAAAAAATTGCGCAACTAATCTCGCAACCTAATCAACACTATCATAAAGGAAAAGAATTCACTCAAGCTTCCTTTTGTTACATTGATAGTTGTCTTCTTTCGTGTGTGTCTCCTTATGTTTTGCTTTCCAACAACTTGCCACTTTTATACCTCTGTTGTAAGCAGTCCTATAGACAGTCTGTGAACTTTTGAAATATTGTAAAGGGAGGGGTCGAGGCTAGCACGTGACCCCCAGAGACGTACCACAGCCCTCCATTCTTAAATAAAGTGCGCTCTAGATCATGTGATTCACGATGGTACCTGGATGTACATTGTCACTGCCCTCTGCTAGAGCGAGGGACCTTTCTGTTGTGGCACGAAGCGCCTATACGATGACGCCTTTTGCGTACATTAACCAACGCAGAACAACAGAATTAATAGTCAATCGAGTTAATACTTATATAACTGGCCCTACTGTATAAAAAACAGATGTTTAGTTCACCTTATACGTTTTTCGTGCATTTCCACGCTCCTTTAGACTGTTTAACGACGTCTTCGGCCCGTACGTACCCTTCTGGGACTACATACGGCGTTCTTGAGAAACGAAAAGAGGTGCCACGAAAATCATGCTTTCAGAAGGACGTTCCCGACGAATCAAATGAATGAATTAAGGCAGGTATTATAAACATACGACCCACGAGTCCCTGTCGTGGAGCCGGCTGGCTGTGAAGCTCTCATCATCCTCGGCACCGGCAGGGCTGGGACAGTGACGTTTTTTATGATTTCTTTTTCACCTATATAACATCTTAGTGTCTGCGTTCGCTGTATGTTGACGGCAGCCAATTGCTGAGCGCGTCTTCCTTGTAAAACAGCAGCTCGACGTGCTTTTGTTAGGCGATCAAAGGCATGACCTCCGATACTTCTTTTGCGGTGTACCCTGCTGTGAGTCACCGCTCGATTTTCGTTGCTTCCATGGAGGGTATACTGTAGATCACTAGGAATGTGAGCTTGGTAACTCATATCCAACAATTGTGGACCATAGCGTTATTCAACGGGAAAGAGTTTATGAGCGCAATGCTTTTTAATTATCACAAGATTTCACTGTATCAGTCACTAAATCCGCAGATCTGCCGTCGTCAAGATTCAATTTTTTTGCTATTAACGTTTTTACTATCGTGAAAAGCGTTCCCCATTGTTTTTCTGGGGAAGTCAACTGCTCGATGCTAGCGATGAAAACATTACAAAAGAAAAATTTTGCTATATATCGAAAGAATGGATCATTACCTTCAATCTTTTTGTACCAGTACCTTAGTCTTTTAACATTGGAAATTTTTGCCCAAGATTGTTGGTTGATCCGGCAGTCTACTCCGAACCAGGGTGATAAGCATGAATCGTTGCACATTCGCGCTAAACTATACCCCACGCATACAGGGTATTTCATCTAAGATTTCACACAATTTTTAAAAATAGGCTTTATGAGTTAGAACAGCGATTCTTTCGGCATAGCACCGTTAGCGGCGTAGTGCACCAGAATACAGCTAAGTGCTGACTAGCAGGCTTGTTAACTAATATTGAATAGTTAACTTTAACTGTTACTGTTAGACTCGATCCTTAATTAGTGAGAGGCGTGCATCCCGCTTTAACTAATCTCCATGTCAGTTTCTAGAATCTCGAAAACGTGATTATCCTCCGTGGTGTGGCCCAACAAATTTTGGCTATTGAGATGAGTTACGCGCACTGGAGAGGTTGCTTTGCTGCAAGCGTCTTGAAAGTGCCTTTATTCTTGTGCGATCTGGCTAAAATTTGTTGGTCCACAGCGCCAAACATGACCGCGTTTTCGAAATTCTGAAAACTGTTATAGGCATTACTTAAGATGGTCTATACGCCTCTCATTAATTAAGAAGCTTAACAGTAATCGTACAAAAAGCTAACTATTCAATATTACTTAACCATCCAGTTAGGATCTCAGTATTCTAATGTACACCACTGCTGATAATATGGCGAAGCAAGAGCTCTTCGAATTCATAAAGCCCATTTCTAAAAATTGTGTAAAATCTTACATAAAAAACTGCATAAACAGATAAAGTATCACAGGGTATGTTCAAAAATTGTAGAGGGCGCTTAATCTCCGCCTTGAGGGTATGATGCGATAACGTAGTGTATTATGGATTCCCTACCTAGACCAACTTGCCACTCGTTTTTTATTTATTAATCCTTCCGGGATTTTTCACTCACGGCCAACGCCTTCGACGCCGCGTGAACTTTATGCTGCTGATGCTACCTACGGTGAAACAGACGCGCGGAGCGGCAAACTCCTGCCAGGCAGAAGCGCTGCCAGGCGCCTTGCCGAAACGCGCGAGACTCAAATTGCAGTCGTAGTTCGTCGGCACATCGTTCTCGACAAATCCGGTGCCACGAACGCCAGCATAGCTTCCACGCCGAACGAACGGGCAGCAAGCCGCGAGCTTCGTTGTGAACACGCCTTGGATGTGCGCTGCGTTGTGCTGACCGCTCACCGCGTGATTCCTGCGTCCCCGCAATGCCCCACTGCGCCCGAGCGAGAGGAGCGGGAGGCGCTAAGGTCCCTCTATAATTTATTGAGGGACTTTAGGAGGCGCTGCCGTCGCGCGCTATCAACGGCGGAGCTGGCATTGAGGAACCCTAGCGCTCTCTGTCGGAGCAGTGGCGTACATTGCGAGCAGGAGGAGGAGGAGAAAGTGGTTTTAGTGGGCGCCGCCTGATGGCGCTATGTGCGCGCCAAGCGAAGAGGGAAAGTAGCGGAAACTTACTGACTTCTGTAATGTTCATGCTCATGATTACTAATACACAGCACAGTACATGTCTCTAAAGTGCCCTTCTAAGACCACCGTATTCACTAGACGCGCCTTTGTTCATTCCTAACCATCAAGCTGGCGTGGTGGATTGGTTAGCGTGCTCGTCGGCCCTCCCCACCTTCCTTTTTATGCCGTTTGGAAAAAAGAATAATAATAATTGGCTTTGGGGGAAAGGAATTGGCACAGTATCTGTCTCATATATCGTTGGACACCTGAACCGCGCCGTAATGGAAGGGATAAAGGAGGGAGTGAAAGAAGAAAGGAAGATAGAGGCGCCGTATTGGAGGGCTCCGGAATAATTTCGACCACCTGGGGATCTTTAACGTGCACTGACATCCCACAGCACACGGGCGCCTTTTGCGTTTCGCCGGATCTGCCCCTCGCGCTGGAAGACGTGCGTGCGGCCATCCACGACCATCTCCGAAAGTCCTTACCCATCTGTGTATTTGTATCAACAATGTACCCTGGCCAATCCCCCACCGTGGGTGCGTGCCATTCAACCAGAGGCCATTATCATCATCATCATCTTCGAAAGCAGCACCCCGACCCACGCATCGCAGGAGGTGAGTGCATCGAGAGTATTACCGGATGTCGCGCACTTACACGGTCGCAACGTGCAATGATCCTCCCGCGCGCGCATTGGCTGCGTGTGGCCCTGGGAACCTCGGGAGCGTCACGGAATCGCGACGAGTGATGTGTGTGACGGGTGCGGTGCAGTGGAAATACTAGAACACCTTACTCCTTCACTGTGCCGCGTTAGCCGATGCTCGTCGCGATATGCTCGCGGCCTATAGAGCGCTGGGCATACTACCGGACTCCCTCAAGACGCTATTGTGGCCGCAGGGCAGTGCGCGAACTCCTGAGCCAACCTTGGTGAGCCTCTGTGCATTCCTCGAACACACGGGCTTGACGTCCCGTCTGTTCTCCGTCAGGAAGTTGCACGCAGTGACCGAACGCTCCACGAGTTCTACCTTGAACGATTAATAACTGGACGCCCCACTCCAGCTGTAGTCAACACAGTGCTGTGCGCGTTTTAATTCCTCCAACACGAACTAATCACGCGCACAACCTGGACACTTTCCTTATTGAGTAAATAGTTTGTATATATTACTTCTCCCCCTATCCTCTCTTCCTGTCCCCTCACCTCTTTCATGTACTTCATTTCTCCATTCTGCCTGCTATCGTTTATTGCCGCTGCCCCAGCTCATGTGCTTCAGTATCGATGGCAGATGCCGGGGCTAGCAAAAATCTTTTCCTTTCTTTTTGCTATTATTTTAACAAAAACCACTACCACCACCTCCATCGAAACGCGGCTGCCGCGGTCGGGTCCGAACCCGGGTACTCTGGATCAGTAGCCGAGCGCCCAATCACTGAGCCACCACGGCGGGTAAGGCAAAGAAAGAAAATGTGGCAAGTGGCATAGGATCCGCCGGTGGCTCAGTGGTCAGGGCGCTCGGCTACTGATCCGGAGTTCCCGGGTTCGAACCCGATCGTGGCGGCCGCGTTTCGATGGAGGCGAAACGCAAATCGCCTGTGTGCTCTGCGATATCAGCGCACGTTAAAGATGCCCAGGTTGTCGAAATTATTCCGGAGCCCTCCACTACGGCATCTCTTTCTTCCTTTCTTCTCTCAGTGCCTCCTTTATCCCTTCCTTTACGGCGCGGTTCAGGTGTCCGCCGATATGTGAGACAGATACTGTGCCATTTGCTTTCCGAAAAAAATTAATTTTCAATTGCCATTCGCCACAGCAACAAACATGAAAGTTACAGCGCCAAAGCCGCTGTTTGCTTGCCTTTAACATTATTGTTTACAATAATATACTAAAGGGTTATTGCGGAAACGAAAAGACTACGTGATTTCCTCGTGTCTAAAAGTGTACAGAAAATTCTGCAGGGCTCGTACGCGCAAGGTGTTAGCAAAACGTGCGCAGCGTGGCGTTCTCGCTAATGGAGCCTACAGTGGCTAAATTGACAACTCGAATAGCTTTCACAGATTTATCGGTTCTGTCGATCTGTACCTCTTGTCACTGCTTATGCAGATGACAACACGCTCTATTTAACTGACGAACGCAGCCTGCTCGAAGCTTTAAACGTTTTCCGTGAGTACGCCTCCTTGTCGGGGGCTGCTCTTAATTATTAGAAGAGTCATTACTTTTTTTGTGGGGTTTCCTCAGAGACGTATTACATGTGCAATACTTTGCAGTGGTGAGCGCAGATGCGCATTTTGGGCGTGACCTACGGCTGTGATGGATTATGGATGGTATGTGGTCTTCGGTCGTAGAGGGCATTACAGCTCGTGTGCGGAGGGCGCAGACATTTGACCTGCCTCTGATTGAGAGGCGCTACCTGGTTCACTCGGTCGTACTGGGTGCCTTCTGGCACTTTTTCTCATTGTTAAACCGCCCCTGGGCGTCATAAGGCGGGTGCAGACTACAGTTTTTTTTCTCTCTTTTTGGTCAAGCGGAACCGAGCTTGTGGCTCGTGCTGTTCTTGGACAACCACGGGAGAGAGGCTGCTTGCCTTTCCAACTTTGTCCATCACGTCCTCGCTGTTAGCTTTGAAGTGCATTTTGCGTATCCTACTTGGGGACGCGTCTCCGGCTCGAACCCTGGCGCGGTACTTTTTGCGTCCTTCTTTGCGCTTTTTGAATGAATCCCTCGGCCCCTTTTGATCATGGACCTCAATCAGAGCAGCCTACCGCTTTCTATGCTACGTCAGTGGCCTTTTTCAGTCATATAAGCGCAGTTGCACCTTATGTCAACATCGTTGCAGACCGTGTGCTGGACATAATGGGCTCGCTGTTGCCTTTTGTGCCGGCGGCTCGCCACTGACCGATGCGCCGCATTCAATGGGCGCGCATAGCGTCGACACCTCTCCCAGACCATCTACGCGACTTTGTTTGGAAACTTGGTTGGGCAGTGCTGCCTACTTGTGGTCGGCTAGAGCGGGGGGGGGGGGGGGGGGGGCGTACGTTCCAGTACCTGTCCGAATTTCTCGCTTCCGGAATCTAATCACCACGCTACAGTCACCTGCGTGGTAGCGCGTGTCTTTTGGCGCGCGGTTCATGCGGGATTCTGTGGGCAAGGCATTTCGAGCTTTGTCTCCCGCGACCGCTTCCCAGCGGCCGTTTTGTTCGCCTCTTAGTTGTTGAAGGTCGTTTTAGTTCATGGCGCAGTCGATGCACCGCGGTCGCTTGTGGCTTTCGACGCCGCGCAGTGTGGCCAATACTTGGCCGTCTTCGAAGGGACCTGATCAGTTTCCTGTCAGAGGAACTCTTTTTCTTGGGAGAGGAAGAGTTCCTCCGGCAGTGGTCATGTCCATTCATTTCTGTTAACAACGATCGTCTTGTTCTGGTCTTAAGATCAAACTGGCGCTAAGGCCTTATTTTTCCTTGTCAGATTAATGCTGTTTCACTCTTCTGTGAATAGGTATGCTATCACGTCTTAAATCGCTCAGAAAGCAATTCCGGTTAGTTCCTTAAAGATGCTTATGATGCCTCTTTAATTGGCTCCCCTTACATGCTTAGCGTCTTGTCTACTTCTGAATGTCAATGTATCCGGTAACCTTGACATGTGTACATATGTAAATAATTTTTTTTTCCAATCATCATCTCTTAATTGTTTTTTTTTGTTGTTGCGAAAGCAACACTACGCCAGCCAGCGAGCCATTTCGGCTCGTCGCGCACTTCAGCCGTATGCCGTGGCCAACGCTATGGCCGACGAACGACCATGAGCCGCCGTTGCCTAGCAACACCGCAGCCGCACTCCAACAGATGGCGCCGCAGTCGGCGCCGCTGCCATCGGCGCTCGCTCCACCAGATGTGCTCCGCCGAGGTAGAGGGAGAGGACGTGTCGCCTCGCGGAGATATATACAGGGTGATTATAATAATAATTGTTTTCTGGGGAAAGGAAATGGCGCAGTATCTGTCTCATATATTGTTGGACACCTGAACCGCGCCGTAAGGGAAGGGATAAGGGAGGGAGTGAAAGAAGAAAGGTGCCGTAGTGGAGGGCTCCGGAATAATTTCGACCACCTGGTGATCTTTAACGTGCACTGACATCGCAAAGCACACGGGCGCCTTAGCGTTTTTCCTCCATAAAGACGCAGCCGCCGCGGTCGGGTTCGAGCCCGGGAACTCCGGATCAGTAGTCGAGCGCCCTAACCACTGAGCCACCGCGGCGGGTCATTTAGCCAAGGGTTAAAAATAAGATATTTGAGGCAGGCCAAGGACCCGCCGCGGTGGCTCTGTGGTTAGGGCGCTCGACTACTGATCCGGAGTTCCCGGGTTCAAACCCGACCGCGGCGGCTGCGTTTTTATGGAGGAAAAACGCTAAGGCGCCCGTGTGCTGTGCGATGTCAGTGCTCGTTAAAGATCCCCAGGTGGTAGAAATTATTTCTGGAGCCCTCTACTACGGCACCTCTTTCTTCCTTTCTTCTTTCACTCCCTCCTTTACCCTTCCCTTACGGCGCGGTTCAGGTGTCCAACGATATGAGACAGATACTGCGCCATTTCCTTTCCCCCAAAAACCAATTATTATTATTAATGAACGAAATCAGTTGCTGGCATGGCGCGACGGCCCCGTTGCTCCGGCAGGCCGATATGTCGACGGTGGTTGCGACGCCTGCGCGAGCCATTCTGCAAGCGTGACGGTGCAACCACCGTCGACATATCGGCCTGCCGGAGCAACGGGGCCGTCGCGCCATGCCAGCAACTGATTTCGTTCATTGAAGCCAGGATTGAGAGCAGCACAATCGTGGCGCGCGGATGCGCTAGTCACGTGATTTTTTTGTATTTCGCGGGCTTTCTTTGGAGCTCAGAAAAAAGATACACGTGAGGCTTTCGTTATTGCAAATAAATGAAATGGGGGTTTCTGAAGGTGCTCTACAACTTTGCTATTCACATTTACCATCTAAAGTCGATATTTATGCATTTAGAAAAATTATCTTAATTGCGAATTAAATGCAAAACAAAAAATTGCCTATGATGCGCAAACCGATTGGTAGGTGTATGTCAGTGGTTTCCCTGGCCTACCCAAATATCGTATTTTTTATCCCTTGGCTAAAGTTAGCCTGGGCAGCCTGTATATATGCGCTTCGCCGAAAGAAACGCAACGACAGAACGAAGTAAGGAAGAGAACGCGCTGAAGAGACGCCAGAAGATCGCGCCGCACGACTCGAGAAGCGTCGTAGCAAAGATGCGGCTAGAAGAACTCGTGACACGTCCCGAAGTGACTCTACAACTGCGGAAGAGCCCGGTTTGAGTTCTCGAGAGCGTCGGAATGAGACGCTGCGTAGACGACGTGCCGAGGAAACGAAGCTTTCGCAATTCAACTAGGGTTAACCAGAGCTAAACAACAGCCAATTTTTTGTTGTGCGTAAGATTGCTAAAACATTGCATGTAGAACTGCACAAGGGGCATGCTGCAAAAGGCCATCTATAGCTTGATTGCACTGCGTCGCCAAATGGGGCCCCGCTGCGCAGTACTCTACGCATGTTGGCGTAGAATGGTGCAGGCAATAAGGGTCGGACGCTCGCGGGCGAAAATCTTGATCCACATGTCCAGGCAATGCATAGTCGTCATGCGCAGCACACAAAAATTGGGTGTGGCTTAGCTCAGCTATGCCAGGATATACGTAGCGAGAGCCACGTTTCCCTGGCTGAGCTTGTTGTGGCCACAGTATGTTTAGCATTGAGAGACATTGGGTATACACATCTTTTATTCATTTTGCTTGACAGAGACGAGGACTGCCCAATAATTTGAGAAGTAGCATGCAGCAGTCTCAATTTTGTCTATAGGGTATTTCGAGCCAAGTGCCAGGCGACAACCTCAGGAGCGAAAGGGTTAATCTTCTCTTGTCTAAACCGCCTATTAGCAGCGGCTGTGCTCTCCTCTGCATCCATGTCAAACGGTGTGGTACAGGCGCCCATTATATTGCCAGGTGGCGCTGAGGCAAAAATACGTTGACGCTGGTGGCGCGTGGATTGAAGGACGTTGAAATTCGCCTTCTCTCCCACCGAAGGACGTGCTGCCGAGCCGCCTCTGTTGCCGGGTCCCTGTCGTCATGTCACCAACACCGTGACAAATCTGGTGGAAGTGGGATCGATCTCATGTCCCGTATCCCAACGGTTAGCCGAAGCTCCAGTCTTATAACCGTCAAGACGCCCGTTCACCGTGCTCGCCGCCGGATTCGAAGCTTACCACCAGCGCCGGAACCATCGGGTATGTCCTCGGAGCAACTTGGTGCCGCCTCAATGCCTGGCGCGACCACCCCAATGCCTGGGGCGGCCAACCCCTACTTCACGCTCCAGAACCCCCGCATCCCGAAGTATTTTCACGGCGACATCTTTGAGGACGTAGTAGACTGGTTGCAGCACTACGAGCGAGTTGCCGCGTTCAACCATTGGGATCACGCCGCCCAGCTCCGGAACGTCTACTTCAGTCTAGACGACGGCGCTCGGACCTGGTTTGAAAACCGTGAAGACCAGTTGTCCTCTTAGAGTGACTTCCAGCGTCGTCTCCTAGAAACATACGGCAGCTTGGATCGTCGCGAAGAGGCAGAGCGCGCTCTGGAATCTGGCGTTCAGCATCCAAATGAAAACGTTGCAGCGTATGTAGAGGACATTGCGCGCCTTTTTGCTGGCCCTGTCCGCAGCCCTCTGAAGGCTGCAGCCGAGATTCTCGCTGAGTCTTCCACAATTGAGAACGTTCTTCAGCAAAGTGCGTCCGCGTACGATCGACCCGCGTCCGCCGCATCAGTTTCCGGCGAGCTACCATTGCACGGCACCGACGCCTCTCCGCTACGCGATCTCATACGTTCGATTGTGCGCGATGAACTCCGCCAGCTATACAGGGCCCCTCCCACAGCTCCGAACTCCATAGCGACCTTTGCCCGCGAGGAAGTGCAGCAAACGCTCCGGCCGTCCTATCCTGCCGATGAGGGTCATCCATCGCCTCCTCCTGTCTCGCCTGACCGTCGTCTCACATACGCCGAAGTCCTGCGGTGCCCTGCTCCGGCTTCAGTGTCCTTCGTTCCGGCTCCTTCTGAAGTGCCGGGGCCGCCCGCACCCGTGCTGCAGCACGTGGAAGCTCCCCGACCGTCCGCGAGCAAAGCCGACGTGTGGCGCACATCCGACCGACGTCCCCTATGGTTTCACTGCGGCGAACCAGGTCACCTCTTTCGGCACTGCCTCTGCCGCCGTCTGGGCCTCGTAGGGTTCCCCGCGGATTCTCTTCGACCCCGCTATGGCGAGCGACCCCAGGCCGTCGCGGATTTCCTTGAAGACCACCGTTGGCTTCAGTCTCGTCGCCAGCAGGCTCGATCCCCATCGCCGAGCGGTAGTCCTTCACCATCTACCGCGAGTTTTTTTTTCCCGGGCGGCGCAAGGCCGGTCGCCCAGCCCACGGCGGGAAAACTGCAGCCAGTGACCTTAGGGGTTGGGCCCGCTGGACATCGTTGTGCGTGCGACCCCCATCGACGCGGACTCGACATGCCGACGCCTTGACGGTTCCGAAGTCCGCGGTCACCGTTCACTGCGACACAACGACCGCTCCCTCGACATAACCACGCTTCGCCGGTTCCGAGGTCCGCAGCACCCACTCGCTTCGACACATCGACGCTGACACCGGACGGCTCCTCGACGATTACGACGCCCGCGCTCTCCGATCCCTCCAACGCACTGACGCCATTAGAAAGCAGACTCCGCGCCGAATTCCCGGTGGCAAAGCCTGCAGATAACGACGCCTGTGCCCGACACCCCCCCCCCCCCCCGGAGCCTCCAACTCGCGAGCGGCTTTCCTTAGACATACCTGCGATACTGGATGGTCGCCACGTTCGAGTGTTATTAGATACTGGTGCTGGTTGTTCGATTCTAAGCAGCCAACTCGCCACCATTCTCAAAAAAGTTCTCACGCCATGGGCTGGCACACATGTTCGCACTGCGGGCGGTCATCTGATTGCACCTCTCCGCATGTGCACCGCCTGAGTTCAAATCCGGGGGCCCACATTTGTCGTCTGCTGTCTTGTTCTGAATAACTGTTCGCGCGACCTCATCTTAGGTGTTGATTTTCTGCGTGAATATTGGACGATTATTGACCTACGCGATAACAAGGTCCCGTTTTCAACTGATAATGCTGTCGCCCTCGGCAATGCACCGCGACCCAGCCAGACGCTTCGAGTTTCTACAGACACTGCCACCCTGCCGCCTCGAACCAGCGCCTTCATTACACTTGAGTGCGAATCATTTGAGGACGGTGACGCCATCGCCGAAACCAACCTTTCATTACTGCTGACGCAAGGCGTGTGCGTGGCCCGCAGTCTGCTTCATCTTAACAGTGGCCAGTCACAGGTACTTGCTACCAATTTTACGCATGAGCATCGGCATTTTTTTCGCGGCACTTCCGTAGCCTTTGTCGAACGCACCTTCAATGTTTCCGAGTGCTTCTCCTCAGAACCAGTGCAGCCTCCCTTTGCCCCCGAGAGCCTCGATGTCACCTCCGCGCTGTCAAGCAGCCAACGGGAACAGCTGTGTGCACTGTTGCTCGACTTCAGAGAGTGTTTCGCCTCCTCGTCGAAAGTGCGTCAAACTACCATAGCCAAGCACCACATCGTGACGTACGATGACGTACACCCAATCCGTCAACACCCCTATCGCGTATCGTCTACAGAGCGCGACGTCATTAAGCTCCAGTTAAGAAGATGCTCGAGGATGATGTTATCCAGCCTTCCAACAGCCCGTGGTCCTCGCTTGTCGTCCTTGTTAAAAAGAAAGGCGCCACTTTCCGTTTTTGCATCGATTACCGGAAGCTGAACGCAGTCACGAAGAAGGGCGGTCACCCATTGCCACGTATTGACGACTTTCTCGACCGCCTTCGGCGCACTCGGTATTTTTTCGTCCATCGACCTGAAAAGTGGCTACTGGCAAATTGAGGCCGATAAACGGGATCGTGAGAAGACGGCCTTTGGCACTCCCGACGGCCTTTATGAATTTAAAGTTCTATACATTTCGGTCTTTGTTCTGCGCCTGCCACTTTTCAGCGGATGATGGACACTGTCCTTGCCGGTCTTAAATGGCAGTGCTGCCTAGTCTAATACCCCTGTCACACGGGCATTTCAAAGGCCCTCGAACCGATAACCTATCGACTCAAAGGCGATCGAGCGCTGCTACACGCGCAGTTTCAATGGCCATCGAGTCAATAGTCTTTCGAGTCAACGGAGCAGCGCGGAACTCCATCGCGATTTCGAGCGCTGCCCAAGGTAGCTAGCGTTGTTTCGAGCGGCGCCAAGCGCACTTTCGTGCACGATACATTCACGGTACAAAAGCATGAACAAACATTATTCGGCTAAACTTTAATGCAAGCAGTCTGTAAAATAGTTATAAAATTGTATCAGACTGGTTTTGAGAGCATTAAGCTGATTAATTTTGCATTGCGGTCATTGCGTGGCTGCGTACTTTGCGTTGACAACATGACCCGCCCGCTTCACAGCGATAACAGCTTCGTCGCTAATCCCTCAAAGCAATATCGTGCTCTAAGTTGTTGTATTCGCCTTCGATTTGCCCATTCTTATCCTCGCATAAAGTTTCAAGAGACAAGTAGCTCTTGTTTTTCAGATATCAAGGCGATTTCCCAGGTCTTAAGCGTGACGAAGCAGCGCTACGACGCCGTTGGACTGGCTTGGTTTTGGCTCGTCTTGTATTAAAGTGGCTAAAGCAGTGTCTGCATCTGTCTGCATCTGTCCGTCGCGTACGTGCATTTAAAGGTGTTTTAAACGACATGCGCGTATGCGTGCATTTCAGCATTCTGTAGACATTTATCAAATATTTTTGTTATTTTTGAAGAACCCAAAGTAGCGATTGTGGCGCCACAAAAGCTTGGTGTAAGACACGAGAACCATTTCAATGGCCATTGAGATTTGCCGTGTAGCAGCGACACAATTCCTTCGAGTTCGATGGCGATTGAGAATTTCGAAGGCCCTCGACTCGATGGCCATTGAAACTGGCCGTGTGACAGGGGCATAACTCGACGACATGGTGGTTTTCGCCGACTCGTTTAGTCAACAGCTTGGACGCCTGCGGACGGTCCTCAAAGCCTTTCGTTCAGCTAACCTGACATTAAAGCCCCAAAAATGTCACTTCGGTTACCAAGAGCTGAAATTTCTCGGCCATGTCGTCAGTGCCGCCGGCGTGAAGCCTGACCTCGACAAACTTGCAGCGGTTACGACCCCTCATCGATTATCTGCAAGGTCAGCCAGCCACCGTTCCTAAATATTTTTCTCGACACCTGTCGTCGTTTTCCCTGCAACGAGGCGTGCTCTATAAGAAGAACCCTGGTTCCAGTTCGCGAGCGTACCTCCTCGTCGTGTCGACAACACTTCAAGAGGAAATACTTTCTGCATGCCACGACCAGCCAACCTCTGGCTATCTGGGATATTCTTGCACGCTTTCCAGAATACGTTAGCTGTTCTACTGCACAAACGTGCCACTGTTAAACGCTATGTGCAGAGCTGTCGGAAATGTCAGCGCCGTAAGGCCCCGGCCGGCAAGCCTCCGGGGCTCCTCCAACCTATTGCACCACCATGTGCCCCATTCGATCAGGTTGACATGGACCTTCTCGGCCCTTTCCCTTTTTCCTCGGGTGGCAACCGGTACATCATCATTGCCACAGACTACCTCACTCGATACGCCGAGGCCAAAGCCTTACGTCGTGGCACAGCGTCTGAGGTTGCGGATTTCTTCATGAGCCAGATCATACTTCGGCACAGTGCCCCGACCTGCGTCGTTACTGCCAGGGGTCCGCCATTATTTCCCAGATGTAGGACGAAATTTTTCAGCTAAGCGGTACGACCCACCGTAAAACTACTGCTTACCACCCGCAAGGAAATGGGCTGTCAGGGCGGCTTAATAGGACCATGGCGGACATGCTGGCGATGCACGTCGATGTGCAACACAGTACTTGGGACATGATCATACACGACCCATTTCACACCGTTCCGCCTCCTCTACGGCAGCGAGGTTCAGACGATGCTCGACGCAATGCTCCATTGCGCAACTGATGACCAACTTTCCGTTGGCGCTGAGGATTTTGCCCACGAAGACGAGCAGGCGCGTCAGCGACGTTCATTACGAGGTACTACGGGACGCGGCACTTTCGCAGCAGAGAAGCCGTCGGCTACCCCGTCCAGAGATCGTCCATGTTTTACGCATGAAGCCGTATTTCGCACGCTGATCCCCCAGATTCTTCGAGACTTTCTTGTGTGCTTATGTGTGCTCGTGTTCCGCGCTCTTCTGCGCGCGTTTTTTTTTTAAGAGGGGAGGAATGCCAGGTGGCGCTGAGGCAAAAAGACGTTGACGCTGGCGGCGCGCGGATTGAAGGACGTTGAAGTTCGCCGTCTCTCCCACCGAAGGACGTGCTGCCGAGCCCTCTCTGTTACCGGGTCCCTGTCTTGTCACAAACAGCGTGACAATATATCCGCCTTTTATACGCAATGCTGCGCATGCGACGCGTGGTTCGGGTGATAGAGGGGCAAGCGGCGAGGGGGTGACGGAGCGCGCGGTCTCTCTGGTTACTATGGCATCGGCGCAAGCGCACAACTGCTCATCCGCGTGACGTCACGCGCGGCTCCGACGGTGGAGCGGGCGCACGGCCGCGGCGACATCGAAGCGCACGCGCCGCACCTGCGGCTCCTGTCCGGCTGTCACGGTAGCGGCGCATGCGCACAACTGGCCACTCCAGGCCACCGCGAAATGCTCGACTGGTAGCCCCGTGTAGCTCTCGCTACAGAAGTCCAAAACCGCGGAGGAAGAAGTCATAGCCATTGGCAACACAGACGCTGACGTAATCATCAGCGACTCCAAATCGGCCAGGCGTAACTTCGCGAGGGGCCGAGTTTCATCCACCGTTCTCAAAATTCAATTAGGATTCCACCCTGACACCCATACTAGGGAGATAGGTCTAATATATCGGTCCCTGCGTAGTCCGACAATCCTGGGAAACGAAGCGGCCTGCAAACACGCTCGAGGTTTCGTCGCCCGAACAGTGGGTATCTCGGATGTAGCGAACGAGGATGTGAGGTCCTTTCATGACGTCACTTAGTACTACTGCCACACGAGGCTACGCATGCCATCACCGCACACGTCCCTCACCAAAAACCAATACACAGTCTGGCGCAGACTCTAGCACTACTTGCCTCCCTGCCCGCAGGTATAAGCGTACATCTTCATTGGTTATCATGAGAGTACATCTCCTTAAGGCCTTTACTTCGAAGTACTGGTAACCAAAATCATTTATTATTCACTTATCATCAAAAAATGCAAGACTTTTCTGCTGTATTTTGGCTCGGACTATACCAGCCAACGCAGACCGAGCCTTTAGACTCGTTTCCTCGTACAAACGCCCTTTGAGCAGACAAAGACTTTCAACTTCTCTGGACTCTTTAGCGCATCTGTACTGGAATGTATCTGCATGCAGCTGCCACTTCGATTAAAGTAAATGTGGCATAGCTAAAGGTCGCACTTTTTGATCATTGTCTATATATTAAATGACATTAGCAGAAACCGCGAGATGAGAAACAGATTAGCGTATCTTGTTTTTTGTAAGCAACGAAGCGGTCGCGCCTTAACAGAGCCGACCTGCTACGACGAGCCATCATGTGCTCTGGAGCCTCATGAAGGCGTTTGTTACGGAAGCCATCAGAAGGCTCGGTAAGCAACATAGCACAGCGCGAAGCATCATCCTGATCTGAATAAAAGAGAAATTAGATGTAGCCACAGTCCAAAGCTCAGCTCGTTTTCCTTCAGAATCAGCATGCATTTTGAATTTTTAGCTTGAGTGGCTGCCTGAGCGGTTAATACATACAAGAAGGTGATACTCAGACCGCTCTGTTTCGCGGCATTTAGTAACTTAACTGTCTGTATGTGCTTTCAAAAGCATGCTTACACGTTCTTCCTTAATAATACGGCTCTATCTTTTCTGCCATCGTTTTCTACGTGTGGGAATTCTGTCTTCTTGAGGCTTATCACCCAACTCTGCCGAATCCTTCATGATGGCTGTTTCACTTCAACAGGGAACCACAAAAAACGACAAAAGTAACTGACTCGCAACGGCACTCCAGCCATAAAGCAAAAACCAAGAAGATAGTTTTAGGCATATTGACGTATTCTTTATTTCTAACTACGGTGTTGGCATTGCATTAAAGAAGTCTTCTTGATTTATGTTGAGGCTAATTGCCGTGGAGGGTACTACGGCTGCAGACATAAGCACAATAACTGCATACACTCAGTGCTGATATGTGAGAATGCTAGAGTGTAGGGCAGCAATATGACACCTTGCAAGTTTTTCTACATAGCCTTGCCCTGCTTAGTGCTTCTGTTCCTGCTACGGTACTGCAACCAAGGTGAAAAATCTACAATTTGTTGTTCTTAGTAGCCAAAAGAAAAATCTAGACTTTGTTGTTCTTAGAAGCCATTTTGCCCTGTTTTGCGCGAGCCTGTATCTGTATATTTTGGCAGAGCTATCCCACACCTACAATTATCTTGCATGAAAATTGCTGCAGTTTTCATAAATAAGTATTTTTTTTTCCACATATCTCCCAAGAACGATTTTTTATGTGTTCCTTTAGCGGATGTGGTAGGTTCCGCAACCAACACAATTACAGTGCTATCTAAAGCAGTCAGTGCTTATATTTCGTTAGCCTAAAAAGAAGAAGAAAAACGCGCTTAGAGGAGGACTTATTATACAATTATGAAATTTTTCATGACCAAATAGCGGCTCTCGTAGCTTATACCTGTCAATGGATGCTGCTGCTACTATGCAGTCATAGCAATGAGAAGAAAAAAAAAATGTCTGCAGTCGAGTCCGTGTACCGTAGTTACTTTCACTGTTGATTATAATCACGGTGAATTTTGCAACACAGCACAGAAGTGCAAAAAAATTAAAACGCCGAGGTTTTTCTTCCTAAACTCACCTTCCTTGGCCGCAGCGACGGAAACGAAAATCAACGCGCACAAGGCGATGAACAGGACCCTGGCCGAAACGTCCATCGCTCACCGACGCGTAGAATTATTCCTGCGGAGACTGGAAGTCGAAGAATAAGCGAGGCGAGTTCGTTTCTGGATGCGCGATGACTGCCAGTACTGCCCTTACCCTTTCCGGGCGCCTCTTTCAATACCCTGCTTGCCCTTTCGTGCGCGCGCGTCCGCCCCAAGTGCGCTTCCTAGAAGCGTACCGGAGAAATTCGCGCTCCCTCACAAACGCACGAACACAACCAGCGGACATGAAGCAAAAAGAATGACGCGAGCAACAAACTTGACTCAATCTCTCCCCCTCTCTTTCTGCTATGTCTTCGTGCGTGAAGTCGCCGTCGCGGCCTAGGATATCCGGTCAAGGCTTGCACGAACTCACACTCTCTCCCCTAAACGCGGCGCGAACAACGTAGATTCAGGGGGATGTTGAGGGGGTGGGAGATGTACGGAGAGGGATGTACGGTGCGTCTTGAAGAGCTGTAATACGCGGCTAGGGGCGGTTTGCAGCGAGCGTGAATCTGCATGTAGCCGTTTTCTTGGCTGTGCCGCACAGGAATAGTGGCCGGCGATGGCCCGACGTTGGGCGTTCCAAGGCTATGCATACATACGCGGCTGTCTCTTTTTGCGCGGACGTCGGCGCATTGGATAAAGTTGGCGTCAAAACGCAGCGGTGTCAAAAGAAGCCGGCGTGCAGTAGACTCACTCGGCAAGTATTTCTGCGGCCGTTTGTCAGTTCCCTTGGAGGGCTGTCAAGTGGATTGTCGCGTTGACGCAGACACGTGAAGTCTGCGCGAGGAAAGTGGTTTTTGCGTTTTCGTTATTTTTATAATTAAACGATAGCCAAGGACTATTTCCTGGTACGTTCGCTCGGGTGCAGGAAAGGCCGGATTGGCAGTGACAAGCTTACTGTGCAGAAATTAGTTCTTGATGGGACAAAAAAGCGATTCTGCGTCTTTAGCTGGCCGCCCACCTCGAAACCTATTAAATAAACTGCGTGCTTCGCGGCTTATAGCGTGCTGGAGATAAAATTTGCGGATATTGGGATAAAGCTGAAACCAGCGCTTGTTAACTTCGTCTCTGGATTTCTGACTTTTTGTTTTTTACCATAAAGCTTTAAACGCAAGTGCAGCTGCAAAAGCAATTTCAGCACCTTTGGAATGGGGAAAACTCGGGTTCATTGCTGTCTCTAAAACGAAAAGAACGGCTCTACAAAGTGCTCTTTATTTCGCAACAGTACACTGGCCCAGGTCCTCATCTTGCATTCAGTTACATAGCGTGAAGGTCCTAGTGGAGAGCGATTGAAAGGAAGCCAGGAATGAACTAAGAGTACTATTTGAGCGGTCGTTGAAGTACTAAGAGAGTCAGGAGAAGATATTCAAGCACCCGCAAGTATTAAACTCAAGGTGCATGCAGTTATATTGCGCCGTTGTCGCACGTATATTCCTTATTAACTCTGTAGTACTTCCGTCTACATACTTTTTTATATAGAGATTGTTTTCATTTACAACAGCCTTCACAATTAGGCAAAGAGGCGTGTCCGGGACAATACCATCACCCTTAAAAGATTCTATTCCATCTGCATTCCACTATCCCTCACCACAAGGTAGAAAAACATGACACAAGGCTCTCCATACCTCTCTATTATGGCCTTCGTAATTCGGTGCGGCGAATGTTAGCCATGCAATAGAATAGAACGAAAGGATTACTTATATTACCATAGGCCTACGTAAAACGACAGTGACGATGCTAATAATTCAAAAGGAAAATGTCTCGGCCCGTGCCACGAGGTATAACGGGCTTAAACTAACCTAATGAAATTTATAGGGGAATACTACAAATAAAAATTTTATAAGAACGAAAATAAATTCCCTGCTAAGTAGGCCGACCGCCGCCAGGAAAGCGAGACGACAGCTCTGCGGAATATTTCATTTTGCAGGAGGGACCAATAGAGCGGTATCAAGGCCGAATCCTCATCATCATCATTAACCTGACTACACCACCTGCAGGGCCAAGGCCTCTCCCATGTCTCTCCAATTATCCATGTCCTTTGCCAGCTGCATCCACCCTTTGCTTACAGACTACTCAATCTCATACGTCCACCTAACCTTCTGTCGCCCCCTGCTACGCTTACTTTCTCTTGAAATCCACTCCGTTACTCTTAAATCCTGCCTTCGCATCACATGTCCAGCCCAAGCCCATTTCTTCCGCTTGATTTCGACTAGGATGTCGTTAACCCGCGTTTGTACCCTCACCCATTCTGCCCGCTTCCGGTCTCGTAACGTTACATCTATCATTTTTCTTTCCTCAACTTAAGCTGAACCCTTTTCGTTAGCCTCCACGTTTCTGCCCCGTAGATAAGTGCCGGTAAGATACAGCTGTTGTACACTTTTCTTTTGAGGGAAATTGGTAAACTGCCACTCATGATCTGAGAGAACCTGCCATATGCGCTCCACCCCTTTCTTATCCCTCTAGTTATTCTCCTCTCATGATCCGGATCAGCTGTCACTACCTGCCCTAAGTAGACGTATTCCTTTACCACTTCCAGCCCCTCGCTGCCAATTTTGAATTGCTGTTCCCTTGCTAGACTGTTCAACATTACTTTGGTGTTCTGCATGTTAATGTTAGACCCAGCGTTCTGCTCTGCCTAACTCATCGATCACAATTGGCATTTCACGTTATGAATGACTCAGCAGGACAACGGCATCAGGCAATCGTAGATTATTTAGGTGTTCTCCATTAACTCTTATCCCCAACTGTTCCCAATTCAGGCCTCGGAATACCTCCTGTAAACAGGCGGTGATAGCATTGACCATATCGCATCTCCTTGCCTGACGTCCTTCCTTATTAGAATTTTATTGCTGACTTTATGGAGGACCATGGTAGCTGTGCAGTTGCTATAGATATCTTCCAGTATTTTCACATAAGGTTCTTCTACCGCCTGATTTTGCAATGCCTGTATGACTGCTGAGGTTTCCACTGAGTCGAATGCTTTCTCGTAATCAATGAAGGCTATACATAGGGGTTGGTTATATTTTGCGCATTCCTCTATCACCTGATTGATAGTGTGAATATGATCTATTGTGGAATATCCTTTACAAAAGCCTGCCTGGTCATTTGGTTGATTAAAGTCTAATGTTTCCCTGACTCTATTAGCGATTACCTTAGCAAATACTTTGTAGGCAACGGATAGTAAGCTGATCGGCCTGTAATTTTTCAAGTCCTTGGCGTCTCCCTTCTTATAAATTAAGACAATGTTTGCATTCTTCCAAGCTTCTGGTACAGTCGAGGTCATAAGGCATTGCGTATACAGGGTGGCTAGTTTTTCAAGCACGATGTCCCCTCCATCCTTCAACAGATCTGCTCTTACCTGATCTTCCCCAGCTGCTTTTCCCCTTTTCATTGCTTCTAAGGCTTTCTTTACTTCCTCTTTTCGTTACTGGCGGGATGACGCACTGCTGTGCGCTACTGTCTCTCTCATTGATGTTCTGATTACATTGGCTACTGTACAGATTTGTGTACAACTCTTCGGCTACTTTAACTATCTTGTCCATATTGCTAATGACATTGTCCTCCTTGTCTCTCAACGCATACATCTGGATTTACCTATGCCTAGTTTCCTCTTTACCGCTTTGAGGCTACCTCCGTTCTTTAGAGCATGCTCGATTCTCTCCATAATAAACTTCCTTATGTCGGCTACCTCGCGCTTATTTATTAACTTCGATAGCTCTGTCAGTTCTATTCTGTCGGTAGGGGTAGACACCCTCATGCTTTGGCGTTTCTTTATCAGATCTTTCGTCGTCTGAGATAGCTTTCCGGTATCCTGTCGAACTGTTGTGACGTTCCTTGTGTGTGCTACGAGGTTCCGCTTTCGACGGCGCGGCGTAGACGGAGACCCAGATGACAGCGGCATCATCAATTACCCAGCCATGCTCTTTGAGAGTGACGACCAGAACGAAGGGGTTTAAGCCCAACCGGACCCAACCGGACCCGCCGCCGCCGCCGCGGGGAAACGGGCTTTATCCTCCCCAATTGCCGTGGCGGTTCCAGGGGCGGCCCTCCCGAGCACATCCCAGGACAAGGGAACTGTCAGCGGGCCAGAGCGCGCCTTACCTTGAGGAGCGAGTGTCAGTTGATGGATGGAGAACGGAGGCCGGTGACCCGCGGGAACTGTCAGCGGGCCAGAGCGCGCCTTACCACAGCCGACGCTATGCGCTACCTCGAAGACAACCTTCTTTCCCTCGGACTCAACACGTGAGGGGGGCGAGACCATAAGTGCGGTGGTATGTTTGTGCGCCCAAGTGAAAGCCCTAGCCCCCCTCCTTCCCCTCCGGCGTGGGCGTCCTCACCCTAGGGAGTGTGGGGAGAAGAGGATATAAAAATCGACAAGCAGTACGGAAGAAGGACGCTCAGGACGACATCGTTCGCCAAGGGGGCCTTCAGCGCCGAAGCCCGACGGCGTGCAGCTTCTGCCAGCAACCGTTCGAGCTCAACTCCGGAGCCGCTCCATCGTCCCCATGAAGTCGTCGGCACGTAAGCTCGGACGCCCCAGCCTCTGATGTATAATCTTAATCATGTGTAATTCTTGAATATATCTGTTTGTTTAAACTGAGCCATACGGTGTCTCTTTGCCTCTCCGTCCCGTGTCGACCTGCGCATTATGGGCGGTCATCACACTGTCCTACCGCATACTTCTACCACGCACTCCGTAATGATGGCTGTCAGATTATCGTTCATTGTATGGACATCAAGATCGTCTTCCTCAGTTAAAGCAAAATATCTGTTCTGCAGCGATATCCTGAATTACTGTGCATTCCCTCTTACAGCTAACTCGTTAATAGACTTCCTCTTCACTAGCTTCTTCCGTTCCCTCCTCAAGTCTAAGCTAATTCGAGACCTTACCATTCTGTGGTCGCCACAGCACGCCTTTCCGACTACGGCCACATCCTGAATGATGCCACGTTGAGCGCATAGTATGAGGTCGATTTCTTTTTTAGTCTCACCATTCGGGGCTCTTCCAGGTGCACTTCCTGTTCTCTCGTTTGCGGAAGAAGGTATTCATGATGCGTAAATTATTTCTATCTGCGAATTCGACTAGTAATTCCCCCCTGCTATTTCTAGAACCTATCCCATAGTCGCCTACCGCATGGTCGCCAGCCTGCTTCTTGCCCACCTTCGCATTGAAGTCGCTCATCAGTACAGTGTAGCGTGATTTTGCTTTATTTACTGTTGATTCCACGTCCTCATAGAGACTTTCAATGGTCTGGTCATCATTGCTGGATGTGGGCTCGTAGACCTGCACCACTTTCAGCTTGTACCTCCTATTGAGCCTGATTATAATAACTGCTACCCTCTCGTTAATACTGTAGAGCTCCTCCACGTTGCCAGCTATATCTTGATTAATGAGGAATCCCACACCTAGTTCACTTCTATCCTCTAATCCGCGATAGCACTGTATATACCCGTCCTTTAGTGCTGTATACACCTCACCTGTCCTCCTAACTTCGCTAAGCGCTATCACATCCCATTTAATTCCCGCTAGTTCCTCGAACAGCACTGCTAGGCTAGCCTCACTAGATTAAGTTCTAGTGTTAAACGTTGCCAGGTTCAGATTCCAATGGCGGCCTGTCCGGAGCCAGAGATTCTTAGCACCCTCCGCTGCGTCACAGGTCTGACCGCCGCCTTGGTCAGTTGCTCCGCAGCCGCTGGGGACTGAGGGCCGAGGGTTAATTGGTTTGTTCATGGAAGGTTGTGGCCAAGTACTGCACCAGGGTGGCCAAGTCCTGTTCTGCTGAGAGAGTGCGTTGTCGGTTTTGGTCACCGAGATCAGGCCGCACCCCAGGCCCGGTTATGCAATTTTATTTCCATCGACACGCGGATTTTTTTTTTAAACCCGGTGGAGATTTGCGCGGCACCAGGATTTGAGCCCCGGTCCTCTTGCACGCGAGGCGAACGTTCTACCTCTACGCCATCGCTGCATCCTAATCAATCTTAAATCATATTATCCCTTCACGCGATGTACTATACTTCTATCCCCTGCCAAAATCCAATAATCCGCTGAACAGCCATCGCGTCGTGAAGCTTTTGCTTCAAAAAATATAATAATAATAACAATAATAATAATAATAATATTAATAATAATAATTGGTTTTTTGGGGGAAAGGAAATGGCGCAGTATCTGTCTCATATATCGTTGGACACCTGAACCGCGCCGTAACGGAAGGGTAAAAAAGGGAGTGAAAGAAGAAAGGAAGAAGAGGCACCATAGTGGAGGGCTGCGGAATAATTTCGACCACCTGGGGATCTTTAACGTGCACTGACATCGCACAGCACACGGGCGCCTTAGCGTTTTTCCTCCATAAAAACGCAGCCGCCACGGTCGGGTTCGAACTCGGGAACTCCGGATCAGTAGTCGAGCGCCCTAAAAAGAAAAAAAGAAAAAATTGCCGCTACTCCGATTCGAACCACGGTGGTGTGAACAGACCAGCTTCACTTTGCTATCGCCGCAGTTTTTCTTTATTGCATCGAAGTGCACCCTCCCTGACAGGCTTCAAGCTGGACTTAGCCATGTCTCATCCCGCAGCTCGTCATACACAGTCACACCAACATCCAGCGTTCACTATGCCAGCACACAAAAAATCTGGGAGGCACACGCATGCGTCGAGGTAAGGGAGCCAGGCAGGAGGTCTATCAAGCGCAGCATATACCTCCCGCATTATAGCGCACTTCTCTCTGAACCGAGACTCAGCGGAGCGATCTGTCATACGGCTCTTCCACAGGCTAAACAGTCGTGTGAGCACTAAAAGATCACATGCAACCTTAGAATTTTCCACTGTAGGCAAAAATATTATAGTATATGGCGTAATCTCAATGTCCTTTTTGACAGTCCGTTGAAGAATCAGATCACGCCTCGCGTTCAACTGCAACTCAGTATTTCGCTGTGCATTGCACATCATCGTCTTCATCAAGTTCCATATCCGGCGCGAAGAGATCAGAACAGCTTAACCTGAGTCTAATATCGTCGCCAGACAGGTCGATGACTCAGCAAAACAAAACCGAGAGGCAATCACGCTAAACACATCATTTCGCACGTCTACTCGGTTTAACTGCGTTGAAACACAAAGATTTTTTGGTACAAAATTTTTGTTCGGAGAAATCCCTTTTTTTTTCATTTAGCCAAGCATTTTATTTTATCCTTTTTGTAAACCCCAACATAGCATTTGTTTATTTTTCATGCAAACGACCATGCACGGTGCGGGCAAGCAACTATTTTCCTTATTTATTTTATAGCGCACACTAATTAATGCCATGTAAACAAAAGTGCGTGAATAAATTATTCCCTGTCTGCGCCTTGCAAGAGGGCTGGTTTTTTTGTCACCACCATCGTATTTTCGCGTCAGAAGTACTTATCAGCTCTGCAGCATTTATTATGAACATGCACCACCTCTTTATTTAAACCAGCTACAGCTTAGCTTAGCACGCAAGAAAATATTTCTCGTCCTGCTGGTAAGCTAGGAAAACGACATATTTTGTTAGCGCTTAGGTTCTTACCATTGTAAAATGTATTGGTTTGCTCACTAGTTAAGGCTACGTAGCTGACCACGCGATTACAATTCCAGGCCAGCCCCGGAGCTAGTCCGCTTGGCTAACTGCATCCATCGGCGCTAGAGATATCGAGGAAACAACAAAACATAAAGAGTCGTTCGCCTTGGAGGACATCAGCGGAAAGTGCCGGCCATGCCACCATATAGGTTCGAGAGCTCGCGAGTTCAATGCTGCTGGAGAAGGAAGAAAGACCAGACGTAAGTGACCTCGAAGATATCTTATTCGCGTAAGGGCCCCTCGACCCATGAAGGTCAAGAGCCGGTTGCGAGACTGTGCAATGGCCTTGTCGTGGGCAAACAGTTTAACCGTGCCGCCGAGTGCCGGCGACGCTACCGCTTTTTGTAGGTTACATCAAAGAACGCCGTCAACCGAGAATTGGGTACCGCTTTTGCCAAAGGCGTGAAGGGCGCCAGAATCATGACAACGCTTTCTACAATAACCAAACGCAAGCAATCAGCGCATTGTGAATCGCAACGTGAAATAAAGTCTGCGAAGAAAAGTGTTCAGGAACGCCTCAAGCAATGCGATGTTAAGTGCATGCTTAAGAGGGTTATCTGGAGAGATGTGAGAGAGGCCTTTGTACTGCAGTGGGCGTAGTTAGGCTGATGATGATGTGATCAGCGAATGAAGGCTAAACAAAGAAGGACATTGCACTCTTTGCAAGCACGGAGACGAGAGAGATAAGTAGAAGAAAAGGATTAGAGAGAAGGTTGTGCGAACGCCCCCTCCCCCCCCCCCCTCCTTGCTCCGCCGCGCCATCATGGTGTTGCTAAGCGTGCTTCCACGAAATGAAACACAGTATGGACTAATGAGTGTTAGGCATGGCCATCAGTCTCATGGCCGATGCCGCTCAAAACGAAAGCGCTTGCTGCCGGCGAAAACTGAGCACCATCAAACCGACATTGTAAGGTGCGGTATTTCCGAAATACGATGCACTATCTCCAAAGATATTTGGTTTCCTACGTAACATATACATATACAAATACAAGGTTCCAGACCCATTCCTAAATTTATTTCTGACACTTCGTGGTCGCGGAAGAGTGGAAATGACTACCGCGTGGTGTCAGTTAAACGAGGTTTTGCTGTGCGCGTTTGTGTGTGTTCCTAGTTTCTGTTAGTAAATAATGAACCATCCTCATGCGACCTCCTCGCTTCCAGGCTTATACGTCGTCAACGTAAACAACTCATCGGAGCTGCACATAAGCTGCGATTTCGATCTCACGGAAGCAGCAGTAGCGCGGCCGATATAAAACATTCTGAATACGGTTGTTCCACAGTTCATTAGTAAAAGGCGCCATTCGATCGGTTCCCTCCAGTTGGCACGTCGCGCTACGTACCTAGCACAAAGTGGCGCCCGCCGGAACAATTACACTCTTTATGCGCCATTATAATCGATCACTGTTCGAGCTCTTACTGCCCACTTGACTATAGAGGTATGTTCACCCTGCTGACACGGTGGCTAGCACATCACCAAGGAGACGGAAAACATTCAATAAAAAAGCCTAACGACACCGCCTCCACTCACCTTTTGTGTAGAACACGAGCCACTGCCACTTTGCACTTGCCGACACTGGCTAATTGCTCTAATGATTTCAAAGGTCCACTGCCAGTGCCTCAGTCAAAGGCAAGAACTCAAAATAGAGTCGTTTCTAAAGTCTACTTTGTCGTGCGGACATAGGCAGGTTCGAGCCATTATGATGATGCAAATGCCGTTGCTAGGGCGAAGGTTTATCTTTGACACATGGACCAGCAAGCAACAGCACGCTAGACTAGCCGCGCGTGCAGTCGGAGGACGACCCCAAGTGCTCCGTCGTACGCCTCGGTCGAAGCCCGTGACATCAAGTGGTTATTCAGAGACTGGAGAGAGTCAAGGCTGCCACTACTCTCCGTGTGCGGTACGATTCTTCTAAAGTGCACAAAATGCAAAGGCGGCAACCAGGGTTTGCAGGGAATTTAAAACATTGACGAGGGTGGAACGTCTACAAACGCATTACTGTGTTCCACTTGTTCGAGGTTTGTCTTAACCTACTTACGGGAATAGGCTATTTTCAGCGCATTTATATGTCCGGACACTGGCAGTCAACGTTCTGCACGACCTCTTCCTTTCCACGTTCGACCAGTACTATGACAGAAAACGAACAATTCAAGTGTTAAAAAATCCTCCCTACGAACCCACACTTATCTGCCGCAGGAACGCCACCGCTATTACAGTGTAACTGCTGCATAGTGAGCGTAAAACGATCTGAGTGAACTAGTCCGCTTCCTGAGACCGTCCGCATTTACCATAATGACGGCTGCGCGAATGCTAGTGTTAGCAACCCTGTTACTCCAATACAAATTTGTTCCACACGCAGCTGAATATTACAGTGAACGCGTCAATCAAACGGTGCGTTCTCGCATAGGAAAAAATAATCACTTGGCAATAGCGACGTGCAACGACTTCCGGGACTCATCTGAAAATAACTCGACGCATCAGCTTCCATGGCCATCGAGTCGCTGGGCGCTGCCAAATCGGAAATTCCATGACATGATCGAAAAGAACATCTTCGACAGCATCAAGACAAGCGTGGTAATAACAGCAATTGGAAGCCACAATCCGACGTGCCTCGAAGATATATTGAAGAAAGAAAGCTCCTTTTTCTTCGTCGACTGGATACTGATCGGCGACGGTGGACACCATAGCAAGGGCATGAATCGTTCAATGTGGCCCTCTGCTAGCAGCAGATTCCAATGCATAGATCCGCCAGACAACAATAACAACGACGTGACGCCTAACCCTTTCCGACCCTCCAGGACCATGATTCCATCGTCCTTTTACTCACATGAGTGCACGACGCAGTATCATAGGCTAAAAACAACGAAAGAGATTCAGGCATCCTTCAAAAGTAGCCTGATTCGTGCGGTCTGTTTAGTCCCAAGTTTTCACAAATCAGCGCGTCCCTGCAGGCATCAGGCAACTCGAGCCATTCAGAGTCTGTTGCAGTTTTATAACGCTACTTTCTCCGTGTCCTTGTACCGTGATCTAGAAAGCATCGTCAGGGATATCTCCACAGGGGACGCCGATATCGTGTTGCAAGTCGGCGCCGCGACGGCCTCCGTCCTGACGAGATTCAGCATTCCACCTGTAGTCTTCTATACGCACGAAACGTTTTATTCGCCCCGTGGTCGAGGGCAAACGGTGTCCCTCTTCAACATAGTGGTAGAATCCAAACGCGCGTTCTCCCTAGTGCTCATCGTCTTTGCCTGCTCTCTGCTTGTGCTTGGATTCGCAGATTTTTTGGAATTCCGGTTCTCGTCAATCTCCAGTACGCTGGACTCGTCATTGTTTCTCCTTGCCTCGTTCTTCGCCACATCTTCGCCCACACCTCTCACAAGGCGCTGGCTACTCAGCAGAAACCTGGTTTGTGGATTCTGGCTTCTCTCCATTCTACCACTCTCGAACTACATTAGGAGCGAGCTGACATCACGACTCAGCATCCAATCCCCTCCAGAAAGTATCGACACGCTCGATGAGCTTCACGAAGCCCTCGACCGGCAGAGTATCTTTTTGTGTTTGGCTTCAAACTCTGTCACAGAGGACGGTCTTAAGCTAAACGTCACAGGTTCGACGCTTGACGCAAAGTTAAGCGCTTTATACTGGAAGCAAAGAAAAGCACTTGAGTCGGACAGGAAATCAGTCGCGGAGTGTGTCCAATGCGCCCAGAAAGACGGACACATCTGCTTTATCGACCGTATTAAGGAATGGCTCGTCAACATCGAGGCGCCAGGTGTCGTGGAGTCGGTGGACAAATTGAGGCCTCTATTCGGCATAACGCCCGTTCGAAAGAACTACCCTTTTGCGAAAGCCTACGCAAACTTTCTGCGCAGGGCATTCGAATCGTCCTTGCTTACATTTGACGTGGAGGACACTTTCAGCAAGCTGCGCAATGGCACGCACGATTTTAGCCAGACAATGAGTCGACGAGCGGAGCAGATTGAAGAATTTCGCCTTTTCTTTTCGTGCTTTGTGAGCATCCTAGGAGTTGCTGGAGTTGTCCTCGTGATTGAAGTCCTTTGGGGCCGGTTTGAGAATAAGAAAAGGTAAGCAACACCCAGTTACTTTAATTATTTACCACCGCCATCCACTATCATACTGAAGCTACATAAGCGATATGTAGTTTCCGTACGTATATTAACATCCATTGGCCATGTCTTGCTGTTTGCTCTAAATGTGAGTCCGTATCACGCCCGTCGCATTCATATGAAACGAATTCTTACATTGGATGAAAAGAGCGAGTGAGGTCACTGGTTCACAAGCCTGCATTGGGATCAGTGTGCGAGCAGATATAAAGAGAGATAACCACTTTGTACAGCACGTGACACCGGTACCTACTGGTGGTGCTTAAACTGTGAAGTTTAAGCGAAGATTTAATTTTTTAAATTACACCACTCTTAGCCGCATATCGCCTTATTCCTCTGAAAAGAGAAAGTCCGAAATGTCTCGGAAAGACATGAGGCAGCGAATACAACAGTCCCCATCGTTGTCGATGCTGGTTTGGACAACCAAGTCTCACACACCACTCTAGACTGTTGCGTGTTATGCGGTGGCCAATTGCGTGTCCAACGATAAAAAAGTATTTTGAACATTACTTTTTCTCCACGTCCAGGTCATACATCATAGTTTCTAAAACGCCTATCTAGATCAGCACGAAAAAGGGGCTAAGCAATGGCTATCTATTCGCAATGTACGGTTTGCGTAGCAATGCGTTCACGTTAAGTCAACCATGCATGATTATCTTCATATGTCGTGCCTTTCAATGTGGGTAGCATCACATGATACTACCACAGTGCCAATTTTGGTTGCCGTTTAAATCCTCCTTGGTGGCGCGCTGATCGCCAAAATCGTTGTAAACTATATAGCACAAATACCAGAAGCGTTAACCAAAGAAAAATATTAAAAAAACGTGTACCAGACTGAGATAGTAAGAAACAAATGAAGTATTTTGAAGACGATGCTGATTACTCCGATTTGATCTTAAAAATTCTTCAATGTTGACTAAACTGGCAATAATAGAGTAATATATCACTAGGGCCCACCCAAGCGCAGCTGATAGGCTCCGAAGGAAAGGTGTACAGCTCGCATATAAACTTCGCAGTTGACGATAATCTCGTCCTCGATTTTTCTTTCAATCGCCAATTTTCTGAGCAAGCTGCACAGCTTTACTTTACATCCATTAGTCTGCGCTTTTGTGGATGATAGAGAGTAACCATTTCGTATTGAAGTTGGTTATTATAGCCACCAAAATAAGACCCGTTTCGTCAACGACAAGCGCGAAATTCTTATTTAAGCTATGGCAAGCAGCGCATCCTGCAGCTCGAATATTTGTAAATTAGACTGCATGCTAGCACTGCTAGGTAACTTCTAGGTTTATAAAGTCCTCTTGGGTATTTCTGACCCTTATATTTCTTTTTATTTCAAAAAGGACTCCTCGAAGCAAAAACGCAAAGATCTGTGCAAAGATGGCCGCCTCCAACCAGACTTCAATGAGCCTGAAATTCGTGTACATCAATACAGAAGACGACCAAAGGCGTCCAAAAGAGGTCTTCCTGGAAAGAGAGCCACATGGTGCAGAAATAGTGCCTGCAGCAGTAGTCCGATAAGCGTGTGGTCACTAGGACCCGCAGTAGGGCTCGAAAGCGCCACTGCCTAGTAGGGCAGAAGGTTGAAGACTCCCAGCACAGCGGATTATGGACTGAGCCAGAAGAGCTATCACTCCCACTGGCAAGCATGTCGACTGCATATGTACTAAAGGGGGGGGGGGGCGGAATCTGGTGGTCCCGTGCCGTTCTGCGGATCCATAGAGCTGCAACAACGGCAACCAAAATACAACGCAGCGGTAACCAATTGCCGACGCAGGTGACGCATTGGTGCGAGCGAATTCTCCTTCGTAGATATGTGAGTGATGAGTTATGTGCTCCTCCGGTGCCACTGGCGAAAAGCTACGTTTGGCATTCCGTGTGGAATACACATCTTTCCACGCAACAGTGCACGGGCGAAGACGAGAATCGAGATTAGCATGCAGGGAACCATCAGCTGTCTCGGGCATGCAAGCATGACTGCGCCAAGAGTTCACCAAAGCCGCGGACACATCAGCGGCGGCCGTAGAGCTCTCGCTAGAGCTCACAGCAGCCGTGAACGTCATCGAAGTAAAAGCAAACGGCACTTGAAGCCACAAAGCCGCTCAGCAAGAGGCTGCTAAAGGCTTGACCGGCAAAAACATGTGAAATAAAAAAGGCTAGTAAATCTCACAATAGTCCATTGAGTTTCTCCTCCCTGTTTTTGGCGGACCTAATGTACGATTATGGGTTAAGAGCATTAAGGGCATTTTCGGAAGTGACCAGGAGTAACAATGATTCACCTCTGGCACTATGCTGAATCACGTGTTCCTACTAGAAGATCTAGATAGAACAACCCGAAAACTATGACACGGCATTCCTAAATCTAATAAAACGCTATCCGCTGGCGCTTTGTGCTCTGGTGCAAGCACCGCGCAGCGCAGTGACGTCACACCGGTTTTCTATTACATTTATGACTACTGTTTTCGATTACATCCTCAAAATTCCTCTCACAACAGGATTCGCCCTCACTGCGGTTGGCACGCCCTCGTCAAAGACAAAATGTGAGCAAGGTGTGCATTGTCCATAACTCCGACATGAGACAGCATAATAATAATAATAATAATAATAATAATAATAATAATAATAATAATAATAATAATAATAATAATAATAATAATAATAATGATAATAATAATAATAATAATAATAATAATAATAATAATAATAATAAACGGCTGTGGCTTAGCTTGGTTAAGCCTGGTGATTGCGAAGCTTCTCGTTCTTCTTCCGTCTCCGTAGCTCGCTGATGCTTCCTCTTTGCATTCTGCCGAGCTGCCTTGTTCGTAGGCACCATCGTAACATCTGGTTGTATGACTGCCTTGGCGAGAGGAGCGGAGCTGTTTTATACAGCTGGTGTGACGTCACTCTGACCGTAGCGCCCCTGGTGAGAGGAGCGGGAGTTAGACCGCCGTTGGTGGCTACTGCCTCGCCTCGCGACGGCGTGAGATGGGGCCCCGTTTTTACACAGCTGGTGTGACGTCACTCTAGGTCACGTGGCGTGACGTCACGCAGCGAGGTCACGCTAAAGGTCAATGGTGACTACCACCGCCTCGCCACGGAACGGGCTGAAGTGCGACCTAAAGTAGTATTGCTTCGCAATAATAATAATAATAATAATAATAATAATAATAATAATAATAATAATAATAATAATAATAATAATAATAATAATAATAATAATAATAATAATAGGTTTTGGGGGAAAGGAAATAGCGCAGTATCTGTCTCATATATCGTTGGACACCTGAAGCGCGCCGTAGGGGAAGGAATAAAGGAGGGAGTGAACGAAGAAAGGAAGAAAGAGGTGCCGTAGTGGAGGGCTCCGGAATAATTTCGACCACCTGGCCATTTTTAACGTGGACTGACATCGCACAGCACACGGTCGCCTTAGCGTTTTTCCTCCATAAAAACGCAGCCGCTGCGGTTGGGTTCGAACCCGGGTACTCCGGATCAGTAGTCGAGCGCCCTAGCTCCTGAGCCACCGCGGCGGGTGAGACTGTATTGTTGAGATTGTGATACTGACATGACGTCTTGCGACTACGATTTATCAAAAATATTTCATTTTTGCGAATTAGTTGCGTTGATATCGTCATTAAGACGGTTTTAATATTCCGCTAATTCCACCAGTTTTCATTCGTGATTGCTCAAACTGATGACTCAAAAAAAGAATAATTGCAGTTCTTAAAGACACTCGCGTCGACCTTAGCCCCCAGGTGTACTACCGTGGCTAGGATATGTAATTTTTTTTCGTGCGTCGCAAAGCGCTCTACTTCAACAATTCTCATAATTTTATGGGACGGCTGGCACGTGCCAAGGAGATTGTTCCATAAATGTTAACGTGGGCCACTTTGATGCTTCATTATTCATTTCTTGTAGAGACAGGAGATAAACACGATGAGCACATTGGTCAGACACTATACGTTCTCGAATAAGCAAAAAATAACCCCGCAGCCATGACAATGTGCAATGTGCAAGGTTTTATGGGACTCTAGCTACAATAGAACTGGATGGAACAGTTCTCGCGGCCATCAAGTTAGTATAGGAGCCACCGAATCCGAAACTCCAGGACGTGACTAGAATGAATAACTATAACAGTGTCAAGTCTAAGCTACTATAGTGTTCGCAAAATATTCACCGGTGACTACAGATGTGTGGTAAGCTCGATAATGAGCGCTAGCAGTTCTTCCGCAGTGTTTCGGCAGAATAATATTTACTGATTAATGCACTGAGGATTCACGATTTACGATTTTGCCAGCCCAACTCGAGTGGTTATGGTGAAAACAGAAGAACTGCAGACAGGTGATATCAAGAGCATACACGGCAAGATTACTGTTGAACGAGTAATTAAATTACATTACTAATTACTTCTCAGAAACCTCGCAAAAGAAATGATATTACATTAAGAATTACAGCTCTCTGGAAGTAGTGACATTACATTACAATTACTTTTTAGAAGTAATGAAAATTCTTTTAAATTACTTATTATTTAGTTTCGAAACACAAAAAGTTGCGCATTTTTATAGTTCATCGAAAATTTTGAGATTGCTTTGTTTGCACCGCCACTGAGCTTCAAACAACTTATACATCTTAAGTCTGCAGTGAAGCTCCACCCACATTCAGGGCCGTCTACCAGAATTCCTGCACGATAAAAACGTAGTGCGTTGTTATAACTATTCATGTTATCTAAACAAGAAGCCATCAAAAGAAAAAAAATTTCTAAGCTCTAAAATTTCGATATTGGCTCATTTATAAAGTCAAACATAAAAAGCTGATTTATTTTACTGTCGTGATTATCTAGCGAGTAATACAAGACTCTGCGGACCGTGGGCCAGTGTTAACAACTGCTCTTTTTTTTTTAGTTGCCTCCTACTGTAGTTCGGAACATGTTTAATAATTTCGAAAGCGTCTTGCGAAAACCGAATAGAGAAGGTTCTGAGCAATGCCTATCTATGCGCAAAGTCAAGTATGCGTAGCAATGCGTTCACACTGAGTGAATTGAGCACGTGTTTCACATATGTCGTGCTTTCCATCTCGGGTGACGCTGCGTGGCATTACAGCAGTACCATTTGTGTTTATCACTGAAATCATCGTAGGAGCTACGATTATAAAAACAGCGTGAAACATTTGCGATCGATCTCAGGCTAATAACAGCAGTCAGAGACAGAACTGAATGTGTGTATATCCACTGAAAACTCGAATGTGAGAAGACTGCTACAAAGAAAATGTATTGAAAACACATGCCGCAGTGTATTAGCGGCTTTGTATTTCGACTGCTAATCTCAAGGCCGTCGGTTCGATCCCAGCCATTGCGGTTGTAGTTCGATGGACGCAAAGTGAAAACGATCATGTGCTGTGTGAGGTAAACGCACGTTAAGGGACCCCAACTTGTGTAATTTAATTCGGAGCCCTTCACCGCGGTGTCCCTCGTAGCAGAGGTGCCGCTTATAGACGTTAAACTCAACATTTACAATTAAAAATTAAAAATATTGTGATGACCGCCCATAATGCGCAGGTCCACACGGGACGGAGAGGCAAAGAGACACCGTATGGCTCAGTTTAAACAAACAGATATAATCAATAATTACACATGATTAAGATTATACATCAGAGGCTGGGGCGTCCGAGCTTACGTGCCGACGACTTCATGGGGACGATGGAGGGGCTCCGGAGTTGAGCTCGCACGGTTGCTGGCAGAAGCTGCACGCCGTCGGGCTTCGGCGCTGAAGGCCCTCTTGGCGAACGATGTCGTCCTGAGCGTGCTTCTTCGGTACTCCTTGTCGATTTTTATATCCTCTTATCCCCACACTCCCTAGGGTGAGGACGCCCACGCCGGAGTGGGGGGGGGGGCTAGGGCTTTCACTTGGGCGCACAAACACACCACCGCACTTATGGTCTCGCCCCCCTCACGTGTTGAGTCCGAGGGAAAGAAGGTTGTCGTCGAGGTAGCGCATAGCGTCGGCTGTGGTAAGGCGCGCTCTGGCCCGCTGACTGTTCCCGTGGGTCACCGGCCTCCGTTCTCCATCAAATGACACTCGCCCCTCAAGGCCGGAACGCGAGGTCACTAAAAGGCCGGGAAAGTGGTCCCTTGTCCTGGGATGTGCTCGGGAGGGTTGTTTGATGATGCCCGCCGTCTTGCCACGGGGCCAGGCCCGCCGAAACGAGGCCACCCTGGAACGGCCACGGCAATTGGGGAAGATAACGCCCGCCTCCCCGCGGCGGCGGCGGCGGCGGCGTTCGTCTCGTGCCGACACTATGGAAAGGGGGTCCGGTTGGGCTTAAACCCCTTCGTTCTGGTCGTCACTCTCAACGAGTATGGCTCGGTAATTGATGGTGCCGCTGTCATCTGCGTCGTCTCCGTGCGGTCCACGGCGGCAGGCCCAAAAGCAATCTCACTCAAGTTGCTTGCAGCCATATACAGTAGAAACATGAAAGGGGGTCCGGTTGTGCTTTCGCCGCCACTGTGGGCTCCGTCTACGCCGCGCCGTCGAACGCGGACCCTCGTAGCACACACAAGGAACGTCACACTCGCTCACCCTCCAGAAGAATGTTCTCCGAACATTTGAGTCCATGCAGCTCCCCTTGTCTTTCTGAATCGCCTCGCACAGTGCGTCCGACAAAACACTTTTCGCTGCACTCAACACCACTGCACAACACCATATGCCTCCGCTGTCATAACTGGCGTCTCCAGGGGCAGCACTGATCTTCTTTTACAGATAAACATGAAACTCAGCACCCAAGCCTCTACTTTCTATTCCAAACTGGACGAAATAAATTTACCACAGTTACAAAGGAGCTCCCACTTCTAGCACGATCGCAGCACAGACTAAAATATAGATAACGAAAGGAAGTAGGGCAGGTTCTGCATGCGCTCCGCATGCTCTCCTGTGAAGGTGTTAGTTAATGACAGAAAGGTTTAACTACCAACTCCGATAACTTAACACATACGCATATAGCAATGTTATGAGCTGCGGCATTACACAATTCTGACCAGTTCACAACTCCGCTCTGTTTACGCCATTAGTCCGACTTAGCTTTCCGATTTCGCAGCGGATATCGGCCTTCATGAGTCATACTAAGTAAGTCTGTGACCCTTTGTCTGCTTTGGGACTCGCGAGGGCTCGTGGCAGGAGCCTCTCCTGGCGTTATCTGCGCGGCAACCTCGCGCGCTTCTTCTTCTTCTAGCAATGCATGAAGTAAATTCGGTGGCATTCCGGCCGTCACCTCTGGCGCCTGCCGAACAAATGCAGGAGAGGGCGTTTCTTGCGAACTGTCTGCGCGCTCGGCTTCACTTCTGTCCCCATCAAAATCCGCGCTTTCCCTTTCCTCATTTCGTGAATACTGAACCGGTGCCGACTTGAGGCGATTTGCGTGTATCCTTATCAAGCGCCGGTTCACGTCTCGGACTCTGAAGTTTACCGGGAAAGCTTCTCGACAACCTCGCACGGTCCTCTCCACTTCGTCTGGAACTTACGAGCTAGCCCAATCTGCCTTTGGCAGTTTTCAATGTACACGCTGTCCCCCACATCAAACGGCGCGTCTCTAGCACTGCGATCGTGCACCTCCTTCCTGCGCTTCGCCGCTTTCTTTAAGGCCTCCTTTGCGATGTCCCTCGCCACTTGCAAGCGCGATTCTAGCTCAACCTTATAGTCGTCCAGTGAAGCGTATGGGACCCGACGGGGGCCCTCTGGCACTTCACTAGGCTGGTCCGGGTCTCGGCCGTAGAGAAGAAAGAATGGCGATTCGCCCGTGCTCTCGTGTGCTGCGGAATTGTAGGCAAACATTGCATACGGGAGCCACAAGTCCCAGTCCCGCTGGTCGCGCGAAACAAAATGCGACAGGAACCCGGCCACGGTTTGGTTCAGTCGCTCCACCGCGCCGTTGCAAGCCGGATGGTACGGTGTTGTCTGCTTCTTAGCGATCTTAAGCAGCTCGCGAACTCTCCTCATTAGCTGCGACACGAAGTTCGTTCCCCGATCTGTCAAGAGTTGCCTCCGGGGTCCATGTCGGAGCACGATCTGTTCGACAAATGCTCTTGCAACCGTGTCTGCCTTCTGATCTGGGAGTGCTACCGCTTCCGCGTATTTTGAAAGGTGATCGACAAATACTAAAATGTACTTGTTTCCGGAAGTGGTCGTGGGCAATGGGCCCATTATGTCCATACCTGTCCGCTCGAAGGGAGCCGAAACCTCAGGGAACGGCTGAATTGGAGCTGGTCTTCGTCCCTTGGGTGTTTTTCTTTCGAGAAAGGAATGACACTTCGCACAGTAGTCTCTAACATCCTGTCGCATGCCACTCCAAAAGTACAAACGCTCCACACGCCTGCGTGTCTTCGCTACGCCAAAATGACCGGCGCATGGCGCATCGTGAAACGCGCGAAGAACCCTTTCTGTCCACGACCGAGGTATGACGACTCTCTCCCAAGCGGTTTTCTCTGGTCTCCCTTTCCTGGTTGGCCTCGTGCGCCGACACAGGGTGCCGTCTTTGCCAATGAAATAACCTAGCTGTTCGGGGTGAGACGGTGCGCCCTCTAAGCTTTCGATTATTCGCTTCAGGTCAGGATCTTTGCACTGCTCTGTGCGTAATTCGGCGGGGTCGACTACGGGGACAAACTCATCTATAGCTGCCACGGCAGCTGTGCGGCTGAGTGCATCAGCATTCAGATGTGTCTTTCCTGACTTGTGCTCAACTTCAAAGCAGTATTCCTGCAGGTGTAGATTCCATCTAGCGAGTCGCGAGCTAGGGTCCCTGACACTAATCACCCATTTCAGAGGATGGCAGTCTGTGACTAGCTAGAATTTTCGGCCGTAAAGGTAGCATCTGAAGTGCTTTACTGCCCAGACAACGGCGAGGCACTCCCTTTCCGTAGCTCCGTACTTTTGCTCTGTGGGGCTCAGCTGTCGGCTAGCAAAAGCAACGGGATGTTCTTTGCCCTCGATAACCTGAGATAGCACGGCACCAACTGCGAACTTTGACGCATCTGTGGCCATAACGAAGGGCAAATTAAAATCTGGGTGGCGCAACAGCGGTGCACTCATTAGCTTCCTTTTCAGGGCCCCAAAAGCATCCTCCGCGTTTTCGTCCCAGCGAAAGGCGACATTTTTGGCTGTTAAGGCGGTGAGCGGCTTAGCGAGCTTGGCGAACTCCTCTATGTGCCTTCTGTTGTAACCGATCAGGCCGAGAAACTGCCGGACCTGGCGGACGCTAGTCGGGGATGGAAAATCCGAGACACACCTTAGTTTCTCAGGGTCCGGTCGCACGCCGTCAGCTGAAACAACGTGCCCGAGGTATTTGACCTCGTTTTTGAGGAATTGGCACTTAGAGGGCTTCAGCTTGAGACCCGCTCCTCTTAGTCGCACCAAAACCTGCTCAATATCGCGCAAATGGTTCTCAAAACTGTCACTGTATATGATTATGTCATCCATATACACGAAGCACAGCCTCCCCAGAAGACCTGCCAGGATAACATCAGCGGTTCTCTGCCAGACAGCAGGGCTGTTGGCCAGACCCATCGGCATTCTTTTCCATTCATAGTGCCCTGAGGGCGTGTTGAATGCCGTTTTCTCGGCATCTGCCGGATCCATTGCTATCTGCCAGAATCCCGCCACCATGTCCACTACCGTGAAGTACCTGGCAGAGCCCAGCTGAGAAAGCGTCTCCTGTATATTGGGGATGGGGTATGGATCGATGCGAGTTACGGCATTTAGTTTGCGGTAGTCCACTACCAATCGATACGAGCCATCTGGCTTTTCCACCAATAGTGCTGGTGCTCCCCAGGGTGACTTTGAGTGTTCGACAATGCCGCGATCAATCAGGTCCTGCACCTGCCGCTCCATCTCCTCACGTTGGGAGTAAGGAATCCTGTACGCACGCTGGTAAACGGGCGATGAAGTGCCGGTTTCTACCCTGTGCTTTATAACGCCACAGCAGCCCAAATCCAGGTTGGACGCGGCGAATACCTCCGAGTAGTCGTTCAGCAAACCAGCCAGAGCCTCCCTCTCCCTGGATTTTACGTGAGAAAGATCGAACGACACCTTTGGAGCATCCGAAGGACTAGCATGCTCTACAGCTGCGAGTACCGTATCGGTGGGCTCACGTTTCTCTATCGCAGAGGTGAAGAAAGCCAATGTTTTGTTCTTGGGAAGGCTCAGTGGCTGCTGGCTACAGTTAACCACCCGTAGGGGCACTCTGTGGGCGTCATTAACTGTCACGAGGCACGCGGCTGCCTTCAGGCCATTGCTGAGAGAGTCGACCGGCTCAAGCACTCCCACGGCGCCGCTCTCTACATCTGAAGGCACAAACGCATACAAAATGTGCTCCGACCAAGGAAGGACGACCGCCTCATCGACCAGCCTGACGGCAACCCGCGAATATACCTTCTCCAATGATCCCACTGTTTGACGGGTGTCAATATCGGTAATGCGAATCTCAGCCCCTCTCCTGTTCAAAAACGGAACTTTTGAGCCGCCCGCATTAACCTCTTCCTCAGAGAATGAGACTACTACCTTCCCTTTTCTAAAAAAAATCCTGCCCTAATATACCTGACACTCCGTTTTGCAGAGACACCGTGTCCGGGCATACGTAGCAGGGGTGCTCCAATGCAATTCCGCTGAGAGAGAAGTGTAACCGGTAGAGTCCACTTATGCCAAGAGGATCCCCCGTTATGCCTACAAATTTGGTTGCCATACCACCAGACGCTTCCAACACCTCTCGGTCCCCCTTCCTTCGAAGCGTGTTAAAACTGCTCTCCTTAAGCAATGTCACCTTTGACCCCGTATCTATCAACAATTCCATGCAGCAACCATTTAACTTGCAACGCACAACAGGGCATGCCTCGTCGGCCACACAAACCACCACCACCTCATCATCCACTGCTCCCTCCCCATGCTCCTCAGGATGGGGAGGACTATCTAGTTTTTTGTCTCGGTATGTGGAGCCCCGCTGTAGGCTTGCTTAGGGCGTGTCTCGCCTGCTTCTTTTTGTGGCTCCCCACGGCGCACGTTTTGGCAGAACCTGGCGATGTGTCCGCGACCCTGGCAAGCGAAGCATACGATTTCTTCAAAATCTCGCATACCGCGCCTGTAGCTTTGTGGCGGTCTCCGGTTTCCAGCGAATGGGCGCTGTTGAGCGCGCGCTTCAACCTGGCGTTCCACCTGCTGAGATAGCAGCTGTTCTAAGCGATCTAACCGCTCTGTCAAGAGAGCAACCTCAGGGTTGAGCACCGCTCTCTCTATGACGCGTACTCTCGCTGCGGCTGTCGTTAACGCCTCATTCCGTTCCTCATCCAATGCGGCCGCCACGGCTTGGTCGAAATTGCTCGGCTTGCGCGAGAGCACGAACCGGCGCACGGGGTCTTGCAGACCAGCCACGAACAAAGCGGTCATTTCCTCTTTAAGTAAATCCTCAGCGTATTTCTTCTTTAGCTGGTCTCCTTCCTCCTCCCTGCTTAACGTATCGCGTGCTAGGCGCTGAAGCCGCGACGCAAATGTTCGCACTTCCTCCCCTACCATCTGTCCGGCGTCACGGAACCTCTGTACCCGCACGTGACGTGGTTCAGTGTCTAAATGCTCAAACGCGAGCTTCTTAAATTCCGCAAATGATTTTGTGGATTTAACTTTTTCGTCTCGCCATGCAAAATCATGAGCAGCTCCTGCCATCTTACACCTCGCCATTCCCAGCATTTGAGCATCGGACCATCCCCCCATTTTCCCAATCTCTTCTAGCATGGAAAAGAAATCTTAGATTGGAACCCCTGTCTTATCTCCCGTAAACGTCGGAATGACGCTTCCTAATGCCAGCATGCTTCCTCCGAGCGACGGCTGTGGAGTGGGAGCTCCCTCAGATACAGACATTTTTTTTTCGCTCAAGCCCTCCGGTGCCTGAAGCCTCTCAAATGGAGGTAAAAGTCCCACAATCAGTCCCGTGATTCCCTTTAGGTTACAATTTTGAAATCATGAATGTCGCAGCATTCAGAGGACATTTGCTTTTGAGACCCCACTTCTGACACCAGTGTGATGACCGCCCATAATGCGCAGGTCCACACGGGACGGACAGGCAAAGAGACACCGTATGGCTCAGTTTAAACAAACAGATATATTCAATAACGCATGATTAAGATTATACATCAGAGGCTGGGGCGTCCGAGCTTACGTGCCGACGACTTCATGGGGACGATGGAGGGGCTCCGGAGTTGAGCTCGCACGGTTGCTGGCAGAAGCTGCACGCCGTCTGGCTTCGGCGCTGAAGGCCGCCTTGGCGAACGATGTCGTCCTGAGCGTGCTTCTTCGGTACTCCTTGTCGATTTTTATATCCTCTTATCCCCACACTCCCTAGGGTGAGGACGCCCACGCCGGAGTGGGGGGGGGGGGCTAGGGCTTTCACTTGGGCTCACAAACACACCACCGCACTTATGGTCTCGCCCCCCTCACGTGTTGAGTCCGAGGGAAAGAAGGTTGTCGTCGAGGTAGCGCATAGCGTCGGCTGTGGTAAGGCGCGCTCTGGCCCGCTGACTGTTCCCGCGGGTCACCGGCCTCCGTTCTCCATCAAATGACACTCGCCCCTCAAGGCCGGAACGCGAGGTCACTAAAAGGCCGGGAAAGTGGTCCCTTGTCCCGGGATGTGCTCGGGAGGGTTGATTGATGATGCCCGCCGTCTTGCCACGGGGCCAGGCCCGCCGAAACGAGGCCCCCCTGGAACGGCCACGGCAATTGGGGAAGATAACGCCCGTCTCCCCGCGGTGGCGGCGGCGGCGGCGTTCGTCTCGTGCCGACACTATGGAAAGGGGGTGCGGTTGGGCTTAAACCCCTTCGTTCTGGTCGTCACTCTCAACGAGTATGGCTCGGTAATTGATGATGCCGCTGTCATCTGGGTCGTCTCCGTGCGGTCCACGGCGGCAGGCCCAAAAGCCATCTCACTCAAGTTGCTTGCAGCCATATACAGTAGAAACATGAAAGGGGGTCCGGTTGTGCTTTCGCCGCCACTGGGGGCTCCATCTACGCCGCGCCGTCGAACGCGGACCCTCGTAGCACACACAAGGAACGTCACAATATGTGTCATGCAAAGCTGCACTAGAACATTTGTTGTGTTCTAATACTATGGTTAAGGAAATCGCTAAAAGTAGAAAAAATTTGCTGCATACAAGTGACTTCTGATTACCGCGATAGAGTTAAGGCTCTCGTCCTCGCGAAAATCCGGCATCGGCATCGTCGGAGACGTTGTGAAGGAACAATCCACGGAGAAGCAACCTAGGAGGGCCACCTATATCACGTGACCTTGTAGCGTCATCACAACCTGCCCACCGGATTGTGAGGAAACAGACCACCGCAGCAGGTGACAGTCAGTGTAATGACTGGTCGCGAGAGTCTGCTCGGGAAGAGCAACCTCGGTCACACAAGCCGCACAGATGGCAGCACCTGCCATCGCAAAGCAGCGGCGGATCGCCTAGCCGCTGCACCACTGTTCCAGGAGTGGTGTGAGGACTCCCGGGGATCTATGAATGTAAAGTACAGAATGACCAATACCGCATATATGGATATTAACCCATTAAAGCTATAGCGTCCTACCCTTAGGTCGGAGCTTAAGTGTCACCTCCAATTTTATTAACCCTCCAAGTGTAGTTATATGGCTACAAATTAACGCTGTACAGTGTGCGAAAAAACTTGCAGCTGAACAAAAATTCGCCCTTCGTCTTCGATGTTGACAGAGCTTAGCTCGAAGCTAATGAGTCATTATTTTGACTAAAGTTTATGCACAGCACTTCTTCACAGCGTAATCATTGCCGAAAAGATTATTTACCTCAAGGATAATAGCCAGAATGCTATTGCGCACAGCTCTCCAGGCAGCGCGAATACTTGCTCTCTGAATAGATGCTACCGCTGGTTGCCTCATGGTTTTTAAGACCTTCGTGTGTATTTGTGATATTTATACTTTCTTCTCAAAGGATTGCACCAAGCCAAAGCGCATAGCCCTGTGGGAAGATCACCAACTCCAACGAGCCACCGATTCATGTGCGTGGTCAAAGAGACCGACAAGAGGTGTCCAAGGCGGTCTTCTCAGAACGAGTACCGAGAAAGAGTTCCACACAGTACCGGCTCCTCCTGCAGTGGTATTACTACCAGCAAGTCGTCCCTGGAACCCACAACAACGCACAATAGCGCACAATAGACTAGATGAAATCTAATTCTGACTATGAGAGTGTGCTCAATAAAGTCCTTCTCGTCGAAGTTCTACACAGGAGATCTTGAAAACCACTACCTTGTGGAATGAAGGGGACCATTCCCATTAAACGATAGCACTTTGTCCTTAGCTGCCTCGGGCAGTTCAGCACAGCGCTGTCGGGACAGCATGACAGCATCGTGAACTAAAACTCGGGAGGCTTTGTACAAAACAGTGAGAGGTGTATGTTGTATCTAGAGAGCTGAATGACGCCGTGTAGATGTAGCAGGTGCCAGGTCATTGTTAATTTGCTCATAAAGGGAAACGAGATGAAGGAAATGACTAGATTACGCCCCGACAGATCCCTGGAAACTTCTAACGGGGTTTGAGGGCTGCTGCAGAACAGCGTCAGAATGAAAGAGACGACATCCCCCTCTTTGCCGAATTCGGCCGCGATTTCGTGTCGACATCGTGTCGTCGTCCCCACTCTCCCCGCACGCCGCAAACCTTATATGCATGGATGAGTGACCGTGCAGGACGACCGTATACCCTGCACCTCTACGAACTTCCCCCCGTCTCATCCTACACTCACGCCCACACCGCGCGACTAATTACTGCAGCCGGTCACTCCAGCACTCTCACCGAAGTGCATTCATTAAATCTTATCCTTATACGTAACGCAACAGACATCTCACATCAACATCTCACATCCTTATACCATAGCCTCAAAGTTTTGCATCGTCTTAGCTATCTCGGGAATCCACATTACCAAATGGGTAAACTTCGGGTCACTTTTGCTTTCAACTTCTTAGGAACACCCATAAAAAGCCACGTACTTGTCATCAGCGGCTGGCGGACCATGAGTGCGAGGTGCGCAGCCAGCCAGCAAGATTCTTGTAGTTTGCGATCAGCAGTCTGCACTCCGGCGGGTAGCAGTCAGCTATGTGAATCCTCCAAATTGGGGACCGTTCTATGCGCCGCGCCGAGGAGAAGTTGAAGTGATGGCTGCTGTTTTCAGTCAGTCAGCTGCACGTCTAAACGCTACGAAATGTTACAACGTAAGCAAGTCATTTTATTTTTACACCCCAAACTATTAGGCGCACCTATAACCACCACCGCTGGTGAATGCTTAGTGATAAACGTGTACGCCTGAAGGCTTAGTGTGCACGTGTGCCTGGCCCATATTTTCATATCTAACACAGATGGCGCCGGATGAGAATGCTGGCGGAAATACGTTTTCAAATTTATTCGGCTAAGTGATTTTCAGCGCGGAACGATAAATAAAAATATACTTGAGCGCACAAGTAAATTGCTTTCCATCGGCATCTCTTTGGCCTGTAGCAACAAGGCCTAGTCAGATATTCTGCTTTCCTCATGCGCACTAAAGATGACGGGATCTGCGCCGTTATATTTCAACTAGTTCAGTTCGTGCAACCATGGGTTGGTGAGACATGAGAGAAAACCTCAGAGAGCGTTATCGGTCCCTTCTTGCTGAATAGATTGCCAAGTGGCTGCGTATAACAGCGCGTTGGCACGGATGTGAACAACCAAGAATGAAGATGAAGAGCCTACAGCTATTGCAAAAGAAGCAACAGATACGTCCGAAACTTCACGTTTCCAGCGCTTCCAACATATTTAAGCCAACTTGAGTGATCCATTGCTCAATACCGTGGATTTGCACCACTTAAAGTACCCGTGGAATATCCGGTGGCCTAAATCAAGGCTCTGTGAGGTGTCAATGACGCTTCTCTGATGCAGAATCTCTCACTAAAATTTGTACTTATGCAGAAGTGGGTTCGCTACGATAAACATTTGTGTATCATGTGGGAAAGTTGAAGCAATAGATCATTTTCTCTTCTCTTGCCGGCGGTTGGCAGTTCAGAGAAAATAGTATTTGGAGGTCCCTCTTTCGAGGTTAGGACTTCCTCTGTCTCTTCGAGTTCTTCTTTAGTTCGGTGCGAGCGCAAGGGGATTCCCGCTAAGCGGTGTTTGCGGCTACATTCATGATTACATAAGTACAAGTAATCGATTACCTTGTTAGCTGCATACAAAATTTTGTCGCATGTCGAAAAATGCTCGATACTGTACCTGGTAATTCATATTGCTTCAATTCATTTGACTTTTCCAATTTTTATCTTGATTCATTCTTCTCACGCCTATTTTTCCCCGCACAAGTACCTCATTGAGATTACCTACTGAACCTTGGCCAATACCTCTTCGTGGGAATGTGTCATGCACTAAGAAGAAGAAGAAGAAGAAGAAGAAGAAGAAGAAGAAGAAGAAGAAGAAGAAGAAGAAGAAGAAGAAGAAGAAGAAGAAGAAGAAGAAGAAGAAGAAGAAAAGGCGCCGCGACAAGGAGAAGAAGAAGAATAAGAGAATAAGATGGCGTCAGGCGGTAGTGGCTACATATCCGAAGAGGAGAGGTTGCGCATCCTGAATGAGCTCTTTGAAAGAGTGCCCCGACTCGTCCGCTCCAGTCGTGCAGCCGGGGCCAGTAGTGGACGCTGACGGCTGCGAGCACTACGAAGGTGAAGGCGAGGGCTTGTGGCACGTGCCCGCTCTACCCCGCTGCGAGACCCCCCCGCGTGGTGGGAACACCGCGGACGACTCCATCGCTGAGGGGACTCTGCCAATGCTCTTCGCTAAGCCCACACCTGACAGCTGGCCCTGGAGTAGGCTCGGCGAACCAAGCCCCCGCGCACTGCCGCCGAGGGGAGTGAAGCGCCCACGCCGTAAGCCGCCCACACGAACAGAAGGTAGCCCCTACTGCCTCCCTCGTGAAACTCAGGACGAAGGCGCGGAACTCGCCGGACCATCCCTGGAAGACCGCCTGGACCGCCAGGTTCCCTTCGAACGCAGACGCGGCTGAAGAGAAAGGGCGAGCCCGCGTTGGCGGTGCGCCACTACGAGGAGGGCCACGTGCAACTTCAAGGGAGCTTGAGAAAGATCAAGGGCGCTTGCGAGCGTCGAAAGACTGGGGCACGGGCTTCAACGGGACCTACTGACTGCTTCCGCTCAACTGTGATACATGGTGAACCTAAACTGGAACCAAGATGGAATAAACTAGACAGTTTTTTATGGCAGTTACAAAAAAACTGAGATCTAATCCGTGCTAAGCCTGGATTACCCCACTCATGAATGCATGCGTGGTGTGCCGCTATTTAGTCATGTGTAGAGAGCAAGCATTCTCACTAAACATACACTTATGGGCTCGTTTCATTACGTAAGTAGCAAGCAGTAGCGTGGCAAAAACAATGACGAAGCGTCTACGCCCTGTCACCATTTCTATCTCAGAAGAAAAGGGGTATCAGCATTTTCTTCTACACGGGGATGTCACACGTTCCATGTGAGGCCGGTCAGGCGTATGTAAGGAACGAGGACGCTAGGGTGCGAACGGGCGCACACGTTTATTGCACGCGACGCGGTAACCAAACACGCAGCACACCATCACAGAGGAAGGGGAAATTGCGGATACTGCAAGCCCGTGAGAGCGCGGGCACGAGGACGAGCTGAGGTGCGCACACTGTAGCCGTGACCTAGCGGTTAAAGCATCCCCCTCGCATCCGGGTGAGTGGTGGGTTCGATCTCTTGCGCCGCCAAATACTCACCACTGAGTTTGAAATAGTTAAAAGAGTTCCCATTACCTGGAAAACGGCTCTTCTGTGCTGAAGTGCTTGGGAAAAGTCCTTTTTTTTTTGGAGTTAAACATATCCAAAATATATTGTGGAATAGGAACATGCCTGCTTACATCTACGCAATCAAGTATGTTACATTGATGTTATGCCTGCAACCATCCACAGATGCACTGAAAACAAACCACACGATTTTAAATAACCTAGCTTCGTCAACATGCATGCTGAAGCGAGGTTAAGCATTATTTTGCAACTATAGCTCTTCTGGTGGGCTTTTGCGAGATCTTGTCATCGTCCGCTCTTTTCCCACATGCCGCAACTCTTAAATAGATGGATGATTGACCGTGCGTGGAGCCGCACGGGACGCACACATACTCTGCACCCCTACGAACCTCTTACGCACATGATCTGTGGCTCTGTATCACCTCTGCTTTGAGTAAACATGTATGGTTCGGCGAATCACTCACTTCGATTCACTCTCTGTCTTGAGACCGGCAAAAGAGGGGTACCAAACAGACACTCCCTTTTCCCAGTTTGTAGTGGGGTTGCAATAGAGCCTCTCATGAAACCGTGGCATCTACTGTGACACCGCTGCTATCCAAGAGGTGCTATCACGCCCACTAGCAAGCACGTATACAGCCTACAGACTAAGAGTGCGCATCCGCGCGTGCATTGCCTTTTTACAGGCCCACGGAGCTCCCAAAACGGTAGCGAAAAGGCAACGTAACAAGAACCGATTGCGATCGACTAACAGCCATTGCAGAGGCGGGAAAGCCGCTGACGCTTTGGTGACTGCGGCGTTGACTTCGTGGGTATTTGAGTGATCCTTTTTTTCTGATCCTCGGAAACCAGTGGAGAAGAGCTCGTTTCAGCGCTTTATGGGGCGTACAAATGTTTCTGCATAGTCGTGCAGGTGCTGCCACGACAGTCGAGGTGAGCACGCAAAGCAGCTTAGGCAAGCTGATGCAAGTCATGACGGCACAATGATAGATCTCAGCTGTGGACGCATCTACGGCGGCTGCAGAGCTGTAGCTAGAGCTCTAAACAGACATGGACGTAATCGTACGACACAGTGGCTCATGTATGGTGAAGTTTGGTCATATACCATCAGAAAATAATATTCGGCGTATGCTATCGTCCTCTTCTCAACGCTCGTTTATTAACGACCTTGATGACGAACTTAACATAATACACACCAGACTTCCATCGGCTTCCCTGTTTTTACTAGGTGATTTTAACTTTTCGACTATTTCTTGGGTTACCCAGCCTCCTACCCTATCTCAATTTTTATCCAATGCCAGTGATTTTTTTTATTTATGCTTCTTTTTTTCACTTACCTAATTAGTCACTAACGCTACCAGAATCTCTGTCAACGCAGCCAACACTTTAGATTTTATCCTAACAAGTCGAGCTGACTTTGCTTTAGTCATCACCTACTTACCTAACATAAGTGATCACTCTTTGCTGATTTTCAACATTAACGCTGCCAGTTCTAAACCTGCAAGAGAGAAAAAGACCATACTAGATTATATTAGAGAAGACTTCGATGGCATTAACAATGAATTATCAGTTTTTTACTCAAAACTTCTTCAGAAATTTTGACGATCGCTCTGTGCAAACTAACTGGGATATGTTCACGGCCAAAGTTCACGAACTAACTCAGAAATATGTTCCAAGACGCACCATCGACGGGCACGGGCGAACGCGCAACTCACTCACGCTTTACACCAAGAAGCCAGAGGTAGCTGAACAAGCAGCGATAGCACTTGCTCTCAAAGACTCGAGCTTCACAACTGTCTACAGCGACTCTAGAGCAGCCACACGAGCTTTCGCCAAAATCAGAATAGACAAGACGACGCTACGAATCTTAGGCGGAAGTAACATCACCGATCACTCCATCGTATGGTTCCCCGCACACATGGGTAGCTTAGGGGGTGGTTTGCGGAATCTCAACGAGATCGCACACGAGGCGGCGCGAGGACTCATCGGCCGCGTCCCTCCGGTGTCCTACGCTACCCCACATATCAAGTATAGGGATCAGTTATTCACGTACAACGAGCTCACTAAGCACTTTTATTTAGACAGACAAAGGTTCCCCTCCCGGATAAGAAATTAGCCCGCAGCCAGTCGGTCACGTTACGCTTTCTCCAAACGAATTCATACCCCAACCCTTGGCGCATGAAGCACATCGACCCAGTCTACGACGGGCAACATGTGTGTGAACAGTGCAGTGAACGTGTAGACTTGAACCATATGCTGTGTGGTTGTGCATCGAGTGACGCCTACACCAAGAACAAGGAACATTGGGACAAAGTGCTAAAGAGTGCTTCACTTCACGACCAGCTTCGGGCTGTCCAGGAAGCCCGCGCGGCGGCGGAGAGCTTCGGGCTCTCTGTGCCGACGTGGGAGCTGCCCTCTACACATGGCGCCTAGCCGAGTCTCCTTCAGGAACCCTACTAAGGGATATAAAGTTTTACCACCACCACCATCACTTCTAATCCTCAAGCCCCATGGTATACCGCCCATATAAGACGCCTATCTAACAGAAAAAAGCGCCGATATCGTACAGCCAGGCTATCACCATGTAACGCGCACTGGGACGCATACAAGACTGCTGCTGATGCCTATATAACTGCTCTTAAGGAAGCAAAAGATAACTTCCTTTCTAACACATTACCATCCATGCTATCTACCAACAGTAAAAAATTCTGGCGCGTCATCAACCCGCATACCTAGAATCTATTAACTTAACGGACGCGTCAGGTGACCCTATTCCGGCTCATTTATGCGCATCAGAACTTAACGAAACTTTTGTTCAGAACTTCGCGCGCACATGAAGCATCAAACATCCCGTTCCACTCCGGTATAATTTCCCAACAATGCCTGAAATTGTCATCGATTCATCTGGCGTTGGTAAACTTATTGATGCCCTACAATTTCATTCATCACCTGGTTTTGACTCCATTCATGCTAAATTCTTAAAAATACAATTGTCTACAGTTCCTTAATACTAACAAAGATTTTTCAGCAGACTCTCGATAGTTCCATTCTGCCAACACAATGGAAAGTCGGGAAGGTGGTTCCATTATTCCAATCAGGAAATAGAACATCCCCAAGAAATTATCGCCCCATCTCCCTCACTAGTACTTGTTGCAAACTATTAGAACATGCCATCTTCACTATCCTTGTGAACTTTCTCGAGTCTAATTCGTTTTTTACACCCGCACAGCATGGCTCTCGGAGGTCATTTTCTTGTGAAACCCAACTTGCCAGCTTCACCATCAAACTTCTCCATATTTTAGATCGCGCATCAGAAGCTGACTGCATTTTCCTAGATTACTCGAAAGCATTCGACAAGATATGTCACCGCTTACTATTTTTAAAGCTAACCCAACTGAATATCGACTACAATGTTCTGAAATGGATTGAATATTTTCTTCTTAAACGATTGCAGTTCGTTTACGCTAATAATTTTAACTCACCTTTAAGCGAAGTTTACTCGGGCGTGCCACAAGGGTCAGTGCTTGGGCCCCTTTTATTTCTTGTTTACATCAGTGGTCTCCCTTCGATTGTATCATCTAACATTCTTTTGCTTGCTGACGACTGTGTTGTTTTTCGCGAAATAAATTCTCCCGACGATGCTAACATTCTCCAGCGTGATCTTTATAAGATTTCTCTTTGGAGTGATGAATGGCTTATGGAACTTAATGCTAATAAGTGCAAAATTATGCGAATATCAAGAAGTTCCAACTCTCCGCCTGTGTACTACCTAAATAACGTTGCCTTAGAAGCGGTTACTTCATATAAATACCTGGGTGTTCATATTTCTGCTGACCTTAACTGGACGCGCCATATTCAGTACATTACTAACAAAGCTAACCACATGTCGGGCTACATGCGCCGTAACTTTTCCAAAACTCCATCTTCTTTGAAATTATTGTTTTATAAAACACTAATACGTTCTAATCTCAAATATGCCGCAGCAATATGGGATACGCATCATGAAAAACTGATAAGTTTGCTTGAGCTGGTTCAAAATTACGCTGCTCGTTTTATCTTGTCCAACTTTAACCGTACCGCAAGTCTAACAAGCATGAAAGCTAATCTTTCTCTACCTCTTTTAGCATCCCGCCGGCAGACAATTCGTTTGAGCCTTTTTCATAAGCTATACCATCACCACACGCTACGCGATTCCATTTCGTCCCCCAGATACGTGTCAAACTGCACTGATCATCGTCACAAAGTTGGCATTGTAACATGTAACACTAAAACGGCATTTCAGTCTTTCTTGCCTCGTACATCACGTGAATGGAACCGCCTTACCGCAGATATCGTCGACATAATTGATAAGCAGCATTTTCGTTCTGCACTAGCTATTATTGTATAACAGGAGGATGATAATACTTGTTCGGTAATATGCATTGTATCTATTTATTTATTTTTGTTTTGTAACCACTCCCCTCTTTAATGCTTTTGGCCCTGAGGGTTCAATAAATGAAATGAAAAATGAAATAAGAGCCCACGGACGGGTTAACCGCTCACAAGCATCTGAACAAGGCTGGTCTACTTCATTAAGTGGCCAAAGAGTTTCGTTACACCACATTCGGCTGATCCAGAGTTTTGATTATGACTAGAGGACATGAAGAGCATTTCCCCTACCAGACTTGAAGAAATCTAATTCTGCCTATGAGAGTGTGCCCGGTCAAGCCCTTCTAGGCAAAGTTCTGCACAGGACATCTTGAAAACCACTACCTGGCGGATTAAGAAAGACCATTCCAATCAAACGATAGCACTTTGTCCTTAGCTGCCTCAGGCAGTACGGCACAGCGCTGTCGGAACAGCATGGTAGCATCGTGAAATGAAACTCGAGAGGTTTGTACAAAACAGCCAGAGCTTTATGTTATATCTAGACAGCTGAATGACGCTGTGGAGATGTTGTAGGCGCCAGGTCATTGTTAATTTGCTAACAAAGTGAAACGAGAGGAAGGAAATGACTAGGTACACCCCTCCAGATACCTGGAAATTTATGACGGGGTTTGAGTGCCGCTGCGGAAAAGGGTCAGAATGAGAGAGACGACATGCCCCCTCAATGCCGAAATCGGCCGCGATTTCGTGTCGACATCGTGTGGACGCAGGGACACCATCATCGAAACTTTATTTATCTGGAAAAGCTGTGTCCACATATGTATTTCACTAGATTTGTTACATGAAGCAACTCTCAAAGTAACCAAATGTGCCAGCAGTACGACGACCCCATTCTCAGTCGCTATACAATAAAACACGACCTGTGTACTAATTAGGCGGTGGCAGTTTGCGGCTTGAAGTCAAATCTATTCCTGCGTTGCAGTACACTAGTTACAGGTGCGCGGTAAAAAAAGAAAGGTCCTCTGAGGTGCGCTGCACGTGCCCTAAAAAACGACGAAGTGAGCGACAGCAGCGTCTGCACAGGAGAAACAAATAAAAAAGCTTTAGATCTGATTGCCCGCGTCCAATGGCGTCCAACGTAAAATCGTAAGGAGTGTGTGTACGTAGTATCGTGCATGGAAAGTGCTGCTAGTCGTCGCCATTAGTGCTCGTAAAAGGTGAGGTTCGGGAGACCAGGAAGGGGTGGCGGTAATACCGACTAAATATAACAAAGGAATTGGGGCTAGTTGGTGCTTCGTACTTGAATGCTTATTGTCGCCAAGCGAACGAGAAGGGCCGAAGAAGGAAACAGAGAACGGTGCACGGACCCAACTCTTTTCTATTGCAGAGGCACGTCACATTTATTAGAGACGTCACACTGACACTGAAGTAACAGCGGTGGACGGTGGCGACACCGCCGGCGCGACTGGCGCCGCTTCTGGTTGCTGCCCCAAAGAGCAGGCTTGAGTCGAACCAGAGAAATCGTTCAGAAAATTACGCAGCCTTGAAGAAACACCCTGGTCCTGGAAGAAACACTCAGCTATCACATGGGGCTGATGTGATAGCTTCAGACGTTGTCAGCACCCCAGTGATAACCGCGCAGCTTCGGTCGCTCAGTCTCGAAAATGATACGATGTCTCTTTGCGATAACAATCGAAGGAGCCTATATTCAGATAGAGGGCTTCTATGTGGATTTTATGGCAGTTATAAAAAACTGCCATCTAATCCGTGCTAATCCTGGACTACCCCACTGCAGGAATGCATGCGTGGTGTGTCGCTATGTAGTCATATGTAGACAGCAAGCATTCTCACTAAACTTACACTTATGGGCTTGTTTCATTACGTAAGTAGCAAGCAGTAGCGTGGCAAAACAGTGACCAAGCGTCTACGCCATGTCATCATTTCTATCTCAGAAGAAAAGGTGTATCCGCATTTTCTTCCACACGGGGATGTCACACGTTCCATGTGAGGCCGGTCAGGCGCATGTAAGGAACGAGGACGCTAGGGTGCGAACGGGCGCAGACATTTATTGCACGCGACGCGCAAACCAAACACGCAGCACACCATCACATAAGGGGGAAATTGCGGACACTGCAAGCCCGTGCGAGCGCGGACACGAGCACGAGCTGAGATTCGCACATGTAGCAGTGATTTAACGGTTAAAGCATCCCCCTCGCTTCCGGTGGGTGCTGGGTTCGATCTCCCACACCGACAAATACTCACCACTGAGTTTCAAATGGTTAAAAGAGTTCCAATTACCTGGAACACCGCTCTTCTGGGCTGAAGTGCTTGGGAAAAGTCCTTTTTTTTTCTTTTGGAGTTAAGCATATCCAAAATTTATTGTGCCCTAGAAACATGCGTGCTTACATCTACGCAATCAAGTATGCTACATTGCTGTTATCCCTGCAACCATCCACAGATGCACTGAAAAACAAACCACACGGTTTTAAATAACCTACCTTCCTCAACATGTATGCTGAAGCGAGGTTAAGCATTATTTTGCAACTATAGCTCAACTGGTGGGCTTTTGCGAGATCTTGTCATCGTCCGCGCTTTCCCCACAAGCCGCCACTCTTAAATAGATGGATGATTCACCGTGCTGGAGCCGCACGGGACGCACACATACCCTGCACCCCTACGAACCTCCTACGCACATGGTGTGTGGCTCGTTATCACCTCTGCTTTGAGTAAACATGTATGGTTCTGCGAATCACTCACTTCGATTCGCTCTCTGTCTTGCGACCGGCAAAAGAGGGGTACCAAACAGACACTCCCTTTTCCCAGTTTGTAGTGGGGTTGCGATAGAGCCTCTCATGAAACCGTGGCATCTACTGTGAGACCGGTGCTATCCAAGAGGTGCTATCACGCCACTACCAAGCACGTCTGCAGCCTACAGACTAAGAGTGCGCATCTACGTGTGCATTGCCTTTTTACAGGCCCACGGAGCTCCCAAAACGGTATCCAAAAGGCAACGTAACAAGAACCGATTGCGATCGACAACCGGCCATTGCAGAGGCGGGAAAGGCGCTGACGCTTTGGTGACTACGACATTGACTTCGTGGATACTTGGGTGATCCTTTTCCCTGATCCTCGGAAACCAGTGGAGAACAGCTCGTTTTAGCGCTTTATGGGGCGTACAAATATTTCTGCATAGTCGTGCAGGTGCTGCCACGACAGTCGAGGTGAGCACGCAAAGCAGCTTAAGCAAACTGATGCTAGTCATGACGGCACAATGATAGATCTCAGCTGTGGACGCATCTACGGCGGCTGTAGAGCTGTAGCTAGAGCTCTGAATGGACACGGACGAGTCGTACGACACAGTGGCTCATATATGACAAAGTGGCTCATATAAGAGCCGACGGACGGGTTAACCGCTCACACACATGTGAACAAGGCTGATCTACTTCATTAAGTAGCCAATGAGTTTCTTTATACCGCATTTGGATGATCCAGAGTTTATATTATGGCCAGAGGGCATGAATAGCATTTCTTCTAGCAGACTAGAAGAAATATAATTCTGCCTATGAGAGTGTGCTCAGTCAAGTCCTTCTAGTCAAAGTTCTGCACAGGACATCTTGAAAACCACCACTTGGCGGAAAAAAGGGGACAATTCCCATTAAACGATAGCACTTTGTCCTTAGCTGCCTCAGGCAGTTCGGCACAGCGCTGTCTGGACAGCATGACAGCATCGTGAATTGAAACTCGAGAGGCTTTGTAGAAAACAGTGAGAGTTGTATGTTATATCTAGACAGCTGAATGACGCCGTGGAGATGTTGCAGGCGCGAGGTAATTGTTAATTTGCTCATGAAGTGAAACTAGAGGAAGAAAATGACTAGATAACGCCCCGCCAGATACCTGGAAACTTGAAACGGGGTTTGAGGGCTGCTGCGAAAAAGGGTAAAGGGTAAGAATGAGAGAGACGGCCTCCCCCTTCTTTGGCGAAATCGGCCGCTATTTCGTGTCCACATCGAGTCGTCGTCCACGCTCTCCCCGCACGCCGCAAACCTTAAATGCATGGATGAGTGACCGTGCGAGACGACCGCATACCCTGCACCCTTACGAACTTCCCCCGTCCCATCCTCCACTCACGCCCACACCGCGCGACTAATTACGGCAGCCGGTCACTCCAGCACTCTCACCGAAGTGCATTCAATAAGTCTCAGCCGTATACGAAACGCAGCAGACATGTCGCATCCAGAGTTACTACCCTCATACTATAGCCTCAGAGTTTTGCATCGCCTTAGCTATCTCGGGAATTCACATGACCAAATCGGTAAACTTCAGGTCCGTTTTGCTTTCAACTTCTGAGGAACACTCATAAACAGCCACGTGCTTGTCATCAGTGATATTGCGGACAGTGAGTGCGAGGTGCGCAGCCAGCCAGCAAGATTCTTGTAGCTTGCGGTCAGCAGTCTGCACTCCGGTGAGTAGCAGTCAGTTGTGTGAATTCTCGAAATTGGGGAGCGTTCTACGCACCACGCCGAGGAGAACAGGAAGTGTTGGCTGTTGTTTTCAGTCAGCTAGCTGCACGTCTAAACGCTACGAAATTTTAGAATGTAAGTAAGTCATTTTATTTTTAACCCGAAACTTTTAGGCGCCCCTATATCCATTACCGCTGGTGAATGCTTAGTGATAAACGTGTACACCTGACGGCTTAGTGTGCACGTGCGCCTGGCCCATATTTTCATATCTAACACAGATGGCGCCGGATGAGAAGGCTGGCGGAAATGCGTTTTCGAATTTATTCGGCTAAGTGATTTTCAGCGAGGAACGATAAATAAAAATATACTTCAGCGCACAAGTAAATTGCTTTCCATCGGCATCTCTTTGGCCTGTAGCAACAAGGCCTAGTCAGATATCCTGCTTTCCGCATGCGCACTAAATTGACGGGATCTGCGCCGTTATATTTCCACTAGTTCAGTTCGTGCAACGATGGGTTGGTGAGGCACGAGGGAAGACCTCAGACAGCGTTGTCGGTCCCTTGTTGCTGAATAGATCGCCAAGTGGCTGCGTATAGCGGCGCGTTGGCACGGATGTGAACAACCAAGAATGAAGATCAATAGCCCACAGCTATTGCAAAAGAAGAAACAGATACGTCCGAAACTTCACGTTTCCAGCGCTTCCAACATATTTAGGCCAACTTGAGTGATCCATCGCTCAATACCGTAGATTTTCACCACTTAATGTACCCATGGAACATCCGGTAATTCAAGGCTTTGTGAGGTGTCAATAACGCTTCTGCGATGCCGAATTCCTCACTAAAATTTGTACTTATGCAGATGTGGGTTCGCTACGAGAAACATTTGTGTATCATGTGGGAAAGTTGAAGCAATAGATCATTTTCTCCTCTCTTGCCGGCGGTTGGCAGTTCAGAGAAAACAGTATTTGGAGGTCCCTCTTTCGAGGTTCGCACTTCCTCTGTCTCTTCCAGTTCTTCTTTAGTTCGGTGCGAGCGCAAGGGGATTCCCGCTAAGCGGCGTTTGCGGCTACATTCATGATTACATAAGTACAACTGATCGATTACCTTGTTAGCTGCATACAAAATTTTGTCGCATGTCGAAAAATGCTCGATTCTGTACCTGGTAATTCATATCGCTTTGATTCATTTGACTTTTCCAATTTTTATCTTGATTCATTCTTCTCACGCCTATTTTTCCCCGCGCAAATACCTCATTGAGATTGCCTACTGAACCTTGGCCAATCCCTCTTCGTGGGTATGTGCCATGCACTAAGAAGAAGAAGAAGAAGAAGAAGAAGAAGAAGATGGCGTCAGGCGGTAGTGGCTACATATCCGAAGAGGAGAGCTTGCGCATCATGAATGAGTTCTTTGAAAGAGCGACACCGGCAGATATAGAAGATAATTACGTTACGAAGAGATCCGTCGCTTGGTTACCGGTAGGTCACCTTACAAAAGATTCAAGCCACCCTCCGAGTGCTCCGACTCCTCCGTTCCAGTCGGCAGCCGGGGCCAGTAGTGGACGCTGACGGCTGCGAGCACTACGAAGATGAAGGCGAGGGCTTGTGGCACGCGCCCGTTCGGCCCCGCTGCGAGACCCCCACGCGTGGTGGGAACACCGCGTACGACTCCATCGCTGAGGGGACTCTCTTCGCATCGCCCACACCTGGCAGCTGGCCTCGGCGTAGGCTCGGCGAACCAAGCCCACGCGCACTGCCGCCGATGGGAGTGAGGCGCCCACGCCGTAAGCCGCCCACACGAACAGAAGGTAGCCCCTACTGCCTCCCTCGTGAAACTCAGGACGAAGGCGCGGAACTCGCCGGACCGTCCCTGAAAGACCGCCTGGACCGCCAGGTTCCCTCCGAACGCTGACGCGGCTGACGAGAAAGGGCTCGCCCGCGTTGGCGGTGCGCCACTACGAGGACGGCAACGTGCAACTTCAAGGGAGCTTGAGAAAGATCAAGGGCGCCTGCGAGCGTCGAGAGACTGGCGCACCGGCTTCAATCGGGCCCACTGACTCCTTCCGCTCAACTGTGATACATGGTGAACCCAAACTGGAACCAAGATGGAATAAACTAGACTGTTCAACTTCCATGTTGTGTTAGTCTATTGCCTCTTAGAACAGCATAGACTGACTCTCCTCCTCTCAGCGCCGCCCCTACGTGAGATTATTTCAGCGTTCTTCTGAAAAAATAAGGGCGCCTCCCCCTCGCAGGTCCATGCCCAGGCCAACATGAGCCAGCCCGCCTGGATCACAAGTTCCTTGGCAGCAAGCCAACGTGGAAATTTTCCGTTATGTCATTCTATGATGCCGCTCACAACGCTATAGACTCCTCCTTAAAAGAGCTGTCGCTACAAAAGTATTTTTAGTCTTTCAATGGCCGTTTAAGGGATGTATAATAACAAACATTCGTACCATGGCACTTCAGCAGTCGCCACTCCATGGCATATCTGGGTCTGCCACTCGTGACTAGGAAGACATCACAGCCGTACTAAGAACAGATT